>NC_135497.1:511729330-512072920 GCF_052857255.1 Amblyomma americanum
AAAATATAAAAGCACCCTATTTAGGTCACATGCAGTAGAGCTGGGAATTGAGGGTTGTGTGCTGATAACTACCCACAGTTATGCAACGCACAATGCCAACTCTCCAAAGCCATCTGGCCGGGTCTTCATCCCTGTGAATGTGCCTGAACTACATGTGGCTCTTCAGTTTTACAGAAGCACTTTTGTGACTGACCGCTGTGTGAGCTTTCAATCTGGAATAGAGATGAACCGTTTCTCGACCTCGGGTGTTTCAGTGCTAAGCAGCTCAGGTGCCCACTATAAATGTTTATAATGGCTCATTTTCATGCCGCTGTAGCACTGGAGACTACCTGCGACATGAGGATTTCAAGCGGCAACGCGAAGCTGACATGTGGCCCATAAAACATCTTACTTGTGCAGACCTTAGAATATGTACTTTCAAGCTTGTCATTACTGAATGAGAGTTGAAAGAGCCATCACCGAAATTGTCACCTGTTCTATAGTGCCCAGTATCCATGGCCATCTTGAGACAGGTAATGTGCACGTGGTTCTTGGTTTCGGAGTAGAAAAGGCACAAATTGGCAAACAAATTTAGGTCATCATAAGAATGGTGAGCACAGCCCCACCTCCCCATGGAAGCACTCTTCATCAGTGCGAGAGCACTGCATTGACCATGCAACATGCATTGTTCACTTAAGTGGTTCAGCAACTTTTGGTGGGCTTATTAGATCACAACAGCATAACTTTTTCTTCACATCTTTGGACTCGAATTGAATCCCTGGATGCATATTATAACATTATTATTGAGGCACTATTTCGCATAGTTGTGAAATTACTAAGAACAATATTGACATTTATGTAGTTGTTTGTCTTGGACTCATTTTGCTTTAAAATCATTGTAATTTGTCCTTATTATATGCCTTAGCAGCTGCAGTTTGCTGCATTGTGTTATAGCATCTTTGATTTTACTGCATTCAGCTATTTTGCCGGCAGTTCGTTCAGAAGCAGCATCAAGTGCAAAGCGCAATCAAAGACTCAAGCAGGGACGAAAGAAGCATTGCAGGTGAATAAAGCCGTGAGGAAGGTATTCTCATGGCTTACTATGTGTTTTGACCACACTGTATGGTTCATTATTATATATGCAAGATTAAATCAGGATTTAAAACACTGCCGTGGGTGACTACTGACCGGACGACCTGGGTGTGATACAAGCCGCGACAGCCGCGTTTCAATAATGTGTACTCTGGGATGTCATTGCGCGTTAAAAAACCACAGGTGGTCGAAATCATCAGGAGCCCTTCTCCACTACGGCGTTGTTTATAGCCTGAGTTGTTTGAGGACATTAAACCGAGCCAAGTTGGGACTTGAATAAAAGGGGTCGTGGCAATACCTTGATTGGCATTTCATATTTATGTTCCAGCTGCACAGCTCCAGATGCTCACATTTAATAGTAGGCGCATTTATTGCTCTCAAGTTATTTTGCCTTTTGTATTTTGTTCATTATTTCTAGCTACCATTGGAGGTGAAGGCTTAAAGGAGCCGTGATACAGTCGTTCATTATATTGCAGCTTTGTAATTCAGTAACTAATACAAAAGCATATTATTCAATTTCCAAAATTTTAGCGCCTTGAACGCACTCTATTTTCCAAAAATGCGATCGAAATTGAGACCGGGGAAATACCTACCACCGGCAGCAACCGCCATACTGAATACTTTTTTGACATCATATGTGCACACACGAACCAACATCATCTGCCGTGATCGCTGCAATGCGGAGAAAGGTCTCTTGCCCCCTGTACTTTTGTGGAAATCGAAGTAGCGGTCATCCCTCATATATTTGCTACAGTTGCTGCAAAAGCGATAAGAGTATAATGTAGTTTTTCTTCGGTATAGGTAGGGTCCAGTCACACTAGGCTGACGCGGCACCGATCGACAGTCGGTGGACTGGTTGGTATACAGATGCCGTCACTGCAGCGATGGTCTGCCATGCCATACTGAGGACGATGCCTGCACGACCAATGACAGCACATTATAGTAGTGTAAAGAATGAGCTTAGTGGGAACCAGAAGAGAGCGGACCCTATGACATTCCTTGCACTTAAAATTTTAAAACCTTATTGGACCTCATTTCTAGCCACTGTGACATACACGAGGTGTGTACACCAGCGAAGATGTGCTTTCTGTCGGCATCTATAAACAAAACCCTTCGGCGATGCAAGTGACTTAAGCAAAACACTGCGCGACAGTGCCGCGCATTGCTTGCCGCCTATGCTTGGGTTTGTGTTGCCGAGTGCAAGCTTCATGCCCGGTGAGACAACGGTCTGAAAACCTGCGCTTGTATCTACCTTATGCGCAACGAAAAAAAAGATCAACGGGCGGCTGCGCTTCTTATCTTCACACTTCGATGGTAATCAGCGGTGAATTTTTCCCAGATTCTTAAATTTCTGTCTGCAGCGGACACCCGGCCCCATTTATTACAAGTCATAGTGAGTCCGCAGGATTGGTGTGCAATTTTGGTGATTGCGGAGAGCGAACTTATAAGCTTTAGTACATTCAAATAGTCATCGAGTGAAGCTTTGTCTACACTTGCCTTTATTTATGTATGCTGTAAAAACGTTTGATGCAATAAACTTTGACTTTGAAAAAAGCCACGACTGTTGAGATCGCAGGATATGCGTACAATAAGGGAAAAGTGCGGATGTCAACTGGTGTGCAGATTATATGCTGATGGCAGTCGACCTGAACTGTGGACAATAAATCTGCCTGTTTTAATTAATGCGAACTGCCTCTGAATGTGTTTTTAGATAAATCAATTAAAATAAAGTACTGGTGACATTGAAGGCAGAAGACACATTTAGCGGGAAGCGTCGGTCCTACGCGAACCATTTTCCGAGCAGGTGATATCATCATTTTCTCTTAATGCAGTGTTATTGTAGTGTGTAAACAAATAAAACTACAATTTATGGGCAAGAGCAGAAAATATTAAAGTTATGAAGAGCCCACCTTGCGTGTTATGCCGAGCAAACGAGCAGTACTGTTTGTGCACAGCAGTGTAAACAACCTCAGCGCGGGGCTCCATCTGTTGCAATCGTCGCATTCCTAGGGGACTTTGCATGCACGCAGTCAATGCTAAATGATGTACTATTTATCTTGATGCAATCAATTAGACGGTGTAGACTATTCATCGGTGCAGGCATTAAAACATTCGAGTCGTTTTGGCTTTGCCAGCAGCTTGTTTCTGCGAAATGGTTCTAAGAGTTGGAAGGTGTGTATGTTCAACTGACACATGCGTGCAGCAGGGAAGCTGTCGCATTTGGCACTTTTGTCTGCTCCATATGCCGCAAGCTTTCTGTAGTGCCACCTTGTTGTAATTTGTTTAATTGCCAAGCCAACAAATAGCAGTCAAGAATTTGGTAGCAAGCGACAGAATGCCACCACTATGCCCTTCACGGCGTACAGTGGCGAAGGCATGAACGGCACGTGCCGCTTTTCTCATACGGAAGCTCTTGACTTCTCAAAAAAGATCACACCCATAACATGCGAACAGGCTTCCGAGTGCAAATAATAAAGCAGGGGCCCATATTTCTGTTTTTTTAACACTCAGAAAACTGGCGCCACAAGCAAGTCCGCTTTCGCAAAGGCCACTATGATCGCGTACTAAGCCTTGGTGAAAGAAAACACGGGAAATGCATTTTGTTTCGTTCAGCTAAAAGACCTTTCGAGCGACCGCCGTCCACGGTGTGCATGCCAGCACGCAGCCAAAAGCACGCAGCAGAGGACACGGAGTAGGTATGCTCTCGTGATGGCAGCAATCAATGTTTGTTAGACCAGCAATATTTTCGCAATACAGTTGAAAGTCGATCTAAAGAAAACCTGATTTATGAAGTTAACATTTTATGAACAAATTTTGATTCCCCGGCAAATACTCACAGGGTTCATTGTTCTCGCGAACCCACAGTAACGAAACAATGAATCAGTAAACCCGATTCAACAGTTTTTCCAGAAGAAATGAATAGAAAAAAGGAGTGATTTCTCTTTTATTTTGCCCACAACGCCTCGCACCTTGTTACCAGCGCACCTGCAGTAATGTCTAGATGCCCCAGTAATGGCCCTGGTTTTGCTTTGACAGCCCAGTAAGCTGCTCCTCTGCATGGAGCAACGGACTCAATTATCGGCGGCACTTTCCACCTTGAATTTTAATCCGTTTTACGAGATGTCGCTTTCATGCACAAGCGATTCGGCTGCCTTGCAGACTTCCCATATGCGCAGGGGCGGGTTATACGCAAAAGTGATGTGGTAGTGTTCCAGTGCGCTGCGTTACTATTTTAGTTTAAAATTCGAAGGGCGGAAAGATTCCTTCTTCTAGTTTGCAAATTTCTCAATTTAAATAAATAATTCGTTAAATTGAGTTCGGACTGTATAAACAAGAACATTCGTTTTAAAAATATATAGCACACAGAATGAATTGAAACTTCTGGGAATTGTAATTAAACGTGTTGTGAAATAAATGTTATTATCAGGGTATACACGAAAATAAGTTGTCTTGGCCCCCTTTAAGAGAATCAACCATAATATAAGAAAAAGCACTTTGCACAACAGACAAATGCGCGGTTGCCCAAATCATGAGGCAGTCCGTACCATGCTGCTGAAAGACAGTGGGAAACGGTAGACGCGCTTGGGAATTTCAGCCTACCTGCAGGTGTTGTTGTGGATCCGCTTTCAGTCCACTCCCAGTATTATTGTCGCAAGCGATCCTTGAAGGGCTTGTTCATGCAAACGTTCAGAGGCTGAAGAATGGAGGTCGTTCCACCCGGTATAACAACGAGACGCGTTCGGTCACGCGTAGCTTTTGTTTGGCGCCGGGTGTCAGGTGACCTCGGAAAGAGTCCAGAAGCAATATTGCTTCCAGAGTCAGCAATGCGCCTGGCTTTCGGTCCCACACGCGTTGAATCCATTCTATGACAAGATTTGAGCCCATCCAACATTTTTCGTAACAGCGCACGATAACGACTTTCGGGAAAGTTTCCTTCGGGATCGTCTTTCAGCGAAAAATGATGAATGAAGAGAGCTTGCGGCCATCAGCCAAACATGACTGCATAGCGGTAATCCGATTATTTCGTTGCCTGTGCTTCTAAGGCGAACTTCATGCTCACCAGACTTGTGCGCTGTTCTTTACATAGGCATGTCCAGATACACGGGGGTCTGGTCGGTATTGGTGATATGTTCAAGTGGCATATTGGTAGAGCGACGAACATCGATGACGTAGTGCTGGAACTCTCGAAGTTTTGATTCGAAGTCCCCGGGCAGCTTCTGGCAAATAGAAGTCGTGTGTCGAAGGGAGAACCCGGCTCTTCGCATAAACTTCTGCGCCCAAGCTCCTGTGCTTTGCACTGAAGCATTTAAATGCTTACTCCAAGTGGTCGAGAACGTTGCTTGCTAATGAACTCTGCAAGGCGACGCTCCAACTCCAGGAAGCGGCCTCTCTTAGGCCCCCGAAAGCCTTTTCGCAGGCTGTTGCAGTCACACAATTCCTCGCGATGTTTCCTCCATTCCCTGATCGTCGATTCGTTGACGTACAGATGTCTTGCAGCCGCTGATTTTCCCACTTTCTCAGCAAGCAGAACAGCGTTGCGCTTGAAGCCAGCTGTATACTGAGCACGTGATTACGCTATTTCGCTTGAAGACAACTTGACCGTTTTTGATGGGTACAGGCCTAAGGCTCGAAGCACGGAACGCATGACTACACGCACTGACACCAAATACGAGAAAGAGTTGAACAAAGCGCGCTGCTCCATGTCCTGCTGCCTCTTAGTCACGTGGCCACGTTTTTGCATCAGTTGCAAGGATTAACAGACAGATGGCGGTGGTATCGCTCGCTCCTTTGCTGGCTTCTTGGCGGCGATTGCGAGCGCTCGGTGCCTCCGATATGGCTGTTTCTCTTTGCGGTCACGGAGGCCAGACAACCTTGCTACAGCTTACGAGCATTCGACTAGAGGTGGTGCCCTCTCATAGCGCCAGTGTCTCTAGCTGGCGTCAACTCTTGTTGGCTTGTTCCACAGGCGTCGTTTTTTTTGCGTTTGCGATTAGGTTGCCGCTTTGTCTTAGTAGTTGTGATCTGTGGTTCGCGATGGTTGGCCGGCGAGTCAGTGCGTGATTTCGAATGACCAGCACGATCAATGCACACCTTTGACACATGAAATGATTTTAGTAGTGTGTGTTTAGTGCTGTTCATGGCGTTTTTAAACCTAGTATTCGATGGTAACGCGGGGGGTGACATTTCCTTTCTACTTTCGGTAAAAAAACGCGCGTTAAATTTCGGTAAATACGGTAGATTGAGGTAATCTGTGGCAGGCCACATTACCAATGAAAACCCTGTCAGTGTTATAATACCTCCTAGAAACTTTCCGTGCTATGCGATGCTGGCACCAGACAAATTGTGCAGCGGCACTCACCTTCTCACTTGCTTGCCTAATGTCGATGTGAAAGGTACCCATTTCTATATATAGTTCAGCCTTGGAATCCTGACAATGTACGAATGCGCTGCTAACTACTTATGCATCAGAGAAAAAGTTCTAGACTCATTGATCGCCTGTGCACTGCCACAGCATGGCATTGGTTTTGTTGAAACTGCTAATAGCAAAGTACTTATAACATTGTCTAGTTTCAAGATGTCGTATGGGTGAATAGTCTTGTGGATGCATGATGAGCAGCCGCTAGAGAATCTAGAATAGCACATTCATTGAGCCTCATCTTTTATTAGCAATTACTGTAGTATATAAGACGGCATTAAATTGGAGCACAAAAGTAGACCCATTAAGGACATTGTTCTTTTTTTGTTAACAGTAAAAAGTTTGCGGGACTCTTTGGTATGTTGATGCCTGTCAGATGGAAAAATACATTGAATGCAGAAAATATACAATATACATTTAAAGTTTTTCTACCTCTTGATCCGAATTTGTGATGTTTACAATAAAAAAGGTACCATTGTCACCATCTTCAAGTTTAAGTGTAACATAGCATGTGGAATATGTGCTAAAAATATGTTAGTGCTGCTTTCAGCTGGGCAATTAGTGAGCAGCAGTGGTATCTGTATTTTTATTTGTGGCTATTGTTAGCTTACAAAGGCTGTTTTTAGTGGGATGAATTTTTTTGGGATTAGCATGCATTACTTATTCAAACAGGCTAACAGTAGTTTTCTCTACACAAAGTGATGACATTACAGGAAACTGGAATTATATTCTTTCACAGGCTTAGTAGAGCAGATACATATAATATAGATATGTGACTCTAGTTGAATATTCTTGTTCGAAATAAAAAGTATGATACACGGGTTATAACATAGAAGTACAAGTTTGCGAGCAGCAAATTTTAATTACTGATTTCTGCTCATTGTTTATCAGCATTTGTTGAAATTTATTGTCATGTTAACAAAGATGTGCCAATAATTGAGAAGCTACAAATAGCTGTCAAATGTGTTTTATTAGGTTTACATAACGAAAAAGTATAGTGCAGATTTGAATGGAATAATGCTTTCAAGTTTTCGAGGTATTTATTTATTTATTTTTTATTTCGAATACTTTCCAGGCCCGAAGGCATTACAGAAAGGAGTGGTATTGATATTTAACATAAACAGTGCATATTATACAATATTATTTAACAAAGCGGCAGAAAATACAGCGGTCTTGAAGCTGGTAATGTAAGAAATGGCAGCGATGGTGGGAGGAAGGTCGTTCCAGTTTGCGCTGGTTTTGGGAATAAATGAATTATGACACGTAATTTGAATAAACCATGCTCTAGATTTCTTTCCTTTTCTTTTGCTTTCTCAGAAAACAGTCCATTTTGTGAGTCGCTAGCTACACTGTGCTCTTCAATCTGGATTGTACAGCTTCCACACTTTAACAGATTAGAACAAATGTCGCGCCTATTTTTGTGGTTAATGGAAGTACACTTATTGTGTTTTTGCGGCAGTCTTCTATATGTTATTACAAGGTTTTACCACATATCTAAGAATTCATGTTTTGCACAATTACGTTTTGCACAGTTTGTAATCAACTGTCTGATTACAGCTGCTGTGGAGCGGAGGGTGCCTGATGCAGATGTGATCTGCATCAACTCCCATATTCCAAGCTTTTTGTGTGGCGCCAGGAACCGGGACGGTGGCCGGAAGGCCAGGATGAACTTGACGCGGGCACTGCATCCTGACCACTGATGGAGCTTTTGTGAAATAATGCAATAAAACGTGCAACTAAACTACTTTTGAATTTGATATTGTTACGGTGTGGGATGCCACGGGGTGGCCACGGGCCCGCCCAGAGAAATATAGCAGCAGTACGGAGGAGAGCCGGCGAAGCACGACCGGCGGCGGCCAAGCTTTTTCGTTCTATCTCCCTCGTGCTAGAGCCGCGCGCTCGCCGCTCGCGCTCGCTCTCCGCCTCTTCTTTTATTCCCGTATCACCTTTCCACCGTGGGGGGGGGGGGGGGGGGGGGGCGGAGAAGTCAGGCCGTGCTTTGATGCAGGGTTTCCTGGGGCGATGCAATGTGGGCTCGCAGATAGGAAACGGTCACACTCTTCGTTGAATTCGAAGTGTGTGAGCTGGGCGAAGGTGTCTGCAGTCGCCGAAGAAGGTCCCACACCGGTTAGGCTAACTTCAGGGAGTTTTATGCATATTGAGCGGCGATTCGTTTATGGGACTGTATTGCGTGGGGAAGGCATGGAGCCAGCAGGCGACGACGGCACTGATGAGGACCCGGTAGCTAAGTCGGAGTCACCGCAGGCGCCGTAGACATATCGCTTCATGTTTGAAACATGCTCTGGGAAAATGTGGTGCACACCGCATGGTCGATGCTCCGGCAGGTCTTCGAGGCGGTATGTCACGGGGCCGAGTCGGGCAACGACACGGTAAGGGCCGCGGTATTGGGGCAAGAGCTTTGCGGCACGGCCAGTCGCACGGATGGTGCGGCGAACGAGGACCAAGTCACCGGGCCGGAAGGGGGGATGTGGTGGTGCTGCCGCGTTGGCCGCTTGCACACGCGCGTGAGCCGTGAGGAGGTTGCGCTGGGCGTCGAGGCGGGCGGAATGAAGTCGTTGAGCAGATTCAGTTGGTGACGCAGTAGGATGGGCAAGGCCCAACTGCGCGTCGAGAGGGATGGAGGGCGTTCTGCCATAGACGACTGAGAACGGCGTCACATGCGTTGTTTCTTGCGCTGCAGTGTTGACTTGAAAATCTGCAGGAGAAACAAAACGATCCCAGTTTGTGTGGGACGGAGCGACGTAGGATGCGAGTATATCCGTGAGGGTACGGTTAACACGCTCCACGAGGCCATTGCACTGCGGATGATTGACGGATGTAGTGGAATGCGCAATGCCGAAGGAGCGGAGGGCTCGCTCGAATTCATGGGACATAAAGCAGCTCCCACGGTCCGTGATGAGGCGCCAGGGAACACCGTGCCGAAGAACGAGATGCTGTTCCACAAACGCGACGGCATGAGCGGACGACGTGTCTGGAACGGGCAGTGCTTCGACCCACTTGGAGAAGTAGTCGATCGCAACCAGAACATACCGGTTGCCGGCACGCGTCTTCGGAAACGGGCCCAAATGATCCAGTCCAACCAGCTCGAAAGGTGAACTTGGTTGCGAAAAAGCCTGCGGGGGTGGCTTGGTTACACCTGTGGACGGTTTTCTGTACTGGCATGTCTGGCAGGACGCCACGTGTTCCTTGACATCTCTGGACATATTAGGCCACCAAAACCGCTCCGACACTCGTGCGTAGGTGTTGCCGCGACCAAGGTGACCAGCCGTGGGAGCGTCGTGTAAGCCGCGCAAGATTTGCGACCGCAGTGTTGCCGGCACAACTGGCAACCAGACGGGTGGTCGACCACGGAGCCGCTTCACATGACACAAGAGGTCGTCCTTCATTCGACAGACCCGGCGTAGTGCCAAGGGAGTGGATTATGGCAGCAATGGCGGGATCTTGCGTTTGTGCAGTCCTCAGGTCCGTCAAAGCCGTCACGGAACAAGGGTGGCGAGAAAGGAAATCGGCATCTTGATGGGCAGAGCCGCGCCGATGCACTATTGTGAAATTGTACTCTTGAAGTTGCAGGGACCAGCGTGCAATCTTGGCATTCAAATGTTTGGCGGACTGCAGCCAAGTGAGAGCGCTATTGTCCGTGACTATGGTGAAGTGACGGCCGTACAGGTAGGGACGGAACTTCTCGACGGCCCAGACAACGGCGAGGCACTCGAGTTCTGAAGAGTGGCGGCGGCGCTCAACGTCGGAAAGCTGGCGGCTGGCATAAGCTAGGACTTTGTGGTCACCAGACTCGTCTTCCTGCAGGAGGACAGCGCCGAGCCCATCTTGGCTGGCATCCGTGTGGAGGACGATGGGGGCCGATTCGTCGTAATGGGCCAATGTAGGAGGCTCGAGGAGGGCGTGCTTGACGTCAAGAAACGCGAGCTGTTGGGCCTGCGTCCAACTCCACGGTGCATTCTTCTTCAGCAGGGCGGTCAATGGAGCGCTGCGCTTGTCAAAGTCCGGAATGAAACGACGGAAATACGAAACAAATCCAAGGAAACTTTTGAGCTCCTCGGCGGTGGTGGGAGCTTCGTAAGATGTAAGCGCTTTTAGCTTTTCAAGGGTCGGGACGGATGCCATGCCGGCTCACAACGTGACCCAAGTACGTCACCCCAGAGAAACCGAAGGAACATTTTTTTGGTTTTAAGTGAAGCCCAGCAGAGGTAAGGGCTTCGAGGACGAGTTTGAGGCGTCTCTGGTGTTCTTCAAATGTAGCCGCGTAGACAATGACGTCATCCAGGTAGACCAATGCCATAGTCCACTTAAGATGGCCTAAAAGCCTTTTATGCGTTTGCTGCTCATGCCACCATCTTGGGTGTAAAGTGAAAGGCTTTCTGTCGCTCAAATTTTTTGAATGCGCCAAGGGATTTACTGGGAAAGCAGCCTAAGGAGAGCTAGCCAAAATGGCGGTCTGAGCTCCAACAATCAACGCAACGATATCGCGCTGCTGCCCGTCTTTCTCTTACAAATGAATTAATTTACTGTTGACAATTGAGTAACTTGACCCTTTCTTTTTTGAGCCAGAAAAATCAAGCTGTTCGGACATCCTATGCTTTCAGGAATCTTATCCTCATGACAAGTGTAAAGAAAAAAGAGAAATCTGTGGCATTTTACTGCGGAAAACTTGGAGGTGCAGCCTACTGTTTGCCACCAGCGTGAGAGCAATGGTGGTGAGGGATACAATAGACCCTGCCATGTTGCCTAGTCCTTTCGGGCGTTATGGTACGGTGCTATTTGGCTGATTTTGGATTAGCAGCAGCCGAAAGACCCTAATGACATTTAGGCGCTGCTTTTGTACTCGGCCAGCTTGTTGTTTCCTCTAAGTGGCTCCTTCCCCTGCTGTGCCTGCGAGAATGTTCGCTTATTTCAGTATTTCAATGCAGTGTGCATGCTGTTGGCGCTTTATTGCTCCTTTGTTCACTGCTGATGGCACAAGATGCTCCTACTGGTAGTACTTAAAAAATGTAGTCTTCATTTTTGAAGGAACAAGAAATGAACGGGTGAATGCTAACATCTGACGCAGTTGTGTGGAAGTTCAAAGTACTTTGATGCTTGAATTCGAAGGTGTCAGTGAACTGAGGGGCACATTTAAGTACAAAATACTTGAGCTGCGTGAACAGATTGTGCCGTTACGGTCGTTGACATCAGGGCATCGTAAAAGCTAGCCATGGTTCACGAAGGAAGTGTGCAGAATTATTTGGGAGAAGGCATGCTTTAATACGTTATAAATGGGGGCCTGTCATCGTTAAGAAAGTTAAATGAAAAAGAGCTATGAGATAGCAAAAAAGCATAATTTAACTTAAATTTGCGATTGAAATGATGGTCCTGCTGACCCAAAAAGACGCAGGTTCTATCCTGGCCGCGGCTGTCGAATTTCGGTGGAGGCAAAATTCTTGAGGCCCGTGTGCTGTGCTATGTCAGCGCAGGTAAAGAACCCCAGGTGGTCGACATTTCTGGCGCCCTCCACTACGACGTCCCCCATAGCCTGAGTCACTTTGGGACATTAAACCCCAAATATTAATGTATATACTCGTTTAAGGGCCGTACTTTTATTCTGTGTTTCAACAGGGTGCAGCCTTTACACAGGACCGGTATGCTGTGCTGTGCTTTAACTATGTGAAAGTTTTTTTTCTGCAATCGATTATGTTCTCTTTTATTAGCTAGGCCCTGTGATGTACGTTTCACTGCTTCCCTCTTGGTTTGAGTGCACATGTCGAAATTTCAGCTGAATTCTCCCCACTGTAATGCCATGGCATTGCAATAAATTGTGAGGTAAATGAAAGCCCCTGCGCCTCTCAGGTGAGGCTGCAGCAGCTTAGAAAGCATAATGGCCATGTGAGGAGGCTGCCTTCCAAAATAGCCCTGTTTGCCTGCACGGCATGGTGTTGGCCTGTTTGAGCAGTCTTCTGCATGCAGTGGACGGGGGCCACCGGGCGGTGATCTTTGAGCGCTTCACGGGTGTCAAGAGCTACGTGGTAGGTGAAGGCACGCACTTCCTCATACCCTGGGTCCCGCGGCCCATCATCTACGATGTGCGCTCGCGGCCACGCAATGTGCCGGTCGTCTCGGGCAGTAAAGGTGGGGTTGTTTCCTGCTCACACGATTCTAGTCATTGTGGTGGAAGAAGGGCACAAGGACATGGCACAGTCGCCGACAGATTTTTTGGATTCTGTGGGACCTGGAAAATGGTCCGAGTGATCAAACGGTCCGAAAAGCCATATTTTCCGCACAAAAAACTGGCTTTCAGTTGTGAACTTGATCGCACCGTATGTTCTAATTGCAAGTAAATATATTAGACTGTATCTAGGTCAGAGTCATGCTTCAGTCATGTCCGCATCACTCCACATCACGCTACCAGACAGTGTGACGCAGCCGCAGGTCAAGTCTCTAACGAATGCACTCGCTGCGCGAAGCAAGAACAGTCTATTTGCATGGGCAGGGATAGCTGCGAAAATCCGGACAGGAAACGCACAAGAAGCGAGCTCCTCCAAAGGCACCCGTTCCCTTACTCCCATTTGTCCCGCACCATAGCGGATGCCGTAGCTGTCCAGTTTCTAGTGCGGTCACGCACCCTTCTTTGTAGGTCGCCTTGATGGGACAGAATAGAGTGGGATCAGTGCCGTTATCTCCAGCGGAAATGAGCATAACTAAGCCTATCCAAGCCAGTTCACCTAATTCCCTCCGTCAGCACCTCTCGTGTTCTTTTGACTGCCAGTTCTATCGCCCTTTGGGCACCTTAATTCAGTGGAATGAATATCCGCGTTTTGTTGTAGGCCACCACCGAGACGGTTCTCTCCTCCGTGGAGTGAGCCGACGGGGAAGAATAAGGAAGGAGGACAGGGGAGGGCCAGCCGTATTTTGCTGGCATTTGAAGAAAAAGGGGAGCAAATAAATCCAAGATACGGTGCCTTTCAAAGGTGAATCGGTTGGTTGTGATGCCTGCTCGAGTCTTTGTCAGGCCGAAAAAATTAAGTTTCAGTTGAAAAACAACTTCCACAGTAGTGGCGATGTGTATTTTAGTCTGAAAAAGTACAACTTCTGGACTTTACACGTACAGGCGAGGTAAGCCGAGTTTGCTGTCCAGTGTATCGCGGAAGAAAACTTAGTGAAACAGATGAGTAGTTTTGTGGAGGGATTCGATGGGTGGAAGGTTTGGGCTGGGATTTTGTGGTTAGTTCCTTTCGCTGTTCTGGGGGGGGGGGGGGTAAAGTTGAGCCATATGACGGAGGCCCTAAATTGATGTCACATGTCCGGATTTAGAGTGTACTGTAAAGCCTTGCAAGATAACAAGTTTCATGAATGACGGTGCTTTAGAAAACATGAAGGGTTCACCAGTGCGAGACCCTGTAGCGAATGCACGCGTGCATTTTCAGCATCTTAAGGGGTGCGTGGGTCTTGTGACATGGGCACATCCAACCCTAATTGAACTCGATATGCATCAAGGTTTTCGAGTACGATTGAAGTATCTGGTGCTACACTGGAATTTTCAGTGCTCATTGAGAAGTAGTTCTCATATGCGTTGGTCGCATAAAAGGCCGGGCACCTATTTGACATATTATTGTGGGACTGTAAAAAGAATGAAAAATAAAGTGTCCCTGAACGGGAGATCTCACCATTGCCTGTGCATCGCATGCATAGCATTGCATCCTGCAGATGAAAAGGAGTGGTTTGACTTAAACTTTTGGCACCAAATTTTCAACTGGTGCACAGAGATGGCCAGATATCGGAAAGGCGCATGGTGCACCCGCTCGAGAGAATCAGAGCAGGAGGAAAGCAGAATTGTGGTTGCTGCGGAAGAGAAAAAAAACCTGTCAAAAAACTAGACCGGTGCCATTTTCAAGTAGGATAATGCGAGCTTGTGTCATGCAGTCACTCTTCAGTGTATTGTGTATAGTGCAATGCATGCTCTATTTATATTCTCTTGCTGAAAGTGTTTACTGTTTTCATCGACACACCTAGCATGTTCACATATCTTGTTTTCATTTTCATGGTCCTGTCTTAAAACTGCGTTTCTTTTCAATCCCTTTTTCAGTGCACTTTCAGGTAGAAATTAGGTTTAGTCTGATTTTTGCAATGTGCTCGGGGTGCAGATGCATACCTGCCAACCCTTCCGATTTTTCTGTAAAATGTACGAATTTTCACCCGTCTTACGATTTTACGATTCTTGCCTCAAATCTTACGGAAAATAAATTTTATTTGTGATAAACATAAGAAATTCTGTAACATAAACACACACCGTTACCGTGTCTCGCTATGACGTGCTCGATTAACCGATCGCCCAAATATTCGTCCCCAGGCGTTGTTTGTTTATTTACCGAAAGCGTCTTAATTGCCGCTCTGGCAAGGCTCTGAAACAAATACACGTTGCCCTTGATTCAGTCCGCGTGGTAGTGGTGTTCTTCCAGCATCGAAGTTTCATGCTCGTCATGTGCTGTTCGCCGTTTGTGCATTCCCTCATGCGCGATTTTGATTAATGAAGCCGATTGTACCGACTTCGTTAGATTTTACCGCTTTGCCTGTTGCTTTGCCAAATGGTCCCTTGTGAAGGGTAAGGGATGATACTTGAGGTGTGTCATGTGGACTTGCCACCATCAGTGTGTGCATTTCAGACTTGCAGAATGTCAACATCACGTTGCGGATCTGTTTCGGCCCGTGCAAGAGCAGCTGCCCCGCATGTACACCACACTGGGTGTTGACTATGATGAGCGTGTGCTGCCATCCATCACCAATGAAGTGCTCAAGGCAGTTGTGGTAAGTGACACGTTTCCCCAGCTGAGGGAAAGGGGATGAGCTGCTCAGATTTTGTTTCAACTGATGCAGGCCCAGTTTGACGCCAGTGAAATGATTACTCAGTGAGAGGTGGTTTCACAGAAGGTGTGCGATGAGCTGACTGAGCGGGCCTCGCAGTTTGGCGTCATTCTGGATGACATCTCCATTGTGAGTGCAACTTTTTGTGCGTCACAGCGTTAGAGCGGACGTTCCGAGGAAGAGCCATGTGCATTGTCTAGTTCAGGGTTGGTCGATAGGATTGTGACGTCACACATTGAGCTGTGGAATGGAAATGGTTAAAACTCGAGTTCAATTATGACTATCTAAGTCATAGCATTCAGGTCGTAAAATACCATATATACTTGCGTAATGAACCCGTCCCCAACTTTTGTTAATGTGAAGGGACGAAGTAAGATCAGAAGAGATTTCGATTCCGAGATAACGATAGGAAGTCACGGATTCGAGCGCACTGTTATTAAGGTAATAGACGCTAGGACTGCAGGAATTTCTAGAGACACGTAATGCTTTACATTTAGATGTATTAACGTCCATTTTCCACAAGTCACACCAATTAGTAATAGCATCCACATCATGTTGCAAGGCATTGGTATCGTTCGAACTGTTAATTTCCCGAAAGACAACACAATCATCAGCAAATAAATGAATGTTAGAGGATACACAGTCAGGTAGGTCATTAATGTATATCAGGTCATTAATGTAATTAGCTGGGAATGGAACCCACGACCCTTGTGGTGCGAGTCACACTACCATCGAGGCATGTTCGTTCGACATGGTTAAAGGGAGGCCTTGTGTGCCATTGGTGTATCACGTGGTCTAGTGTGCCTTCTGATGCATGCCAATAAGTGTAATTAAAAAGACGCACTAATTAAGAAAGAGGCCAGTAAGCATTAACGCTGCCTTGTCATACCCGTAAGGCGGAGCTTCAGTCTTTCTTTATTTAGTTTATTTGGTGACACAATGCTTGCATATGAGTGTGTGTGTTGTTGTGCTGGATTTTTCTCATCTCTAATATTTCAGATTGACTAGCTACGTTGAACAAGTCTTGCTGCCATCTGTTTTATATATAGTCTACTTAGAACATTGGGCTCAACAGAGGCCTAGATATTGGTCGTGAATATGCATGCATTTCTATGTGGTATGTGGCAACTCCTCAATAAAGTCCAAAATCTCGTACAAATATCAATCATCGGAATCTGAAAAATTGGTCTTTTGCTGCTGTAATACTGAAGGATCGTCTTCACGTGACGATATGAATATTACGTTGCTGTCACGACACTTGGTATGACGTCACATTACGGCGTGGCCACGTGACTTCGTGTTACGTCACACTCCTATGCCATCACTAATCACACCAATTAGGCAGTGGTCATATAATTACTCTAATTAGTATCAGCCACTTTCAATTACATGAATTAGCATTATTTGTTTATGTTAATGGTAATTATTCATCTTGTTTAGCCCTAATCAGTGATGTGACGCCGTCATCATCGCGACATATTACACCACTCATGGGTTTCCCGTTACGGCGTATTACACTGATGACGTGACTTGGCATGCCGTCGACTCGTGAGGTCACATGGTGCCATTTTTTGCGGACACGTATTGCGGACATAACCTTGGAAGTGAGCCATATAGTGGTTTCACATTAATAAAAAACATTGCTTGCGATTTAGCATTGCTAAGCACGAAGCATTTTTTTGCAGGTGGACACAGGTACCTGAAAGCGCGATTGAGGTGTCCACTGACTCAGGTAGCGAGTCATGCGCGTTTCCTTTCCTCAAAATCAACATAGTCTTCAACATTGTCATCGCCAACGGCAGTGAACTCAATGAACGCCAGCGGCCTATTGCTCCATGTTTCTGCCGAAACGTTGTCAACGCAAACGCAGGCAGCGCACAGCTCTCGCAGTCGCCACGTAGCTCAAAGCGCGATTGAGGTTTCCACCAACCCAGGGAGCCAGTTGTGCGCGTTTTCTTTACTTTCGAGATTTTTACGCTCAGATGGAAGTGCATAAAGACGGCGGCGTGTAATGTACAGCGCTAGTGTTTGGCAGCTTAACACAAGATGTGATCGGCTGCGGCGATACCGTAGTGCTGTCGTGCAGCGGCCAGCGTAGCTGATCTGTTGGCTCTGCTGCGGGGTCGGAATCAAGACGCAGCACTATTTATTTTATTTCTGCAGGTATCTGAGAGGCTGAGACAAGCGTATATGCTCTTTCAGGATTGCTTGTAAAGCAGTGCTTTCGCACTAAAAGCAAGCGCTCTGCGAAACGGCATTTCCAGAAAACTTCAAGTAAAACTCGAAGTCCAAGGAGCTGGCGAAGGAGGAAGGGAAAATACGTTTTCAAATAAGTTCATGACTAAGCAAGATCATTTTTTCTGGTCCTTCGGAATGCACTTCGCCATTCACCTGTGTTGTTCGTAGTCAGTGCATCTGCAGGAGGGAGAAAGTGCTGAAACCTGCATTAATTCCATGCGTAGACGTACAGAATTTGTGGATAAAACAGGGGCTGAATCCACGGGAAGGTTCGCTTCCCCGCCAGCCTCGCGCGATTGGCGGCGTGTCGTCACCGCTGGCATGACGACATTTCACGGAGGCGGGACCGCGGTTTTTGTATACACTTCACATGAGTTGTCACTAAACTGAAAGCTAACCGTTGTGCCGGCCGTTTATGGAACCGAGACGCTCGTTCGATTCAGTGTAAACAAGGTGGTTGCTCCGTTTGCCTCCTCGATCTGAGCGCTGTCGAGTAATCGTTATCGGCGGTCGAGCGAAAGTAAGTGAGGATCCCATCGACATGCCTGATGATGCTTTTAGGCGGCAGTACAGGCTTTCGACCGGATTTGTATGCCGGCGGTCCCCCGAACTACAGGGCCAATTTGGGCCGCGGTGACCAGAGAGAAATATCATCTGCGCACATAGGTTTTTTGCGACCCTATAGGCTTCCGAGTGGACGTTAGCAGGAGGACATTGGGCACTGCTCGACGTGAGCGTGCTGAGGGCCGGCTTATAGCTGTGATACGTGCAGAAAACGATGGGGAAGGCGCTGTTCAAAATCTGCCTGTGCTCCTGGCTGTGCGTCCACGCGTGCTTGCCGGGTGAAAGCACTGCCATTGAACTCTGTACCATCACAAACGCTTCCTCGTGGCGCGCGTTATAGGTTTCCTTCTTAGAGAACTTTGTTTCGCTGCTTTTTACTGAGCCATACTCCCTTTCTTTCCCAAGGTAACCATGCGACATGGTATGTACCTTCTGTTTGCGTGGTTGTAAACGAGCTCCCGTTTTCTTGCAGGAAACTTTGCAGTAAACGAGCTGATAGAGGCATATGTCACCAGAAAAACTAGTAGTGGATGTTTGATTTTTTTATCGGGTTTAACGTCCCAAAGCGACCCAGGCTATGAGGAACGTCGCAGTCGAGGGCTCCGGATAATTTGGACCACCTGGGGTTCTTTAACGTGCACTGACATCGCACAGTATACGCGTCTCTATCATTTCGCCTCCATCGAATTGCGACCGCCGCAGCCGAGATCGAACCCGCGTCTTTCGGGTCAGCAGCCGAGCACCATGGCCACTGAGCCACCGCGGCAGCATAGTACGAATGTGGCATCCAGCCATCCGTAGTGTACAGCGAGGTGCGATTCGAGGATGCTGCTTGAACTACAACGGCGCGTTACTTTGGGTGCTCTCTCCTGCTCGTCTGTTTTTTTCCTTAGGTGCAGTGTAAATATTCCGTGATATTCATTTTAATATTTAGTGCACGCGTCTCTTCGTTCCGCGTCTGTTTAGAGCACCGTTTTTTCTTCATTGCATGTTCACCAACTAATCCAGCTTCATCTATGCTGCTCTATGAGTTCATCTGGCAGCTCACGCTGGCGCAGCGAGTTGTGCAGACCCAGACGGCAGCCTCTGCGTGCCGGCACTGATCACACGAAAACGACAGCAACGAAGGCTTCCTGAAAAAAAAATAGCGCAAAAGACGACGGACGTAGGAAAGAAAGACAGCATAAGCGCTGTCAACTGGCAACTGATCATTTAATCACAAAGCTCATGATAACTACATACTCAAAAAACAACAAAACAGAAGACATCATTGAGGCGTGTCTGGATATGAAAACTACCTTTCATGCAGTACAACTGATGGGTCACTAACACGTAGGCTCGTTCTTATAGATAAGATAGGCCTCTGACACCTCCAGTGTTATTCGATTACGATGCCTAAACAAAATTGTGGTTTGCTTCAGAAAACGCTCATACCCACAGCATTCGCTACAGTGCTTCGCTAGATTTGAAGGCTACGGTTTATTTTTTTTATTTTTCAGAGTTAAATTATGCTCCTGCAGCCGTACATTTAAAGATCGGCCGGTTTGTCCGACAGACGAACTACCGCAGGAGAGGGTAATTTTGAAGACCACCGGTTTTCACCAGTGCGCCTCATTGATTTCCTCTCTTTTGTAGTTTTGAGAGTATGTACTTATTCTGCGTTTTGTGAATAAACGATTAGTTGCGACCCAGCGCTTGTGGTGTCTCTTCTTTCTATGTCCGTCATCTTTTGCGCTTTTTATTTCCAAGGTGCTCTACCAAGTAGCTCAAATGTCAATATTGCAGCATAAGCTTCCCGCGCAAGTTCAGAAATTAGTGGCGCTTTCTCAGCAACGCAAAAAAAAAGTTCGCCCCATCCATGCCTACGTCAAAATAACTTAGCGGCAACACCGGTTTTCACCAGTGCGCCTCATTGATTTCCTCTCTTTTGTAGTTTTGACAGTATGTACTTATTCGGCGTTTTGTGAATAAACGATTAGTTGCGACCCAGCGCTTGTGGTGTCTCTTCTTTCTATGTCCGTCATCTTTTGCGCTTTTTATTTCCAAGATGCTCTACCAAGTAGCTCAAATGTCAATATTGCAGCATAAGCTTCCCGCGCAAGTTCAGAAATTAGTGGCGCCCTCTCAGCAACGCAAAAAAAAAGTTCGCCCCATCCATGCCTACGTCAAAATAACGTAGCGGCAAAGCAAACAGGTCAGAAAGCGAACTGTTTCGTGGATTCGGCCCCACGACTGTTTTCGGTCTTGTACAAGACTTGTGCGGAAACTTGACTAGGAAAATAGCGACACAGTTCCTGTCGCAAGAGTTTTATGGTAAACGGAGATACTCCAAAAGAAAATGAATGTCGACCTTGTAGTTGCTGAACCGCAGCGCATGAATTACCTTTTTGTCGCAGTTTAAGGTTCCTTTAATTTTGCATAGAAAATAAGAGGAGGCAGCTTTTGGAATGGTTGCCGTCTGCACAAGATGTCAAACATTCCATATAGTTCGACTAGCGGTAGTTATGAATTTGACGGGAATGGTTTGGTTTAGGTTTGGTTTATGGGTGTTTACGTCCAAAAGCGACTCAGGCTGTGAGAGACACCGTAGTGAAGGGCTCCGGAAATTTCGACTATTTCTTTGACGTGCACAGACATCGAACAGCACACAGGCCTCTAGAATTTCGCCTCCATCGAAATTTGACCACAGCGGCCAGGATCGAACCCGCGTCTTTCGGGGCAGTAGCCGAGCGCCATAACCACTGAGCCACCACGGCGGCTTTTTGAGGAATGCCTCTCACGTTCCGACAGCAGCGGTATACCACTCTAAGATGCTGCGTGAATACGACTGACAAGCAACTGTTGAGTATTGCTGAAATGCTTAGAGAGAATATTGCCGCGAATATTTGCAGTGTTTGTTCGTTCTTTGTTATGTTGTTCAAGCGGCGGTAATCAACGCATCATCGAGTACCTGGAAGGCAAGGTTTCTTCACCCCCCCCCCCCCCGCTTCATTAAAGCGAGGACTGTCTTCCTTCTGTGTGCAGAATGAGGTCCTTGTGAAGAACTTTGCAGAGAGCAAAACAGCCTACCTCCTTGTTGTACCTGCTTGTCTCTACACAAAAAGTTCTACACACTTCACCCGACGAGCCGACATCTGGACATCTCGGGTTTACTCACACCCTCCGCCGCATTCAAGACAAGTATTACTGGCCCTGACTGTCTGCCGATGCCGCACATTATGTGAAAACCTGCCGAGATTATCAGCGACGAAAGACCCCTCCCACACGACCAGCAGGATTTCCGAACCACATTGAACCTCCCTCAAGGCCCTTTCAGCAGACCGGCATGGACTTGTTTGGCCCTTTTCCAACGTCAACGTCTAAAAATAAGTGTATCATCATAGCGACCGACTACCTGACCCGCTACGCCGAGGCGAAAGCCCTACCGAACGGAACAGCAGCAGAAGTCGCCAAATTTTTCGTAGAGTGCATTCTTCTTCGACACGGCGCCCCCGATGTGCTCATCACGGACAGAGGAACAGCATTCACGGCGGAAATAACGCAAGCCATCCTGCGTTACAGCCAAACCAGCCACCGGAGGACAACTGCATACAATCCGCAGACCAACGGACTGACCGAGCGACTGAACAAAACCATCGCCGATATGCTCGCCATGTATCTCGATACCGAACAAAAAACCTGGGATGTCATCCTGCCTTACGTCGTCTTCGCCTACAACACCGCAGTGTAGGAGACCCCCCAGATGTCGCCTCTTAGGCTCGTCCATGGCAGGGAGGTCACGATCACGCTAGACGCCACGCTGCCCAACGTTGCAGAAGAGAACGTCGGCATATCCGCCTACCTTACACGCGCAGAAGAAGCTCGAAGGCTTGCCCGATTACGGATCAAAGATCAGCAGCGGTCCGACGCCAGACGCTAGAACCTACGAAGACGCAGCGCGGAATACAAGCCAGGAGGCCAAGTCTGGGTTTGGACGCCCATTCACCGCCGTGGATTGAGTGAAAAGCTATTTCGGCCCGTACAAGGTTCTTCGTCGGCTAGGTGAACTGGATTATGAAGTAATCCCTGACGCAATGGTTGCATCCCAGCGACGCCGTGTACGACCAGACGTTCTGCATGTAGTCCGTCTGAAGCCGTATTATGCGCGCTAAAGGACGCTGCATGTCCATACTCTATTTTCGCAAGATCCGTTTTATGTCTTACTAGTCGCGTTACTTGTTTTAATGCATCGGGTCGATGCTTCTTTGAGAGGGGAGTAATGCGAATATTTGCAGTGTTTGGTCCTTCTTCAAATCGGCCCCCACACCACTTTATCGCTTTGTTTGCGACGCAAGACGCGACTAGATTTATCTCGATTGATCGCAGCCAGGCAGAGGTTATTCTACGTTGTTCCGGTATGTTCCAGTAACTTCGCACTCTTTATCTCGAAAGTTCGCTATCAGCTTTAAATTGAGCACGGCCGACAGCGGCGGGCATTCTGTTCGACGACCGCCGAGCACGCTTGTCGATTCGCCGCCGCCGAGTGATTCAGTCCATTGTGGGCGCAAGTCAGCCGAATAAACAGTTTTCTTTTAGAAGACGTTTTGTCCGTCTTCATCGCTCCTTCGACTGCTGTCACCACTACGTGACAATATTGTCACCGCGGGGTAATAAAGATGAGGACGTCAGAATAATTAAGGCTGATTTGGCATTATTTGTTCTGCGACTCTGAGCTACCCGTCGCGTGGCCACTAACGGGGCACCACACAAGAACCGAGTTGGGAATGTTGGCCACCGCGCCAACTATCAGCCTGCCTTAGCGACGCCGATGAGACGATTATCGTGCCGGCCTGAAACCTGGCAGCGTCTGTATGTTGCAGCCCCGCGCAATTGTCTGCGTATTATTTTTATTCAGCAGGCTTCTACTTTCTTTATCTTATCTTTTCCATGCTCCTTTCTTTGTGTTCCCGGGGCTTTCTATTCCTACCTTCGTTGGCTACTTCTTTTTGTACTAATAATTGTGTTTTCTTGGAAGTCGACCAGCCTATATATACTACCTTACTTCGCACTCGTTAGTGTCCAATGCCCCTTTTTGGGCTTGCGTTTTTCCTGTTCACGCCTTCTTGGTACTCTTCGTCTTTCAGTTTTTTTTTTAAATTTTTCTCTTTCTGGAAGGGAGCACTCTTGTGGTGCGGTCTCTCTAAGCCTATCAGAATTATCGGACGCGCGAGCTATTTGAGAACACTATTTCTTATCGCCATAGATACCAGTTGTCTCACCACATCTATCTAGGCGTGCAGCTTCTTGTGTATTCACACCTTACCATTCATACTGTTCAATCTGTTCCAAGATGGAAGCGTACAGGTTGACGCAGGAAATGAAACGCCATGCAGTCTTCGTCACCCTGGCCGCACACCAGAGTGACTTGGAAATAGCCGCCTTTCTGAACGCAGCGTGGTCTTTCATTTGCAAGGTGCGGAAAGAACTGATGTGCTCTGACAATGGTGTGGCATCTGTGGCGAAAAGGAAAAAGCACAGTCAGCGGTCAGATGTCGCCAGAACGGGCATGGACAACATTACTGTAAAAATATTTTACATAGCGGAAAATTGTACGGTACTCTAATGGTTATATTGAAGATAATGGTCCATTCTTCCAAAGTGTTGTAAAGTATTGGTTTTGAAGTTTTTCCATCGTTCGCATTGTGCAGTGAAGACCGCCATATAAAACAATTGGGGACGCTTTTAAAGATGGTGATGAGCGGTTTATTGTAGAGCTGAAAGGGCTAGCGGCGGAACCGTTGCCGGGTCTCAAACAAGCGGGGCGGATTACGAAGCAAGGATGCACTGCGGCTTGCCCATGCTTTCGTAACGAGTAGAATCCTCTACTCAACTCCCTACTTGCACCTGCGCAAACATGATGATGACCAACTGGAGGTCATCCTGCGGAAAGTCATCAAGCGGGCTCTCGATCTTCCGATCGCCACGTCCAACCAGAGGCTTCTGGCCTTGGGCGTGGTGAACACATTTCGGGAGCTTCGAGAGGCCCACTTATGCAACCAATACACGCGTCTTGCACAGACCACGTCCGGTCGCCGCCTCTTGGACCGGCTACACATCAAACACGACTACCACATTGAGGAAAGGGAGAGAGTGCCAGAACCCTGGAGACGCGCCCTCCGGGTCCGACCCCTTCCCCGCAACATGTCCAGTGAAGACCATAGCGGTCGTCGCCAGGCGCGCGCGGAAGCGTTGGCGCGATACTATGGTAACCAAGAACATGTGTATTACGTAGACGTTGCCGGCCCACACCACGGGGGGTGGTACACGGCCGCAGTCGTACACAACACAAACACAGTTAACGGGCTCACTTTCAAAGCCTACAGCGCAACACACGCGGAGGAGATTGCCATTGCTCTGGCTCTCACGAATCCCAAGTCAAAACACATCATCACCGACTCGCGAGGGGCCTGTCGGAACTACGAGTTGGGCTGGGCTCCCCCGCTTGCCTGGCGCATACTGGAATATCGCTGTCGATCTGAAGATCCAACTCCACGCAACCTGATTTGGGCCCCCGGTCACCAGGGCCTCCAGGGAAACGAACAGGCCGATCAGGCCGCCCGCGCACTCTCTCCCCGGGCTATCTCCCTGTCCTTGGAAGGGTACTCCCAATCAGACAATCTGGCCATTACATTCAAACAAATCACCGATTACTACAAGGAGGAGCACCGGCGCTACCCGGCCCCTTGTAAGGGTCTGGATCGCGCTGACGAGCGCCTCCTCATCAAAATTCTCACTAACACTGTACTGTGCCCGGCGGTGCTTAAACACTTCAATACATCCTTTGATGGCACGTGCCAGTTCTGTGGGGAGGTGTCTGACACCTTCCACATGGTTTGGGCGTGTCAATCTAACCCATCTATCCCCCCCAACCCCAACCCCACCAGAGAGGACTGGGAGGCGGCCCTGCTCGGCTGTCAAGACCTGAAGAGCCAAAAGGCCTTGGTTCAACGGACGCGGGCGGCGTTGCTTGCCAATGGGGCCCCGGAATAGGGGCTCCACCTAGTACTGTGAGGGGAAAGGGCCAATAGGGTCCTACCCCAATCACCTTTCTGTAAAAAAATTTATTGCTTATAAATGTTTTTCACCACCACCACCCAGCAGCAGCGGCACCAGTACCGAGTTCCAGAGCGAGCTCGAGCTCTCCAACACGCGCGGCAGCCGAGGCCGGCCGAACCTCTTCATCGTCGTCAATGGTGGCGCACTGTCGTCTTCTTCATTGCGACTGCCCCGGCGACAAGAGGGAACCATCCTGACGACTCAGGGGGAAGAGATGACACGGAGGTCGTAGTACGGCTTTAGACGGCTGACATGAACAATTTCGCGGCCCCGACAGCGATGATCGGAAGAGGGGGTCACTGGCTCGACGTATAGTTCATAGGTGACGTGCGCTCCAAGACACGCTAAGGGCCAAGGTACTTAACTGCAAACTTGGAGGCAGTCGGCACAGACAACCAGACGAGCGAGTCAGTGGGAAAGTCATGGGCGGACTGGCCGCGGTCACTCGCTTATGTGCGGAGGCCTTGAGTGGTACTCGCCAACGAGCGAGCCAGCTGGCGGCATTGCTCGGAACGACGGGTAACGTCAAGAGATTACTCCCATATAGGCGTATTCATGTTTATAGTGTGCGTGCGTGCGTGCGCGTGTGCACTCTAAACAGAAATGAGTAAAATGGGAGTAAGCTACTTCTTTTTTCCCTCCCATATAGCCGTATTCAACCGCGCCGTAAGGGCAGGGATAAAGGAGGGAGTGCAAGAAGAAAGGAACAGGTGCCGAAGTGGAGGGCTCCGGAATAATTGTGGCCACCAGGGGATCTTCAACGTGCACTGACATCGCACAGCAGACAGGCGCCTTAGCGATTTGCCTCCATAGAAATGCAGCCGCCACGGTCGGGTTCGAACCCGGAAACTCCGGATCAGTAGCCGAGTGGTCTAACCATTGAGCCACCGCAGCGGGTAGTTTATGAAGCGAAAAACTTCACTGCGCTAGGTAAAGCAGTCGTCGGGTAGGCCGGAGAATGACCTTGAACGACCTTCAGACCCAATCACATTCATCTCTTCCTTACGGCGCGGTTCGGGTGTCTACCGATATATATGAGAGAGTAACTGCTCCATTTCCTTCCCTGAAAACCAATTTTCCAACCGCTGGTGGGCGCACTGCCTGTGCAGTGTGCGGAACGCACTCAACGTTACAGGCTCCAAGCAGCGTCTAGTTGCCCGATACACCACAGCTTTCGCTCTCTAGCCAGGTTTCGCAGTAGTTGAAGCACAGCTATTTTTTATTTTTGATGGAAAGAAATCGCTCAGCAATTGGTTTTATGGTTTGTGGGGGTTTAACGTCCCAAAGGGACACAGGCTGTGAGGGACGCCGTAGTGATTGACTGTGGAAATTTCGATCACCTGGGGTTCTTTAGCCTGCACTGACATCGCCCAGTACAAGGGCCTCTAGAATAAATAAAAATTGGTTTTTGTGGAAAGGAAATGGGGCAGTATCTGTCTCATATTTCGTTGGACACCTGAACCACGCCGTAAGGGAAGGAATAAAGGAGGGTGTGAAAGAAGAAAGAAAGAAAGAGGGGCCGTAGTGGAGGGCTCCGGAATAATGTCGACCACCTGGAGATCTTTAACGTGCACTGACATCGTACAGCACACGGGTGCCTTAGCGTTTTTCCTCCATAAAAACGCAGCCGCCCCTCCCCCTGCGGCGCCTTGGTTCTCCCCGGTGCTTTGTTCCCCGATTCGAGACGCTTCGCAGCCTTTCTTCTCCCGATAAAAGCCTCTTCGGCACGGCGCATATTTTTCCTACCGGGCCAGAAACACGTGCGCTGGTGACGTAGGCCGGGAGAGGTCTATTACTGGAAATTGCGCTCAAAAGATATTGGGAACAAACAATGACATACTGCACACCAGGAGAGAGCCCAGACTATCAACTGAATTTTTTTAGTAACGCATGCCACTCATAGGTTTGGCGAAGTCGCCCTGCTTAGTATCTTGCTAACGTGTCCACTGCGTACACTTTTATCTTCAGATAAATCCTGTAATGAATCTGATCTCAAGCTCCGTGAGTGTGATAAAAGGGCTGTGGATGTTCCTATATTTGTTGTCGGTGATGTGAAATGCCTCCCAAATAGCTCTGCTAGGTTTTTTCTTCGCCCTAGACTGCATGCCACTTTGTTCAAAATGTGGCATACTACCACAGCTTTCGCAATGGTCTGCAAGATTCCTGGAGGCACTAATCTCCTGGAAATTGCGATAACGTTCCCGCAGCCTTTCACTAATGCAGTGTCCTGTATTTCCGAGGTATGCTCCTATGAAATGTGCAAGGAATGCGCATAGGCCTGCACACTTCAAAATCATTGTAGAAAAATACATGGTTTCGGCTGTGTTTTCAGCTCAATACAAGCCGAGGCCTTCCAGCAAGAGAATTAACAGGAGCGTAGAAATAAAACAAGAAGAAATTAACGGTGGCGTTGAGTAGACGTGGAAGTTGGACACGTGTGGTTAGCAAACGGTGTCCAACACTCCTTTAACTTGGCACACCAGCCAATAATCCTCACCGTAACTGGATGCCACCTTTAGCCTTTCATTGTAGACGCACCAGTACTAGCCTCATGTACCACTGATAACCAGGAACGTTGGTTATACTATTAGTGCAGAGCTAACATATATCAAAATAGGTAGCTGCAAACTTGCAACACTTGCGTGGCCATGTGGCAAAAAAGTTCTCGTGTTTTGTGGAGCTCTTGTAGCAACGGGACAGGCTTTTTCTGGCTGCAAGTTTGAAACGGAGTTGCAATTCTTGCTTTTAAAGCAACATGCACAAAGTGTTTTTAAACACTGAATACACTGAAAACTTAATATTATTACATTGAGTCTCATTACAAATAAAATTGCATTACATAGAATTTTCAACTAAAAAATTGACACTAACAAACAATATAGCACATTGTGGACGCTACTTGCAAATATTTTTGCAATTTTTTACATACATATGCATTAAAGTGCATAACGAAGCACTGAATTTACATGAAATTTCCCTAGACTGACGACTGCAGTCCAGCTTATACATCTGTGGAGTGCTGTGTCTGCCCTCATCTTCTAGTCCCTGTATCTTTTTTATCTGGCGTTTTCAACGTGAGTGTACAGGAACACTCTAGGATTCCGTCAGCTTTCACAAAATCGAAGTTCAGCAGAAATAGTGCCCAAGATGTAATTGCAAAAACCTAATTACTTTTAGAGTGGACATCAACTCCACCAAAGATTACATGAAAATAACCTGAACCAAGCATGAAAATTCACTACCTTAAATTTTCGTCACCAACGAAGAAACACTGCAGTGAGAATGCTGTCACATTTATATTCTGCATAACGTAGGTGCGAGATGGAAAAATTTTCCATCACCGGGCATGCTCCAATTACTGTATGTCACTGCCAGCTGGCACGTACAAGGGCACGGCACAACCTGCAAATCAGCTGTAGCCGAACACCTTAATAATTCAGCAGAGTGTAGGGCATGTAACAGTGATCACAGAAACAGTCTCAGTCTCTGCAGAGTAATATCACCGCACTATATATTATACTGCATTTTATCATATCGTAGCTATCATATTGTACTTTCTAGACAGACCATCTGTCAAGACCATTTAAAAAATGATGATTTAACTGGCTAAATAAATCAAGAGGCCAAACTACGTGCCATGTGAGTTTTTCATCAGTGAACAACGTGACACCACAAGCATAAATATGAAGAGCGTAGTACGACGTAAAACTTGGTTTTACGTAAAACAAAACGTAAACACGAGATGGCAGCATTGGCAATGACACTTATTCCGGAGCCCTCCACTACGGCACCTCATCCTTCCTTTCTTTTTTCACTCCCTCATTTATCCCTTTTCTTACGGCGTGGTTCTGGTGTCCAACGATATATGAGACACATACTGCGCCATTTCCTTTCCTCAAAAACCAATTATTATTATTATTATTATTATTATCAATGCAACGCTGCCGCTAGAAACAAGAAAGGACGAATATAGGAAAACAAGACACTCTTAACTCTCAGCCCACAACGTCGGCTGTAGGCTGACTTACTGCTTCCTTTTACAAAGATTCTCGTAATCTTTTGCCGCCGGATTTCAGCCGTCATCACAGCGGCCACGCTCAGACAACTTTCCGTTTTTGCATTGTACAGCTGTTTGAAGATTTTTTTTTCTGTAGTTGTACGGGCAAACAGGCAAGCGGTTCATAGCCACTGCACTTGGCGTCAGCCTGAAGCCTCAGGCCGCAACTGCGTGACACAACCACCTCGTCCCTTCCAAACTATGCAGTCTACACGAGGCACCTGTCAATTAACCGTGATCAACAGGTACTCGGCTTCGCTTAGATGATTAGTCGATTAGTTGATTTTCAGAAAGTCTTCCGTCAATCGAGCCTATGTTACGCAAGCGGTTGCGAAAGTTGAGGAAACACTCCGCCGGTCTACGGAAAGTGGCGCTCCTAACTTCTTTGGAGATGCACCCGGAACGAGGCGTTATTTCTCGCGAAACAACACATGTGAGGAGGGGGAAAAAAAGAGAAACATCATCGCACGGGTCACATGCTGATCGCAGTTTCCCGAGCTGAGGCGAGTTACCCTCCGCTAAGAATGCTCGGTCCTAGCTAGCAGAGACCCTACCGCGACCTCCGCTCATGGAGCTGCAAGGCAAAAAAAAAAAAGACTCCGTGCACAAGTCGCCGGGGCTGCGAGAAGCAAGACGCAAAGTTAAGGCGACGTCCTCACCCCGTGTTGATCTTGACGAGACCCGGGAACGACACAACTTGCGTGCTGGATGACGACACGGCGGGTGGACCTTGAGTGAAACCGGATTCGGGAGTGAGTCTGAATGGAGTGTTGGTTATCTCTCAACGGATTGTTGCTGCCGCCGATCAGATCATTCACGGCCACCGCCTCTTTGCACGAAGCGCATCCGTCGACCACGCCGGTCGTAGTCCACGGGCCACGGCGGAAGCTGTGGCCAGCAGTTCGAGTACGGTATGGCAGAGGTAGCCACAGCGCTACGCATTTGTGCTAGACGTACGTACTTTACAGAGAAGATTGTCCAGTTTCTATTTACTTATCGTAATGATGATGACATAAGAAAATCATCCTTAGCCAAAAAAAATGACCAACCAGAACAGCAATCAGGCAAACGAGGCACCTGGGTTACATGTCCACAACATTGCGCTAACATTTGAAAGCCCTGTTATAATATTTATATTTAATGTCGGTTAAACTCTAGACTTGTAGCCGCGGCAGTTGCATGTTGAAGTTTCAAATCCAATATACAGAGACCATAGTAGTGATTGTAAATATTTTGCAAACAGTGACATTGGTGCCGGTGATGATAGCGATCGCTATGAGTGAGGAACTTCCGTCATTTTTGCCGCCTTGTTTGAAGCTGGGGCGGTGCAGTCGCGACCGCGCTTGGCGCCCTTATTTTTCCGGTCTTCATCAGCGGCCTGAAATTAGTGGGGAAATTTTCAAGCAGCCTGCAGCTGGCTAAGAAGCACAGAGGCCCTACCAAGACCGAAAAATAATTCTGTACTACTCCACTGAAGCAGAAGCTAAAGCAGAAGCTAGAACGCGACCCCAAAGGTACATATTCGTATTTGGCCTAACTACGCAAATATCAACTGCCATTTTTTCAGTACAGATGGTACATCAGCAACATGAAACAACTCCAAATTTACAGCCATGTTGTCTCACGGAAGTAGACGTCACATGAATGCAGCGCGATTTCTCTGTTCGACAGAAAGCCGAATAAAGCACTAATTCTTTACCTAGCGAATAGAATACATGCGACCGCCTTTCCCGGGGCATACCTGGGGTCAAAAAGCTCACAACTACTACGCAGCAGGTAACCAGGATGCCCAGCTGCATCTGCAGCAGCCACCACGGCATAAATGAGAAACACAGTTCGTCAGGTGCAAGATTTTGTCGCCCCAAGAGTAATGTACGGGACTGGCTACATCCACTTTACCCAGTCAGAAATAGCAAAGCTGGAATCACTAATCACGGCACTTGGTCTCCCATAAGACAGGATCAGCATCGCGCCTCATGTCTCTCAGCATCCACAACACGCCCCAAGAAATCTGGGGGACGCAAAGGCTGTCACAGCTCCATCGCCTGGCCTTCACTCGAACAGGCCAGACACTTCTGAGCAAGATGCACCTCACAGTACCCTACACGGTTGACCCAAAGGAGGGAACTTCTATTCAACCGCAAGATCTATATATGTCGATCAAATAGCCAGAAATATGCTTCCAACATTTAACACGGAGCGAAGAAACGCCAGAGCCGAGAGCCTGCGCAAGAAAAGGGATGGCCACCGGGACACGCTCTACGTGGATGCAGCCTGTCCAATCCATGGGCGGATCACCATTGCCATAACGTATGCCGAGGGCAAACTAATCGGCTGCGCGTCAGTGCGCACGTCCAACCTCGCTCACGCAGAGGAGCCAGCTATTGCGCTAGCCGAGCTACCAACCGAAACGCCACTGTACAGACAGGAATGTCAAAATGACTAACCGATGAGACGTCCCCGCTTGACGCAACGAGGAATCAGCCAATTACAGCAGGGCGGCGCCCCGAAAGCAATTATTTCCCTCCACGATTTATTTGCATGGTGAGGGACCGTCAGTTAAATTATTGCAAAAAAGTATTAAGAAATATACAGTGACCAAAGTAACTAATATTTTATTTTGCCAAAACAATGTGTTTAAACTTGAAAAATATTAACAAAAAAAGCGCTTAAGGTTTTGTAACTAAATTTGCCACTGAGTAACTTTTGCTGCCGTCGGAAAGCGCTGACGGTGGTAAAACGTCCAGCCGCTTTGCACACTCGGAGTTTTTTTTTCTTCCATTTTAGCACGAAAGCAGCCGATTCCACGCCGTCTTATTGTTTTTTTTACGTGGCGTCTGAAATCAAGCTTCTGTGCGGATGATTTAAGTGTGCAGAAGAATTTGAACGAATGTAGTGAAGGATACGTGCCTCCCGAGTGAAGTTGCAAGGACCGCACGGAACGAAATCGACGAAGACAACTTGTTGAAGTCGGTGTTGTTCGGCTCTTTCGATCGATGACAAAAATGCCAAAAGGTGTGGTGCTGCAGTATGTGATGTGTGGTTATTTCATTCTTTTCCCCTGGGAAACAGAAGACGACCACAAAGTGCAGTTTGCTGGGAAAAATAAAGTGCTCTGACAGCATAAGCGTGTTTTACTTATATGTAGCTGTGGCACAGAGGTGACCGCTGGAGTCCGCCCCATCTGCGTGCTTACTTTGCAGAATTCCTCCAACACCTGCCGCACGCATTCGCTTACCATCGGTTGTGCGATGCCGACGTGCGCCTCGTTACCAACGGCGGTTTGAAATTAGCCTGTGGCAAATAACAGCAGAGCACATAGCACCTGCGGCCGCACGGACAACGCGCTCGCAAGCACGCCTCCCAGTTCATCGCGGGTGAACTCGTCGCAGAGCCTCTCAACAGTCTGCTTCTCCAGTCGAAAAAGGCGTCGAACAGCTTGTCCGGCAAGTCAAACGAGTCTTCGTGCAGTTTATTTCGGCGTTGCTCGCGCCGACGCAGCCGCCTCACTCGTATCGCCGCGTACACCGCCATTTTCTGTCACAAACACAACGGTGAAATTGACCGCCTCGGGGCTATCACAAAAAACTCTCAATTTGCGCTTGCATAATTACGTGTGCACCGTCACCACTTCTGCCCCATACGAGACGTAATCTGCAGCCACCCATGACGCAAAAAAGCAATATGGCCGCAGACGTTCGATTAAGAGGAGTGAAACTGACCTGTTTTTGACAAGTTTTTGAAAGCTTTGCTATTTGAAAGTTCCGTAATATAGCCCCAGTTCTCACACTCTTAGCCAAACATCCCCGTAATCAAGCATCAATCATATGGTTTCCAGGCCACACGGATCTCACGGGAGGGAATGATGCCTCCCACCGGCAAGACCCAGTTCTCTTGTACTTGGATTCCCCCTTAGTCGAAGAGTTAGAGGAACACATTACGCAGCCCATAATCAGCTTTGCCAAACACCTAGAGGCCTGCAGACAGGCCAGACAAACATACCGCACACCTCATAAAACTCTAGACAAGGAAGAATAACACACCTTTCGCCGACTACAAATAGACACTCTCGTAACTCCATCAATGGTAGTCCTCACTCTACAAACCAGAGTGCACACACTGTGGAGAAAAAGAAATAGCGACAGGTTTCCACACGGTGTGGCCATTCCAACTCAATTCTGCTACAGACACACTTCCGAATCGCAATTTGGGGCAGTGGGAGGCCATTCTGCACAGCGAGGACCACCGACCAGCAAACAGGACTGGTTCGCAGGGCCCATGCTGCGGCGCCGGCCAATGGGCTGCCGGAATAGGCGGACCACCCAAGGCTCCGGCAATTTCTATTGCTAAAATAAAACTTCTAGCAATCAATCAATGGAGTTAAGCCTTTGTACGCCTTTGCACCACCGTAGTCCTCATAACTGCCAGAGTTGCGAAGGCGCTCGAGTCCAGCTCAAATTTGAGGCGCGAAGATTGGCTACGCAAAAACGAACCACACTACATGGCTCAGGAGCAGACACGATTGCTTGTAGACTTCTGAGAAACGCTGTACCTACCCTTATGGCTCTCTCTCCCTCTCTGTTCTCACTCCCTTCTCTCTTCAATGCTACAAGTGTAATCTAGCCGCACTGCCTACGGTCCTACGGACAACTTGCAAGAAACAGCCATGTATACAGGGTAATATAGCTTGCATAGACATCACAGCAGCCGCCATTTTTGGAACCAGGAGCACTGCAAGAAGGGCTTCTTCTGGCCTGCATGGCAAAGCTATGCCTGAATCACCACTATGGCGCACGTTATGTCATGTCATGCATGTATACAATAGCCGCTTTTCAACACAAGTGTGGCCTCTACTACTACACATGAGAAATAACCTTAATGGTTATCCAAGTGAACTGCGCGGTGCATATGCAGGAATGGGTGAAACATTTGTCGTGAGTCACGTAAAATCCATTTCTGCACCAATATAGGCGACCCCTCATAGCAGAGAGGGAGAGGTCTGAAGGTCGTAATGCAATTATCAGATCAAAAAGTTAAGAACAGGTCACACGGTGACCTTTCAAGTTGCACAACGGCTGAGACCACCTGGAGTGCGTGCACAATGTGTCGCCCACAAATCGAAACCAGACTTTTCTTTGCTTCTAAAATTTTATTCAGAAAACGAGCTTCGTCCGCCTTGCTTACCAGATACGAACCAAGCATAACAGACACATAGCTACACACAAATAACTGTACAATAAAAAATGCAGAAAAAAAATGAGATCATACCTGGTCCATTAGGGACAATAATCCTCACACTCAACGGCAAATGAATAAAGGAAACAAGAGAATTCGGTGGTCTAAAGGTGGCCAGTATTATACCAGGTGTTTCAGGGAAGGTTATCACTAGTGAGTAAAAACAGGGTTTTTGAGGTAAACAGAAGCTTTTCCGGCATAGTAATGCCAGCATTGGAGGACGTCAAAAAACAGGCGAATCATTTAACTGTCTAAGTGATTAACTAAATTGTAATAGGCAACTTTCTAACTTTTAGCAATAGGCACCTGACTGCAAATATAGATTTGTAGCCAGCCGTTCATAATAGCCATATTAGTTTTTAGAATTTCGAAAATGCCATTGCTCTCACCGCTATGGCACGACAGAATTTGGATTAATCGTGCTAAAATATGTGCACTTTCGGAAAGTATGCAGGCAAAGCAACCCCTTCAGTGGTCGCAACTAGTTAAAATACCCAAATTTTGTTGTGCCACAGCGGCGAGAGTAATGGCGTTTTCGAAATTCTAAAGACTTATATGGCTATTACTAACGGCCGGCTACATATATCTAATTGCAATCAGGTGCCTATTGGTAATATTTAAGAAGTTAAGTATTCTAATTCAGTTGATCACTTAGCTAGTTAAGATGATTCGCCTGTTTTTTGACCTCCGCTAACACTCATAATACTATGCCGCAAATTGCTTCTCGTTACCTCAAGAACCTTATTTAAAAAATAGTTATCACCTTCCCTTAAACACCTGGTGCACTAAAGATGGCAGCGAACTATATTAACATCCAACATGAAAACTGAAAAAAAATCAGCTGGGGCCATGAATCTACAACCCAACATAGAACCAAATTATAGAGCAAGCCCAGAATAAAAAAATTGCATATTTCAGCACTCGACTGCAAACGATGACCACTTTTGAACTCGCACCTAGCTAGCGGTCGGAGTGGATCACTCCCACCTCTACCTTCAGAAAGGTGCCATATATCACCTAGGTGCTGCCTGCCGAGTGATATAAGGCACACGACATTAAGGGTCAGATAGAGAAATGATTCACCTCATGCTTGGCAAGAAAAATTAATCACGCAGCAGCATCATCAAAAATACTAGGAAATATTAAAACATGTAAAAGCTGCCATTGTCTAGCAGCGATGGGTTGACCCCATCGAAATCTAGCTTCGCTCCGAGAGGCAAAAAAAATGCCGTAAACGACTACACAGTTTCTTGAACGGCGCATCAAACAGCCGAGGGTTCAGGGTCTAAAACGTTATAGTTCGCCTGAATTTCGCGGACACTCACGGAGTGACCGCAAGATTTGTACCCTGACTATGAGACCAAGTGTTAAGGAACGTCTTAAAAACACGTAACGGGAAAAACCACTTCTTTTAACCGCCGCTTTACCTTGTACTACGAGGACACGATACTGGTCTCCACCCGTGCTCCGAAAGAAAGAAAAATTTAAAAAGAAACCCGCATTCTCTTTTGCGTAGTGGAGAAAGCTAATAGAGAGATTTAGCTTGGCGGAGACTTACTAGCGCAGGTGTATACCAGTTTACAGGACACAGCCTGCGCACGCACAGTGGCCCTGCCTGGCTCCACCGTGCCAATGCTGGTGAGCAGGAGGTGTCCGGTAAGCCAGTATACGTCTACGCTAATATGTCACCGCTATGCTAAATCTCTCTAATAACAAATGCCGACTCTTAAGATGACTGCCCTGGTCGCAGTTACGCCGTGAAAATCATCCTGTCGGAACCCGAGTATGGAAGGCGCCAGCCCGTCGCCCAGGTGCTGGCTGCTATCTGCAGGTGCCGCAGGCTTGGTTACAGTGCAACGGCATCCGCGGGAGTTCCTTCCTCCCAATGCCATACGGCTCGGGCTAAGCATTCGTCGTTCTCGGCAAACGCCGGATACACCAGGATGTACCACGTCCCGTCCTCCATCATGACGGCCCTCCTTGGGTTGGCGATCGCCGCAAACACAGGCTCCCCTACGTATGGCCACCCCGGCAATTGTAGCCGCCCAGATCGCGGCCGGAATCCAGGTCCCGTACCCCATGGCCCGGTCTCTTCTTGTCGAGGGGGCGAAGTGGGTCCTCCTGGCAGTGGGGGCTCTTGCGGTGGCCACGAGAACTGCGGGGGCAGAGGCAGCTCCGGATGCGGCAGGGTTCCCTCTTGCGAATTTGATGGTCCCAGTCGCGGAAGGGACTGCTCCTGAGGCATCACTGCCTCTTGCTCTTGATGCTTTTCCTGACGAGAAAAAGAGAGTTCTGGTCGCGTATGCGGTTCCTGTGCAAGAGCCAGCTGCGGCTTCTGGTGTGGCGAAGAATGGCCAAAGCCCCCGCTGGTCGGTTCCACCGGCGTGTTGTGCGTAAGTTGCGGCGAGCAAAGATAAGGCACAAAATACTCGCCAAGTGGATGTGTGGCGCCATGTGTTGCAAACGCCACAATTCACAATTTTTTTTCAAGAAATAGCGAACACTTGTGATGGAATTGCGCGTTATTGACAAGAAAAAATTCTTTTCACTGAACATGAGCACTCCGTCAAAATAAAATGCCGCAAAGCACTAGAACACCAGCTGACCGAATGGGCTGTCACATGGATGCTTTTCAATCAGGTGATCGTGCTTAGCCAATACAATTGTGAGCGGCGCAGGGAAAACAAACGCGCAAATATAGGAGCCTGTACACTAAATCTTGGAAAAATTGACAGTCAGCGTCCACTGGCGGTGTATTTACAAAACTTTTCCGCTACAGCGCAATGTTCCCAATTTTATAAACAGCGGTGTAGACTTCCATGCTACGCGGACCAATAGAGTATATCAATTGGTCCACATGGCAACGTTCTCGTGTACGGATGCAATACTGTTGTAACTGCACGTACGTCTACTGCGTACTTTTGTTGTGCACATTTTCACCTAACATTCTACACAGTTTTTAAAAATAGGCGTTTTGAGTTAGGATGATTTTGTTGGCGTAACATTGTCAGTGGTGCAGGACGTCAGAATACAGCTAAGGCGTGCTAACTAGCCGAATGGTTAACTAGTATAGAATAGTTAACATAGTGAGTGTTGCTGTTGAACTCATTAATCATTCAAAGGCGTGTAGTCCACCATAATATCCATATCAGTTTTAAAAATAATGAAAAAATGGCTACCCTCGCCACTGTGGCCTAAGAAATTTTGCCTCTTTCGAACTCTTGCACTAGACAGGTTGTTTTGTCTGCAAGCTTCTCGAAAGCGCATGTATTTCGCGCAATGTGACGACATTTGTTGGGGAGGCAGAGCCAAGAGTAACAGCGCTTTCACAATTCTAGAAAGTGATAATCATATTACTTACGGTGGGCAACATACCTCGCAATAATTAACAAGCCGAACTGCAACTCTTAAGCAAGTAAATATTCAATATTACCTCCAGCGCTGAAGGGAACAACGAGGATTTTGGACATTCTATTAATATTCTTCGAGCTCTTCTGTATTCACCAGAATTCTGTCTGTTATTTAACATTAAATATTCTTCTGTCGTTATTATTGATAAATTTTTCAAAATTCACGCTTGATGGTAAAATAATTTTGTCGTAATCTCCTAACGAAATTTCTTTGTTTATGCCACTACACCTTGGCCAATCCCCCCGAGTGGGAGGGAAGGAAGGAAGGCCTCAGACGTTGCAGGCACATGCCCACTACAGGGGAATGGCCAAGATACAGGCAGTTAATTGCTGGATACAGGAAAGTTTTGACGGGAGAAGGAGTGGTAATAGTATGTGTTCTGATAGATGGGAAGACGGAAGGACAGGGGTCCTGTTAACTTGGAGATCGAGGATGGGACAATGGCTAAATGTACATAATAGTATACAATGCCTGTAGTGTTTCAATGTCGTACTGACGGACGGAAAAAGAAATTAGAATGGGAGTCGCTGCGTTTCTTGAAGAAAATTTTGCACAGCAGAGCGCACACACCTATCTCTTCAGCCAAGCAAAGAAGCGCCAATAGAAAGAACAACTCCGGAAGACACAGGCAAGCCGAGTTGATGAAATGGAGTTTGCAAAAGACGCTTCCTCATATGAGAGAAGCGGCGGCATAACAGCAGGAAGTGATCTATTGTCTCAGGTTCGGCACAAAAAGGGCACAATGGGGAAGCCGCCAGGTCAGATCTGTGAAGGTAGAAATTTAGAAGGGAACAGCAGGAAGTGATCTATTGTCTCAGGTTCGGCACAAAAAAGGCACAATGGGGAAGCCGCCAGGTCAGATCTGTGAAGGTAGAAATTTAGAAGGGGATCCCGGCAAATACCCGCGAGGGCATTTGCAATGTTTACTGAGGTAAACAAGTGCGCGGCTCGTGCTCTCTCCTCGGCCGCTTTTGCTGACCGCTGCGGCGCCTAATTCTTCGGGCTTAGTCCTTGATCTACCTGCAAGGCTGTTAACCTACGGAAATAGCCTACGTGACAGTATTAGTTAACGAGGCTAATATTTAGCACGTCTCCACTGTATTCTAGTGTACTACAACGCTGGCGTTGCTAAGGCGAGATAAGGACTCTGACTCAAAAAGCATATTGAAAAAAAATTATGTAACGGCTTAGGCGAACCATCCTGTATAACAACTGCGTAGCTTTCTGGGTGGATGTTAGGAGGCGGAGGCTGTCCGTGGGTAGTAGTTTTTTGCGTTAGTTGACGTCTGTGGACTCTGCGGAAATTACGACAGCCAAGGAGATGACAGTCAAGTCCACAAAAAACCAATCCTAATCACCACGCGTTTCAAACGGCTCTGTGCATTCTGAAGAGAGGAAGGATACCACACAGTGTGAGCGGAGCAGGGGACTCGTTATCCACAAGAAAGGCCTGCCGTCATGCTCTACATTGCTCTCTTGAAGGGTACGGAATAACTCAATTAGGTGGAAGTCTTCTGCAAGAGCAGCATAAGAACACGTGTTTTGATCTCCTGCTACTAGGTAGTGGAGATATTTATAATATCCAGAGCGCAACCATTATCATTAGCCAATCTAAGCCCCCTACAAAAAAAAATTTGGGGACACAGCTCTGCCATACGGGTCCTGGGGTCCTTTTTGCACATCACTTCGAAAATACTGTCACTGGTCCTTATTTGATTTCTTTGATCGCATCGCACTGGTCACATTCTTCAAGTTGCCCGGCCTCGGACGCATACGACCATGTTCGCTGCCTCCTTCTTCCCCCGAGCAGCATTAGATTGGAACGGCCTTTCCCACAGCATCGCCGCTATCACCTGCCCATCCAACTTTTCCAAAGCACTAACAGATCATATTGTATGTTGAACCCACATGGCAACCATTGTACTTATTTTTTTTGTATAATCCACCCCTTATGTAATACCCCCACGGGGGTCCTTAAGGTAATAAACTGAACTGAACTGGATGTGTCTCCTTAGTCTACGTGTGTGAACCCTCTTGAGTAGCATGTGTAACTGGCTCCCTGGGTCAGTGGATACCACTATTGTACTTTGAGGTACGTGGCGGTGGTGTCCACCTTCAGGAAACTGCTTTCGCGCAATATTTTGGGCTTAGCAATGGTGTATCAGTAGCCTTACTTGTTTTATTCTAGATCTTTTTTAAATTCGTGATATACCTCAGGACACAAGGTCTCCCTTGAACCAACTCGGACGAATTTTTCTTACTGGACCAGGGGTAGCGTGCCCGGCTCACGACCAAAGGGCAGCGCTTCGAGTACAGGCTCGACCATTTTCCTTATCAGCGCAATAGTTTTCGAAGCAATATTGAAACAAAAGCTTGACTACGCCATGTAAAGCCAAGGCACAGGGTCGAGCAGGAGCCGCTAGTGTGCATGCGCCGAGCAACAGGTACGCCACTCGTGACGTCAAAGTTGCGGCATCGCCGCAGCAGCTGCCAACGACTACGCATCGTTGCATCGCGCATGCGCAGTTGCGCAACAGATGCGCGTCATTGCTCGGCCCCTTGATAAGCATAGGATGCGAAACGCTCGTTCTTCAGATGAACAATGGGCGAAGAAGCGGAAAGTCGGCGTGTATACTGCGACCGACATCAACGGCGACTGCGGGAAGCCACGTCGACAGATCCCGAAGTCGTGGCGTGGTATAAGGCGAGTCAACAACGAGCCCAAAAAGCCGTGAATGCCAAGCGCGCGGCCGAGACGCCGTACAACGAGAGGGACGGCTCTCCAAACGACGCCGTCAAGAAGCGGAAAAATGACAGCGACAAGCCGTGAGCGAAGCTGCGTATTCTTCGGGTCAGCTATCGCGCACATACCAGGTTTGACCGGAGCTGAGCCAGCAGCAATTTTTATCTCTTCGCAAGCACTGCGTACAGGTAGTGGAATGACGCCACGTCCATGAAGACCAATGAGGAACTGTGTTGTGACATAATCACTGTTGTTATGTGTTAATATTGCGGGATGTTTAAATGACCCTCGAGAGGTCATTAGCCTTTGACTCCACGATAATAATAATTGGTTTTGGGGGGAAATAAAAATGGCGCAGTATCTGTCTCATTTATCATTTGACACCTGAAACACGCCGCAAGGGAAAGGATGAAGGAGGGAGTGAAAGAGGAAAGGAAGAGAGAAGTGCCGTAGTGGAGGGCTCCGGAATACTTTAGACCACCTGGGGATCTTTAACGTGCACTGACATCGCACAGCACACGGGCGCCTTTGCGTTTTGCCTCCATCGAAACGCAGCTGCCGTGGCGGGGTTTCATCCCAGGAAATTGGGCTCAGTAGCCGAGCGCCCTAACAACCGAGCCACCGCGGCGGATACTGTTGTGGTTCACACTGTTCCTGCAGACTTCCTAACGTCGTCTGCCCACCTGACTACATCTGCCGAGTATGTATACTTTAGCACAAAGCTGGCCCAACTGGCTGCCAATCGGAATCTCGTCGATGCTGCCGAGTACGTACTTGAGCACAAAGCGGGCCCAACTCGCTGCCAACAGGAATCTCGTCCATGCCGGTGCACCAGGCCGGCGGCGACATGTGAAGCATGTAGAGGGGAGACATCAAGGAGGGTTCCGCGCTGCTTGACTGGAGGGTTGGCGCTGATGAATGGGTCGGCATAGGCCGCGCCACAGGCGGCTGCTGCCTCTGCATCGCCGTTTGTGGCGACAGCAACACCTGATAAGGTGTGCACGCCTGCTGCTGGGGCGGAGGAGACTGCAAGGGCGGCAGCAGGTCAAGCTCCATGTCCAGGTCCTGCGACCACACGGACGGCGTAGACTCTGGGGACTCCCCAAAGCCAGTGCTCGACATTTCCTCCTCCTCCGGCATGGCCCATCCGCGCGGCCTGCAAGTGCACCGGTTAGGATGGAAGTGGGAGGGTGTGAGGGCTGTTCAGAGAGCTTTGTCTATCGCACATCTATAGGCGTTAGAGCCGCTACCCCAAACCACTCGTCCTGAACACCATCAGTATTTTAAAAATAAGTTAGCTAACATTGCAAAACGCCACAGTAATTTGTGCTTCGCTTTTCTGCCGGGTTTCTTATTTTCTGTTTAATATGCCATGAACTTGACCACTCCAATATGTAATTTCAGCGATTCCTCGATGTTACCAACAAGTGAAATGAAAAGAACGAAGTGACGTTCGTATTCGTTGTCACTGGCTTCGTGTTTCGTCGAAGCACCGACCCACCGAAAGCATAGCTTTCCTTCTTTCGTCCTCACACTCCTCCATCTTTCAAGGGGTGCTAGCGCGCAACATGTCACAGTGTGCAATGGCCGCAATACCCAATGAAGACAAGAGTGATGCGCCGCAATGGCGAGCGGAGCTTTGCCTGCTCCCAGCCGGAGGGGATAGTAACTAGGGTAAAAAGACGCGGAAACAAGGTAAGGAGGTTTGGTTTCGTTTATGGCGATTAACGTCCAAATCGATTCAGGCTATGACAGACGCTGTAATAAAGAGATCCGGAAATATCGACCACCTGGGGTTCTTTAACGTGCACTGACATCGCACAGCACACGGCTTTCCAGAATTTCGTCTCCATAGAAATTCGACCGCCGCGGCCGAAATCGAACCAGCGTCTTTCGGGTCAGCTGCCGAGCGCCATAACCACTGAGCCGCCTTGGCGGCTGGAAAGAGGAGAAGGCATAGGAGGATAAGGAGGTTTGTGTGGGTCCTGGTCTCCTTCCGTGTGTGGGGTGTGTTTTTGTTCTCGTTAATATTCCTTCAAAGTCATCTAATGAGCTAGAGCACATCTTCCTTTCGGGTAAGAACACGGCCAGTCAATGGGTTTCACAAGCTGTTGCGGTCAAAGATGTCTGCTGCCTGCAGGATGGCCGCGGCAAATTCTCCTCTATGAATTGCCGGCTTGAGAAAAACTAAAAGCGTAAAAATTTTCTCTCCCCTTTTCCGTGCTATATATTTACAATCAGGGTGCGCCACATAGCCTTCGCACAGTGAGTGCACAGTATGCCGGAAGTCCAGCGAAGGAGAGAGCAACGATCATAGGATGAGGCATTTTACTAGCCAGAACTGCCTCGCCCAACCACCACAAAAAAAAGAAAAATTCACAGGGACGCCTATTTTTCATTTTGTGTTGGCAGTGCGATAGCATCAGCAGCTGTTGATGTCTATCTTTAGCGGATGTGACGTCACCACCGGTCTGCTGACGTTTTTTCTCTACAGCAGGCGGGAATGCTCCCATCTGGTGATGTCAATTCATTCCAGCAAATGGGAATGCTCCCATCTAAACATGTCACTTCCCTGCAGCCAGTAACTGTCTACCCGATGACGCTTCTGATGCTATCGCATTCAGACGAGGCGTCGGCCATCGAAGCTCGCCGCTCTATGCCTCCGCAGCCCACCATTCCGTAGGCGCACTTGAGGCGATGCGTACCTGTTGTGGTAGTTGATCTCCCAAAAATTGCTTTTGCCACGCGCGGCGTTTCTGTCCGGTGGGTGCGTGTGCACCTTCTTAAACCATCGCTGGGAGAGGGCGTGCCGGACAGAGCTCTGCGACAGTGGACACAGGAGTGGGTCACTCATTTCAAACAAGTGGCTCCGGTTTCATAGGCAAAGACATATCCACACACTTCTCTACAGAACGCTAGAACGGTGCGGTGTGTTGTGCGCTTGTGACATTCGTCGCTACTTGCCGGGCTCGATGCACTTTTTGAGAGACACGACAAGTAAGCCATGATTCATGCGAATGTTTATGCCCGATATGGCGATGTTTCGAGCCCTATGGCACTTTCAAGTACCGCCGGTGCATCCCGGTCCATCGTTCGAGCGTTCCTTGACAAGTGTGTGTGTGTGGAGGTCTCCACTCCCTTCATCGTGGTTAGCGGGAACACGCTAGCACGCGGCCTCGCTTACTACCAATGCATTCTAGCGGCGCTGCGAGGAAACAGCGTGTACATGAACAGGGCATGAGAGGCGCACATTGCACATATATCCCAGGCAGTCCCACTAGAACGGGCTTGTGCTACGCGATGCCATTAATGAGTTCTCGTGTTCCCGCTAATCGTGACGAAGACTGTACAGCCACGAGTAAAGAAGATTGGAATTAGGGACGTGCCACAGGAGTGGCATACAGGAACACTTGGCGCTGGGGCTAAGAACACGCCGATAACTAAAGTGCTAGGTGTGTTCACAAAGCATGGCGCCGCTTCACCACGCGGTGCTATTTTCATCGCTCCGGTGACGTCACTGTACTAATCTTTTTTACTCGCGACTGTTCCAGCAGTATGACACGCAGCTGTTCATTTGTAACCAATGTAATCAATGGACGAACTAAGCTGATCTGTAACTATAGATAACCCCATTCTATTGAAAAATAGGCTGCTTTAACTGGAAAAGGAGTCTTTGTTAGATTAGAAAGCTAAAATATGAAATTCAGATGTCGCCGAGACCGGCCATTTTTCAAACGACGTCAGCGCTTTTAGTTTTCGAGGTCTCTCGACTGTATGCTACACACTCGTTCACATCTAGCATGCGATAGCGAAGCTTTGTTCATCACTGCCATTAACAGTTCGAATGGATGGGCGAAAAAAAAGTTTTTCTTATACCACTTTTCTCAATGTATCTTTTGCTGCGTTTGCTCCAACTTCAGTATAGCGACGAAGAAGCAAATAATCTATTTTCACTAAAAACCCCAAATGCGCTGAGTGGCTCCCAAAGTCCCTGTAGTATTCTTTTCAAGCTCAGTGCCAAGAGGTACCGCACGTTGTGATCATCGAGTGCGAATTTGTTACGGCTTGTACCTGTACACAAACCAAGCGTTAAACTTTTTGCTTAGCTGTCTACAAAACACTGTTCTTTGAGTCATACTTAAAATCTAATGGTATATAAATCACTAGAAATTGGTTTGCTGAAGTTTCATAATGGAACTTTTATTTTCGTGTTTGTGCACTTTTCCTTTTCTTACCCCGAAGTTGTTTTTTTTTTCGCCAAGTACTATCCCACAAGGAGAGTGACAGCTCTCCGCTCTCTCAGGTGAAAAATTCTGGCACACCCAATGGGCACTAAAACTCCACTGAACGTCCGGAGGACGTCTTAATTGCCTCCAGGACGTCCAAGGGAGTTTCAGTGCCCAAATGGAAAACCGCATATCAGTGAAGATTTTTGAATCAATCTCGGAGCTTTGCTCACCTTCCAGGTTGTCTCGTCCTTCTTATCCATAAACATGAAATATGGATATCTCTTCCTGCAAATTGGGGGAACAAACAAAAAAGAGGGAGAACGCCGTCAAAGAAACACACGGGAACATTCGACCCGGAACTGCAGTTTCTCAATGACAATACACACACTCGAGCATGCCTCTATACACCGAAGCTGGCGCACACTGAAGGTGGCACATGAGTGTGGCGTACACAGGCCATGTCTTTCTGTTTTTTCTGATAAAAGTGACAGACGCTGTCTCCGCCGCCTCGCATCTCGCTAGTTGCGTAGATGCTGCCATACCCGTTCAGCACAAACACAGCCGTGGTTCCTCCTTTTAGAAATACCTCAGAATTTAACCCTACAGGACAACTTTTGTCATATTCACGCTTAGATTACGGTTATTTACTCGATGGCAAACGCGATGTGGTGTTTCCAGTGTAGTCTAGTGCTGGCAACTATGACCAGAGTGTGGTGCTTGTAACTGGGCCCTGTTGTCATAAGCCAAGTGACCGTGAAGCAAGCAGTCACGGTAGTGGCCGTAGTCATGTAACCGGCAGAGGTTCATTAAAATATCGTTTTCAGTATCAGCTAATGATCGTCTCCTCACGTGTACGCGACTCGCGGTTTCAGCTCAAATAACATGACAGGAAACGCGGGTCAGATCCGTGGTCACACAGCAGCCAGATGCGTATTTGGGGCTCCAACCAACCAGCGCGAACATAAGCGGACATGTCTGCTAGGTTATCCATGTGCTCCACCCGTGCGAGAGCCGTAGTCAGTAGAAAACCGTTTGAGCCCTCGCCGGTACAGGGATTCGAACCCTGTGCATCCCGCATACGAGGGAATTCCCTGTGGGCAGGAGGTCAGGACTCGCCGCAACTGCGCCTCGCATACAGTGACCAAAACCTGAAGCGCTGATCGCAGCTAATCGCGTTTTGACTTTCTCTGCATATGCTTCGCGCTGCTGCTAAAGACGAGAGTTAGGTTTTACACACTCTACACATGAATACGCCTATATGAAAGTAAGAAGGGAGTAAGCGGTTTTTTGCCGCACCAATCTTTTTGTAAATGGGAGTGCCCTAGAGGACAAAAAATTTATTGCGCGATGAAGTGTCCCTGCCTGTGTGCCCTAAAGGGAAGCCTACTCCATTTTCACTCCCTTATGTTTAGAGTCTAAAGCAGTAGTTTCAACTTGGTGTAGCATGCGATACTCGGCTCCATAACGCGGGTTGGCGCGCTATCATTTAACGGGGTCTTAGACAAGAACAGGGTTAGCGCCGATATCCTCGTACCTATGAAATACTTTTTCTCGGTTATTTTATGTCCGTGCATTGAGAGGAGGCCAGCCAAGCACTTGGGCTTCCGAACCCAAAGCTTGCTTGAGCTTACATTTTACGTGGGTTACGCTAAAGACGCTTTAAAGGAAGAGCTAAGACAAAAAGGTTAGGCAAGACCACACACCATTCATTATTACCAAGTACAGAACAAGACGATTGCTTATGACACGGTACTTCATGCTGTGGTATGCGCCTATCATAAATTGAACGGTGGAGGACAAAGGCTTTGGGTGCTTGCCAATGTTTCGACAAGAATACTTGTCTTCGCCCAGACGAAGGCGAGTCCTTTTGTCGAAACATTGGCAAGCACCCTAACGCTTTCCCGTCCGTTGTTCACTTTGTGATTATCAACAACCATCTGCCCAACCACTGTCGACCATGGACTGGTATAAACCAGGAGGTCAAGCCGGCTCTTACTGAATCACAAGTAACGTTACTGCAGCCGCTGGTCGCAATTTAGCAGGAGGTCTCCACAACACCCTCCCCCCAAAAAAGAAAACGAGGGACTTACTTCAACGCCTCGTACACGTGCCGTACACGCAGGACCTGTAGCGGGCTTTCATGGATCGCCTGCGCCACCAGCTGCACCAGCTTGCCCGGAGGCCTGCGGACGATGGTGCCAGCAGGGAGCAGCTCGGCCAGGGGACCCGGAGGCAGCTTGGCCACGGTGCACGTGCCGGCGGGGCTGGACATGGTGCGGGTGCGGCCGGAACGTTTGGCGGGCTCTGAAGAAGCTGCCCGGCCACGCCCGGCGATGCCGCGGTTAGAGTTCATTTCGAGGCTTAGCGGAAGTGTCTCCTCGCACGCGAAATGCAGCCAAGCATTGCGCGCCTTCTCTCTATCAAGAGGGCCCACCTTATTTCATCACCGTGGAAGGATTTCGAATGGGGCGACAGGGCACGCATTTAAACAGCGTCTCACAAATCCGGCCTGGTCAAAAGGACGAATGTGGCAGAGTGCATAAACTGAAATGCCGCGTCAACGGTACAGTCTAAAAGAGAAAGGAGTGAAAAGCGAGTAACCTGTCCTTCACTTTCTGAACGTAAAAGCGCAAAAAACACAAGGACACAGACTAAGGCAGACAACACGAGCGCTTACTTCCAACTGATTTTATTTCATGCAAGAAGCGAAATTTATACTCTTGATAAGTGTCTGCACATGCTTACAGGGCAATTACCGCAGAGTTATGACTGATACCAGTTATCATGTAACACATATGAAAGATGTCAGATATGCCATCTCTTTTTGTGACAGCAGAATTGATGGAGCACTTATGCAATCATCCCCAGCTCGCGCTATCTCCAAAGCTTCCACAATTTCTCGGGTAATTTGGCATTTGTGCACGTAAAGGACTTTGCACTTGTGAAAGAGAGGACGACAACCCTCTTTACTTTTACTTTTGCACTTTAAACAATGAATGCTCATGTGCCCCCCTTTTTTGTTGTTCACAACGTAGTCATGCTCGCTCAACCGCTCGTTCAGGCATCGTCCCGTTTGGCCTATATAGTATTTTCCACATGATAAGGGCACTTTATAAACAACACCTTCACTGCATCTCACAAACGGCTTTTGATGCCTGATTTTGCAACCAGTTTTTCTTTGATTTCCTGAAGTGCTTTGCTTACATAATGACATCAGCTTATTTGGGGCAGAGAACACCACGTCAACGTTTGCCCTGATACCAATTTTTTTGAGATTGTGTGAAATCTTATGTTTATAGGGAATGACTGCAAATTTCTTATTGGCTTTTTTCTCTTCCGGCTCGTCCTGGCACTTGGCTTCCCATTTTTTCTTTTTGACAAGTCCTTCCGCCACAGAAACCAGCAGGTGTAACGGATAACCCACATCTTGCAATTTGTTGGACTGCAGGAGAAGGCTTTCTTCGATTGCATGTTCACAAGACTTCTTTGTACAGTTAAGAAACCCTAAACGAGCTATGTTTCTTTTTATAAGCTTTGAGTGCGCGGAACTGAAGAGGGTTGTCGTCCTCTCTTTCACAAGTGCAAAGTCCTTTACGTGTACAAATGCCAAATTACCCGAGAAATTGTGGAAGCTTTGGAGATAGCGCGAGCTGGGGATGATTGCATAAGTGCTCCATCAATTCTGCTGTCACAAAAAGAGATGGCATATCTGACATCTTTCATATGTGTTACATGATAACTGGTATCAGTCATAACTCTGCGGTAATTGCCCTGTAAGCATGTGCAGACACTTATCAAGAGTATAAATTTCGCTTCTTGCATGAAATAAAATCAGTTGGAAGTAAGCGCTCGTGTTGTCTGCCTTAGTCTGTGTCCTTGTGTTTTTTGCGCTTTTACGTTCAGAATGGAAAACCAACTCGCCCAAATGCAGCCATTACTGTCCTTCACCACAACCTTTTTTATAAAATGAAGAGCGCTAGTAGAGAGCTTACTCCCTGTTTACTCTCCTATAGGCGTATTCATGTTTAGAGTGTACGCGCCGTTTGCACAAAGGCCACAGCTATGTAAAGCAACGACAGTACGATGCAAATGTAATGTACAGCAGCCATGTACAACTGGTAATCTGCCAACTGGTAATAAGCGGTCAGAAGTTCAAAAAAAATGTTTGTTAGAATTTCTTTTTCTCTTTTTGATAATACGCATAGAAATCGATCTGGAGAGCTCATTCCACTTAACTTCATTATTTGCCACACAAATTTCGCATCGCAACCTTAATCTTCTAGACTCTATATTCGCTAAAGCAGAGAAGTTTTCGTTCTTTTGACACACAGTAACAGACTAGAATGAGATAGCTAAAGCACTGTCCGGTGAGGTCTAACCAGATGGTGTTCTAATTACCTTTTAGAGGCAAAGCTCAACTTCACGACCAAGGCTGTAAAACATTAATGCCGATTTGAGGCCTTGACCTCTACCTCTAAAAAATTAAAAATTAAATGTTTTGCCGCCACTGAGACTCGAACCCACCGCGGCGGAAATAGATCTGGTTCGCTGCCCACTGCGTGAGAGCACGATTATTTTTTCTCCATTGCACAGAAATCAAGCCCGCTACGCTACCAAATGCTTTACGGGCAACCATACTATTCCGCAATGCCGACACATACTTTCATGTCTTCTTACACTGCACTCTATAAGCACACCAAAATGCCGGGAAGCATACACATGCGTCAAGAATTGGCGACCATTCAGGCTGTCTGTCCTACGCCGCATAAACCCCCCGCACCAAGGCGCACTGCTCACTAAACAGAGGCTTAGATGATAGAGGGGGATCTGTGTGTCAATCCATCATGCGGTTCTTCCGCAGGCTAAAAAGTCCAGTCATCATTAAGAGATAGCACGGAATCCCGGAGTTTATCAGGGCCGGGAAGAGCCTTATATTCTAAGGCGAAATCTCAATATCCGTTTTGATTGTTTGCTGCAGTATGTCCCAGAAAAACACTGAATCACGGTATGGCTTGAGTAGCAAATTCCACAATACGTTTTTGCATTGCTTGACGCCTGTCTTGTTGGCTTGTTTTACCGTCCAGTATCATTGTTTAACGTAGAATATAAAATATTTGGAGATATCCTTTCTTACAGCTTGCACCCTGTGGCGCCGGTTTTATTTAGCTCACGTCAAGCGTGAGTCATTCGAGGCCGCAGTATCCAAACTCATTTACATATTGCACGTTCGGTGTTGGAGTCGGCAACAGTTTAGGGCGGTCAGGTTGTTCTAATTAATCATCAATAAAAAAGTAACGCACCGTAAATAGTTAAAAAGTTAACCATTCAGAATTAGTTCACCAGCCTGCTAGTAGCACGTCTCAACTGTTTTCTGATGTATTACACCACTGACAATGCTATGCCAAAAAAGTGATCTTTTAACTCTGGAAGCTTGTTTTTAAAAATTGTGCAAATTCCGAAGTGAAACACCCAGCATAAACGAGCAGTGTCCACGGTAAAATATGGGGGAATGAGACTGTCGACGGTAACCTCTCGAAGATTTCCCCGTCCCCGCAAAGCATCTCCTGCAAACATGAAGTGAGGCTTTGCCGCCCAACTTGGATGCCTTCTGCAACAACTTCACAGGTCTAAGCTCAGCTCTAGGTACTTGCGCAGTAACTCTGATCATCACGAAAGTTGTGTTCGAAAGAGGCACAAGTCTCTCACCACGGCGCCTCTTCGTGGTATCCACGTATCCCAAGGAGCGGGACCGGCGGCTGTGGCTGGTAAGGGAAGAGTCCCTCCCTTTGAGCCTTACGACCGTGCTCAGGTCCGGCTTGATGGTTTCCAAGTACTCCCTGGCAAGGTCTTCCAATAGGTCTTCGTTGTACTGCGAGTAAGACACAGGCGAGGTTATTAGACATAGGATATAGATTCTGCCGTGCAGCTTAGGTTACTTCAATGCAGCCATGAAAGAAATGCTTGCGTTACATTAGGCCGAGACGGGAAAGACTCAGCCAAGCAGCTTAGGCAGCGGTGATTTTGTGAACGAAGCAGAAGCACAACCACAGCCTACGCGCATTGGTGGCGGACGGCGTTGGTTTGAAGCCAACCATCCGACGGCGCGCTGTACTTAGATCGCGCCATAATAAGCCCCCCAGTGCTAAGAAGAGATGGCATGCGCTATTTCAGACCCTTGCTGCGATGACCGGCCAGAAGTTTTTGACCATTAACTCTACTGGTCGGCCTCCGAGTGGTGCTGATTCCACGGATAGAATACAAGATGGCGGCCTCCGTAGCAACGACATCACATAGAGAGGGAAGCTCTACTTCTCGCGTTTCGGGTCACAGCGTTACGCGTTATAAAGCAAATCGTAAACCACTGGCTGCCATGGTAACCGAGGTGGTTACATAATGGAATTAAATAATAACAGGCGACAGCGTCATGCCTGAGCACCACAAATGAGAATTAAACTAAGTCGACCGGTGTATATATCCCTCCGGCAGGCGTCAAAGTGGGCAGCACTCCTGACATTGGGTTAAAAGGAAAACAATTTGCCGCAGAATTTTCCTGATGGCGTCGCAAAATTCAGCCATTTTTACACAAACTTACTAGTACGGTTAGAGCTTAGCTCGCAGCAGGGATTCGAACCGGCGAACTATATGCACCCAGTTCCACGTCTTTACGAACCTTCATATGAGCATCTTTTGTAAAACAGCGCGAACAACGTCGCACAAGAACAAGAAAAACACGGGACAGCGCTCGTCCCGTGTCCTTCGCGCTTTTTTCCGACGTTGTTCGCACTGTTTTACAAAAGATGCATCTGTACGAACTAGCCCCACTGAACGCCTCTGTTGTATGAGTATTGCGGCTCAGCCGTTTGTCCCCGAGTGTTCGTGGTTGTGGCACACGATGTCGCGCTCGGTGCAGCTTAAACTTACTAGTCAAGTTAGAACCAACGTCCTGGCAGAGATTCGAACCGGCGACCTATGTCAGATGTGTTAACGCCGATATTCGAGCGCTGCCTCAGCGTCGGCTCATTGTTTTCACCGTTCTCGAGGAATGGACCGCATGTAACTCAGCTGTAGTTTCTGACTGCCACGAGATTGTTACCACGTCATCAGTGCCGTAATTCTGCCCAGCTCTCGAATGCCTCCAGCGAACACTCCTTCGCCGAGAATATACAGCTCACCGGGTATACTTCTGCGCATGCGTTTTGGCTGGTTCTGACTCTTCAGCGTTCTAAATGCCTCCATGGTTGTAGGAGCTCGTGTTCTTACTCGTCCTTAGCTTAGGAATCCTAGGAGGAATTATTAGAGAGCCCCACTAGGCGTCTTAGAAGCAAGCGAACACATCCCCCCCCCACCCCCCGGAGCTGTACTATCGCGATGGAAAGAAGCGCAAACAATGCAACGGCTACACGCTGCGCTGTTTGAATTTGTTTGCATCGCGCTTTTACCCCGCTCGTACGACAAAGACGTTAGATTCCTCCTGGAATGTATCATGGACGGGCCTAACGTGTTTTGCTGTCACCCCCTACAGAAATTGTGTATACATAGTCTACAAACATCTTATAGACTATACTGCCTTTCTATACATGTTTATTTTTGTGTAATCATAGTCTATAGACCATCTACAGACAAAAGTCTGCCGAAAAAGTATGACCATAAATCTGTAGATTGCCTATAGAAAGTCTATAGTATTTTTATTGCCAATCGTCTCTTCTGCAGGGTTCGACTGTAAAGAGTCTATAGGCTCCATAGACAGAAGTCTATAGACAGTCTATAGACTCTAAAGAAGATTTTGTAAGGGGGCGATGTAAAAGCGCGATGGAATAAAGTCGAACACAGGAGCATGTAGGCGCTTCGTTGTTAGCGTTTCTTTCCATGACGATAGTACATTTTCTACAAAGGCTTTACATGCTAGTGCTTCCAGGACGCGAGATAGAGGAATGCCATCTGGCTCACCACCACTGCCGGCGGCTCTTCCTCTGTATTGGGCACGTGGCCGCACTCCATCGTGGTACCGGGTGGCGGCTGGGCAACGGCCGACGAGCCCAGCTTCTTCTTCTCCTTCGTGGGGACGCGATCCCGGCCACGGCGTCCCCTTTTCGCGCCACATTCTTCATTTTTCTTGAGGGGGTGCTTCGAGCGCTCTGCGTTAAAGCGTGGGATAGCAGGCGTTGGTTTGCGGGGCACTTCACCCTGCGCGCTACACTGTAAACACTAATATGCCGAGGTGGGACTAAAAAGAAAGTGAGCTGCCCTCTAGAGTGCGCTGGAGGGCAGCTTACTCCCTTTTTACTGCTTTTTGTTTACAGTGTAGCTTTGCTCATACACTTCTATGACTATTTCGTCGTTTATGATTTCGAGACGCATGCCTTGCATGGAATCGACGAGAAAGCTATCATTTATCCGCGGAAAAATAAATACTGGCGGCGAATATAGACAGAGGGGCCTAAGGGATGGCCGTGCACATATACAGGGTGTTGCAACTAAGGTGTTTTGCACTGATTTTTAAATAGGCGCTTTTATTTAGAAGAGCGCTTTTTCGCCATTGCATTTTCAGGGGTGTAGCGCATCAGAGCACAAGAAACGTTAATTATTAGGCTGCTTAACTAATATTTGATAGGTAGTTTTCTAACTGTTATTGTTGGTCTGCTTATTTAGTGAGAAACTTGTAGCCTACCTGAAGTAAAATCTATACAGTTTTTTTTAGAATTTTAACAACGCAATTACCCTCGGCAGTGTGGCCCAACAAACTTTGCCTATATCGTGCCAAAATAGATGCGCTTTCGAGAAGGTTGAAGGCAAAGGAACCCCTCCAATGCATGTACCTTGTCGAACTAAGGAAATTTTTTCGTACCACAGCGCCTAGGGTAACTGGGTTTTTGAAATTCTAAAAGCCAATATAGATCTTACTTATAGTGGGTTGAAGAATAAAAAAGAGACTAACGGTAGTAGTAAGAGTAACAGCAAAAAGTTAACTATTAACTAGGCTACTAGTTAGCACGTCTTAGGTTTATTCTGACGCACAACGCCGCTGACCATGTATACTGAAAAAAAGTGCCCTTCTAAATCAAAAAGCCCCTGTTACATTATCTTTAAAACATGCAGAGCATTTTAGGCGAGACACCCGCTGTAACTACGTGGTGCGGCAATGTAGAAGTTTCCTCTGTGCTTTGGACGCTTGATATGTTTCATTATGCTTGGCATTTTCCAGCACATAACCAAATGTTCGAAGCGCGGGAATCTCAATCAGGTTTAGCGAAGGTGAATTTTTAAAGATCAGAAAATCTGGACAAGGGCTTCTAGTTCCCAGGGCTGCCACTTCTTACTGTGTGGCACTGAAAACTAGAAATTACCATAGCAATTCCGAATTCGTGTACATCGCGTTACTAGTGGAAATGAAAATTGGTTGTTGCGGAAAGGATATGGCGCAGTATCAGTCTCACACCTTGGCGGACACCTGTGCCACGCCGTAAGAGAAGGGATGAAGGAGAGACTGATGAACAGAACAGAAAATTAAGAATGGTTTTTGGGGAAAGGAAATGGTGCAGTATCTGTCTCACATCTAGGCGGACACCTGAACCGCGCCGTAAGGGAAGGGATAAAGGAGGGAGTGAAAGAAGAAATGAAGAAAGAGGTCCCGTAGTGGTGGGCTCCAGAATAATTTAGACCACCCGGGAATCTTTTAACCTGCTCTGAGAACGCACATTACACGGGTGCCTTAGCGTTTTGCCTCCATCGAAACGCAGCCGCAGAGGTCGGGTTCGAATCCGGGAACTCCGGATTAGTTGCCGAGAGCCCTAACCACTGAGCCACCGCGCCGCGTGAACAGAATGCAATTCACGAAAAAAAAAACAGGCTGCAGTGCTGAGTGCTGAACCCTCATGATATGGGTAGTTTTTCTTGCTCGACTAAAAAAGCTGCATAAAGCTCTGGCAGGCAGCCGCCGCTACCGGAAGTCGAACTCACGACCTCGATGGCTGATGAGCAGGTTTCCCCAACATCACTACGTGTGGAAACGCAGTGTAGTCTTCGTTATAGTATATAGCTTCGGGTAAATTTATTCACACACTTTCCAGCGAAAGAAACTGAAGGCTATTTACTGCCTCTCAAAAAATTTGTCTACAGCAAATGATTTAAACCTTTCACTCGATAATATCATGACCGATGTAGTAAACCTAAGATTCGGCAACAAAGCTCGCCAGACTCCAAAGGGGCAGCTGTTGAAATAATAATCGTAAAGTCACTGGAGCACTGAGCTGTGGAACTTATGGTGAAGGATTTCCTTAAATTAACACAGTACTAAAATAAAAGTAGTATATGAAATAGCAAAGAAATAAAATATATATGAAAAACAACACATAACTCAGTGTTTTTTTATAGGTTTGAACATCGCCTGCGCCTTGTGAAGTTCTCGGGTTTTTATAGAGCCTTACCACTGACTCTATTAAAAGATACGTGTAAGATGCCAGGATTTTTATGTGGTCAGAAAGAGAGAGTTGAGTACTCGTTGCAACAGCGTCAGGTGTCTCCCGGATGTCTCAAAAGAATCGGAGGACGCTTAAGGTTCGTCTTCAAGAGTGAGTCGCGACAGCGTGTCAGTACAACGAACGCCATCTCCCGTTCGGCGCGACGCATGGGCCGTTGGACAATTTAAGGAAAGGACACCTGTCTCACATATCTCGGCGGAGAACCGGGCCGTAACGGAAGGAAAATGAAACGAATTGCTTTTAAGGAAAGGAAATAAAAATAATAATTGTTTTTTTTTTGGGGGGGGGGGAAGGAAATGGCGCAGTATCTGTCGCATATATCGTTGGAGACCTGAACCGCGCCGTAAGGGAAGGGATGAAGGAGGGAGTGAAAGATAAAGAGAAATAGGTGCCGTAGTGGAGGGCTCCGGCATAATTTCGACCACCTGGGGATCTTCACCGTGCACTGACATCACACAGCACACGGACGCCTTAGCGTTTTGCCTCCATAAAAACGCAGCCGCCGCTGTCGGGTTCGAACCCGGGAACTCCGGATCAGTAGTAGAGCGCCCTAACCACTGAGCTACCGCGGCGGGTAAAGGAAATGACGCCTGTCTCACATTTCTCGCTGGACACCCGGATCGCGCCGTAAGGAAAGAAAAAATCAATCGACCGATCGATCGATGATCAATAAATGATCAGTCAGTTGATCAATTGACCAGTAAATCGATCGCTCAATCAGTCGATCGATCGATGTGGGCACGTGAAGCGCACTGTAATGGACGGAATTTGATTGTTGATGGATTGATGGCCTGATTGACTGACTGATCGATTTATCTATCGATCGATCGATCAATTAATCATTCATTCAACTAATCAATCTAGTAATCAATCAATCAATCAATTCTTAACGCTGTCGCGTTAAAATCACTTCCCTTTCGGTTCAGGTGTCCACCGAGATGCCCCATTCTTCGCTCACTGCCAAAGACGCCGACGCCGACGACACCGCCTTTTCTGTGACACGAGCTCCTAAACGCTGTCGCGTTAAAATCTACCTCAGCCTAAGTCCAACAGATAAGTTGACTAAGGAAGGCGGACTAAATTGGGAATTTAGAGAGATAACTCGAAAATCACGCGAATTTCTGCATTCGATTGGGTCCAGGTGCCGTCCGCTTTTAATTTAAATCCCAAAAAGTGATCAATATAACAAACCTCTGGCATACCAAGATCAATCCTCAGCACCGATAGGCTGAACTCTCCGAAATATTTTTTTTTTCGTTTTGACGAAAGGAAGTGGTGCCGTAACATATCACATATCTCGGTGGATACCTGAAGCACGCCTTAGAGGTACGGATAAATAAGGGAGTCAAAGAAGAAGGAAGAAAGAGGTGCCATAGTGGAGGGCTCCGGAATAATTTCGACCAGTTGGAAATCTTTAACGTGTAGTGCACCGCCATCGCACCGCACATCCCCTGTCTTTTTTCTCCCATCAAGCTACCGTGCCTAACACAGGGTGGAATATATAAAAAAAAACAATGGTCGCACGGGACATTGCCCAGAAACACACTATACAAGGAAAAATGCGCAAAAATATCTCTGTAAAACACTCCAGACGCAAAAAAAACGCTAAATATACTAGGGCAGCTTCGGACAGGACAGACAGGAAAAATAACTAAACCCAGGCGCATTAAGAACAAAAAAGCAACAACGAAAACAAAAACAGCAGCAATGAAAAAAAACGCGAAGAGTGTTGTGGTAGCTGGTTTATATACAAAGACCACCCATTGCCTGCAATTTTCCCCAAACATGCACGCTCAAAACTCGAAGCAGCAGAAAACAAGCGCCTAGGGTAAGCTTTCATTTAATCAATCAATCAATCAATCAATCAAATGACTGATCAATTGCCAAAATGATCAAAATGACAAATTAAATTAACCAACTGATTTACTAATCAGCTAAATGATTGATTAATTGCTCAGTTGAACAACATAGAAAATTAAATGAACCTGAAATTAAATCAATGACAGTAACTAAAACGATCAGTCAAATAACTTATTCAGTGGAGAGAGAGTCATTGATTTATTATATCAAATAATCTAGATATCCACTCAAGCAATGAATGAATCAACAAATCCATAAAAATCGATTAGTCAAGAATGAATGAATAGATCAATAAAAATCAATTACTGAAATTGATTAATTGGTCAATACATCAAATTAAAGCAAGCAGCCGATCGACTAATCTACCAATCAATCAGTCAGACCTTCAATGAATGAATGGAAGAATCGGTGATTACGCAGTTGAGCAGTTGACGAGCATATCAAATTAAATATTTAAAACAATCTACAAATCAGTCACTTCATCAAGAAGCCAAATGACTGACTGATTATTTGGCCGACTAATCAATCGGTCACTTGATCAGCACATTAAATTAGACCAATCATTCGATCATCCAATCAATAATTCAGCCGATCAATTAATTAATTATTCAGTCAGTAGTTTGATTAATCGATTAATGAATGGATCATTCAGGCAATTATATCTATAATTCAGATCATTCATTCAATCAAATATATGATCATTCGGGCAATCGTTCAACAAATTAAAATAGTCAGTCAATCAGTCAAGCAAACGATTGATCAATCGGCATTTTGACCAATACATCGCATTAAATCATTCGGTTGGCCATTCAATAAATCTAATGATAACTTAATAAATGGATCACTCTGACTATAAAATCAGTAATGATTCAATCAGTCAACTACAGAATGAATCAGAACAAAAATCACTAAACTCAACGAGTCATGTCGCAATCGGCCAAGCGTTAATAATAATAATAATAATAATATAAAAACTAATACAGAATATAGCCAATGTCGCTGAATAAAAAGTCGATCATTTGATCAGCATAGATCAAATCAATCATGCGAGCAATCAGTCAATTCACTGATAATTCGGTCAGTTGATCAAATTATGGAATTCAATCAATTATTCTATCAGATAGCACATGACTCGTTCAATCAGTTGATAGTCAATAACTAATGAATGAATCAATCAACCGATCAATTGACTGATCAATCGGTCAAGTGAAGGTAAGCTTCCATGGAAGCGAAGCAAATGCATCTCGTGTACTGCGCGATGCCAGCGCACGTTAAGGAGAACCAGCTGGTCGGTACTAATCCATAACCCTTCACTGCGCTACCGCAATCCTCATAGCCTGCGTAGCTTTGTGGCGAGAGAGCCACGACAGAACACATCTTTCGGGACTGCCCCACAGACCCACCACCCGAAGAATTCCAGGAGCTCATAAGCTCGCATAAAGGGGACAACCTGGTAGCCAGCTCTAATGCGGAAGTACAGTCGTCCGCAGACCTCTCTACAGCTCGAACTCCTTGCTGAACACCTTGCACTCTAGAAGGGTGTGCGGACGACTGTACAAGTCAGGGTCACAGCACGAGCGCAGAACACTGACTGAGGGCCATCAGGTGTGGTGGACAGAAGCCAGCAATCGGAGAACAGATATTAAATACTGGGACGTTAAACCCCATCTGCTAATGGGAGAAAGTGGGGCAAGTTTCTTGTAATAAATGTTTGAATAGCGGCGTAAAAGACAAACGGACAAAGAAAGAACACAAGGACAATCACGTTTTCAACCATGTCCATATATATAGCACATCAATCAATCAGTCGCTCAGTAAATCGATCGCTCAATCAATTAAGTCAATCATACACTATACATATTTATCGATAAGTCAAATAATTCAGTGATGATTGAACCAGTCAGTCACTCAATGAATCAGAGCAATGAAAATTAAATAAAAAAACTCAACCAGTCGTGTCTCAATCTACCGAAACGCTAATCATAACATAAAAACTAATACAGGATGTGGCCAAACTAGCTGAACAAAAAAAAATTACGCCTGCCCAGCGCGCTAAACATGGCGCCCTCAAATCCTTACGCCATGTTTCAAGAAGAACGGCCGAAACGTGCCCTGGCAAGAGCGGCGGATGGCTCGCGCCATGCGAGCCTTCATCATCTCGCGCAGCTAAGCCGGCGCTAATGAAATACCGTTGTCATCGCAAGCATCCGCGCAAATGCGCGAGCGAGCGCCGATAAGAAGCGCGCGTAAATATTAGCGCAAAGGCGAAAAACTTGCAGTAACAGACCGCAGACGCCGTACAGATAGGCTTAGCGCGACCCGGTCCCGGTCATCTTGAAAGCCCGCGCAGGTCGAAAAAGTAGGTCAATATGGCGGCTATCCGCCCAGCACCACTTACCGCGAGGCTTGGCTCGACTGCGATCTCCTCCCGATCTTTTTCGTCGTGGACGCTTCGACTTCCTGGTCGAGGATGACCCCTCGAGCTTCGGCCTCTTGGTCGGCTGGAAGCCGTCCCCGTCCCAGGTCCAGTCACTGTCGTCCATTGTCTGCAAGCGACAGGAAAATGCGCAGTGGTTATCGCGGCATCAAATCGAAAAAGTAGATGCACTCATCCGTACCACTCAAAAGAATGTCGAGCTCTGAAGAGAGGTCACACGTTGCAGGCGGTACCTAGGTGCTTTTCCTCCTTTCTCTCTACCTTCTCTCTACGCTTTTGTCTGTTTTTTTCTTTGCAAGCGCCAGCGTTGCATGGCTTTGCAGACGGCACGTTGCCTTCCCTTTCCCTCCTCCTGCGCGTGCGCAACTATTGCGCATTAACTTTCCGAGCAATTAAACTAATAACAGACAAAAGCAAACACAGTGTCGATGGTGGACACCTCTGCCAGCGCGAAGGAGCTATGCCCATATTTGGAATTGCCAACGAACGCTTGCTTCAAAGGCCTGCGTTTAGTTCTGTGCATCTTTAACAGGGGTTTACGGAGACGCGCTTTGCGAGAGTTTTGGAGATTACCGATTGGTTTTTTATTGATTTTCCGCTTTGAAAAATAAATTGCAATTTTGAGCGTTAAGTCGTCTTTGTTGGTTGGACAATAGGTGAAGCATATTTACGAAGCCTAATAAAAAAAGAAAAAAGGCAGGAAATGCAAGTTTAAAACCCTGCGTCTACAGGAACGTGTGGCGATCACGGCTGGATTTTCGAGGCAATATGAAAAAGTTAAAGCACTTTCGTGAAACACGAAAACAGGCAGTTAATTGGCGCTGAGAAGTGTCAATATTCACTGCCTAATATTACAAATAACAAACAGCGCAGTCGGCGAAGGTGGTTCCAGGGAACCTTTGCGGCCGGCTCGCAGTCTTTCTGTCGTAAGACAGGCTACATCTCATATTATCTTACTGCAGTAATGAAGACGTTCTTACTATTATTACGTCTAATGTTAGGACACGCGGCATTTCACGAGAAAATATTGGCGGTAATGCTTGGTTCGCGATGTTTCCTGCAGGAATACATGGTAACAGACGCACAAAATGATGCCGCGAGTGTGACCCCATAGAGGACGGATGGAGGGCTTTGTTTTGCAGTCGCCCATGCCGGTTTTTTTTTTTTTGCTTAGCTTTTCGTTCACCCTTCCTGAGACGACTGCAGAACTTTTTATTCTCTAAAAGAGCACAAAGTGTTCCGCTTACTGCACCTCGTATGCGGTGGCTTTTTTGTTCCACTAAGGCGATTTCTCTTGGCTAACCAGTCATGAAGGAAGTCATGGGTGTTCTCGAAGCTTCGAAGCGTATGTACCCTAATGTACGCCGGCCACCCTTTGTGACTAAGTTGACTCAAGGTCCGAAACGTGTTTAGTCATCACAGTGGGTACGCCTTTGACTGTGGTATCAGAAAGCGCAGCGCGAGCGCCTGTGACTTTGTGGCTTCATTTCCGTGCAGAAAGTTGGAGCCCTGAAGTTGCCATTCAGCGGGCATTGAGTTCAAGCTGCCAGGTGTGGCTACATCGGCTCGCAAGCACCGTGGAACGGCCATTCTTAGAGAAGGAGGCGCGCTTAGGTTGGGTGGGTTAGTGGGGTTTTTTTTCAGGAAAGAAAATGGCGCAGTAACTGTTTCACTTCTTGGTGGAGACAAATCGCGCCGGGAGGGAAGGGAAGAAGGTGGAAGTGAACGAAGAAAGAGGGAGATAGATGCCGTAATGGAGGGCGCTGGATTTCGTCCACTTGCTATGCTCAAAATGATACGAAATCATGCCGCCGCGGTGGCTCAGCGGTTATGGCGTTCGGCTGCTGATCCAAAAGACGCGTGTTCGATCCTAGCCGGGGGAGTCGAATTTCGATTGAGGAGAAATTCCAGAGGCCCGTGTGCTGTGCGATGTCAGTGCACGTTAAAGGACCCCAGGTGGTCGAAATTTCCGGAGCCCCTCACTACGGCGTCCCTCATAGCCCGATTCGGTTTGGGGCGTTAGACGCCCATAAACTATAAATCAAACCGAAATGATAATGAGCACCGTTGATTTGGGCCACGGTTGCACAGTTTTGCGAACGGGAAGAGATCAGGAAAAAAAAACGCACGCAAATCTACACCTTTATTCCAAGAAAGGAAAGCCACGGTTAATTGGCGCTCTTCCCATGGACGCCTCCACCGCTTTGGAGTCGAATGGAAGGAGGGAGGGGAAGAAGAAACAAAAAAGGGGAAGCTATAATGGAGGACTTCCTCTGTAGGGCAGTTGGATTTCGTTGACAGGCACCGTTGTCCCAGAGCAGACACGCAGTTCTGCATTTCCCCTCTGTGAAAATATGGTCGCCCCAGCAGGTTTTTGATTCCCTGACCTTGATATCTGGAGCCGAACGCCATTCTAGGGAAACGGCGCACCTATCAAGCTTACTCAGAAGCTACTGAAAGAAGGGCTTCGGTCACCCTCCATGGATGAACCCCGTTGAGAGATCATCGTAAGCACTTCAGGACGTACGCACGGTGGCAAGAATAGTCCTATGCGGACAAATTAAAAAGTCACACAGGAATATTAACACGCACAAATATATTCGACTCTAAACTTTCCATGCTGAAAAGGGAAACCTATATTCAGCAAAACTCGATTTTATATTCGCGGCGAAACTTTAGCGTCATATGTTAGACACCCACGAATAGTTGTTCGTTTTAGCAGACCTTTACAGGAACTCAGGCATGATAAGTGGGAGGCGAACGTAGCTCACACAGAGCTCCCCCTTCAGCAACAGCTGATCGGTCAGGCCTGGAGGGCCGTATTCGCCAATGGTTTGTTGGACCTGGGTGAACCACCGGCATAATTACTTTATATTTATGAATAAAATTTATTCTATCTCTCTTTCTTTGTACCTCTAATCAGGCCCAGTAATTATGAACAAGGACATTTTTCCACGCGATATTATTATTAAAGTAATGTTTTCCATATCTCGTAAGATTACTATATAGCTGTCAACGTTTCAGTTCAAATTTCTGCTCGGCAGGCTCTGTTTTCTCGCCACGAACATTTTCGCTGTCGTCAGAATCGTGATTTGATTATGTGGTGATTTTTTAAGGCATTCGCGAAGGACCATCTCCACTGGAGAGCATTGCTTACTTAAGTTTTACAGCTTTGATCTTTAAGTTTTACAGCTTTATGTTTACAGCTTTGATGAAAAATGGCGCCTACCGCGCAAAAGCAGTTAGCACAGTGCGCTAAAATTATGTTACGTCCTGTTTTTAAATTCCTGATACCGCATTAAAGGCAGCAAGGCTACTAAGGGGCCGCGTAGCTCCTTACCAACTTTTTCAAAAACCTGACTATTCCCCAGAAATAATTAGCGAGTATCAGACTTTCCGCAAAGCCCGTCGCCCGAAACCCGAGTTAAAGATGGAAACAACTTTGCAAGACCCTAAAACCGGCGTCGTTGCAAGCTACAAGCGGGGCGTAGTAACACGCGCCGCACGGGGTGTCCACGCACAGCGCGGAGAAAAAAAGCAAAAATACACAGCGAAACCAATGAGATGGGACGCCCGCAGCGTTTGGCGATTCTGCTCAGCGCGCTTTTCATTTTCTTCTTTGCGCGTGCGTCTTTGACGAGCAGTTGCCAGCTACATCTAGGCTTAATAATAATTAATAATTGGTTTTTTGGGGAAAGGAAATGGCGCAGTATCTGTCGCATATATCGGCGGACCCCTGAACCGCACCGTAAGGGAAGGAATAAAGGAGGGAGTGAAAGAAGAAAGAGGTGCCGCAGCGGAGGGCTCTGGAATAATTGCGACCACCTGGGGATCTTCAACCTGCAGTGACATCACACAGCATACGGGCGCCTTAGCGTTTTGCCTCCTTGAAAGCGCAGCCGCCGCGGTCGAGTACGAGCTCGGGAACTATGGATCAGTAGCCGAGCGCGCTAACCACTGAACCACCGCGGCGGGCAGTCTTTTGAAGCAGAAAACTTCACTACGCTAGGTAAAGCAGTCGTCGGGTAGGCCGGAGAATGACCTTCAACGACCTTCAACCCAAACACATTTATCCCTTCCTTACGGCGTGGTTCGGGTGTCCACCGATATATGAGAGAGAGTTACTGCTCCATTTCCTTTCCCTAAAAACAATTTTCCAACCTCTGGTGGGCGCACTGCCTCTCCTATGTGCGGAACGCACTCAACGACAAGAACTCCAAACCGCGTCTAGTTCGGGAAACACCACAGCTTTCGCTCTCCAACCAGGTTTAGAAGTAGTTTCGCCAAAATATTTTTTGTTGTTTTCGAGGAAAAAAATGGCTCAGCAATTGGTTTTATGGTTTATGGGGTTTAAAGTCCCGAAGGGGCACAGGCTGTGACGGACGTCGTAGTGATTGACTCCTGAAATTTCGATCACCTGGGGTTCTTTAACCTTCACTGACGTCGCACAGCACACGGGCCTCTAGGATTAATAATAAATATAATTGGTTTTTGAGGAAAGGAAATGGAAGCACTACCTGTCTCATATATCGTTGGACACCTGAGCCAAGCCGCTAGGGAAGGGATAAAAGAGGGAGTGCAATAATAATAATAATAATAATTGGTTTTTTGGGGAAAGGAAATGGTGAAGTATCTGTCTCATATAACATTGGACACCTGAACCGCGCCGTAAGGGAAGGGATAAAGGAGGGAGTGCAAGAAGAAAGCAAGAGAGAGGTGCCGTAGTGGAGGGCTCCGGAATAGTTTCGACCACCTGGGGATCTTTAACGTGCACTGATAATGCATAGTACACGGGCGCCTTATCGTTTTGCCTCCATAAAAACGCCGCCGCCGCGGTCGGGTTCGAACCCGGGTACTCCAGATCAGTAGCCGGCTCTGAACCGGACCGCGCGGGCTGCGTGTTTATCGAGGCAAAACCCCTCCATCGAAATTCGACCGCCGCAGTATTTCTCTCACGCCTTGACGGACATCCGAACCGCGCCGTGAAGAAAGGCATGAAGGTGGGAGCGAAAAAAGAAAGAGAGAAGGAGGTGTCGTGGTGTAGGAATCCAGATTGTTTTCGACACCATGGGGGTCATTAACAAGCAATGAAGGCTGTCCGTGCCATTTTATCACATCGGCATATCCCAGTATTTCCCTCTTTTACTCCCGCCTTCATCCCTTCCCTCACGGCTTAGTTGACGGTTGATGGCGCTTAGAATTGCAGTTACTGCGCAATTGGGTACCTGCGCACGCGGGGTCTGAGACTGAAGTTGTCGACCATTTTGCCGAGGCCTAACAAACTGGGCAGCCGGCCCCTTGAGCCCGGATGCTCTCTCCGAGGCCCCCCTATCCTATGAGGAAATCAACTTTTGCAAGGAGACAAGACGCGAGTACCCGCCTCCCCATCGTGACATCGACCGAGCTCATTCGCACAGATTGCGAGGTGACGCTGATCCGCATTTCTGGAGCCATTGATGAATATCGTGAGGTCGTCATTGTAAAGATGAGCCTCCGGGCCGTAAGCCCATAATTTTGGTGTCTGTCTTCTAAAGGCCTCTTACCACACAGCTCAGAGTGGACAAATATGAATGGATTCAACAACTGATTGCAACCAAACACCGCAGTCCAGTTATTGTTGGCGGTGACTTCAATGCCAAAAACTCTCTTTGGGGTTACTCCACGACCGACTGCAGGGGGCGTCGTCTCGAAGAAGCCATGGATATTTCTAACTTACGCCTTGGCAACGAGCCACATGTGCCCACACGTGTCGGCCTCCACGCTAGACACGCCGACACTACACCGGACCTCACTCTTGCAACCCCTGGCGCGGTAAAACATTGGCAAATTTTAGATACTACATGGAACAGTGACCACTTCCCCATATCCATCCGTGTCAACAACAAATGGCTTCGAGCCAAGAAGACGTTGCCCTCACTTGACTGGCAGCGCTTTCGAGAAATGTCACATTTTAAATGCCATAGCTTCCAACAATTTGTCCATGAGGTTACCACAGCTAAAGCGGTGGCGACAGAAGAAATAGAATGTAGCGACGCAACCACTCATCTCGACGACTTAGTCAACATGTGGAAGCGTGCCTCTGTACTCACGAACCGCTACCGTACACGCGGCCAGCGCCACAAGTATCTTCAAAAACTTTGTCGCCACTACAATACCATACTACACACTTCGCCTTGACGGAGAAAACTGGCCCCACGTCTGCGCTGAGGTGGGGCAAGAAAAAGGGCTCCGTAAACTATGGGCCCTTCACAGAAGCATGGCTGGAAAAGGAAAAACGCGGACTTCCATTTTCGCACAGCTCTCCTTACAACAACCGATGTCGAGGAACAACTTATATGGACCTTCTTTCCACATATTGTAGACCAACCTCCTGATAACCTTCTTTCCGTTACTGTGTCTACTCTAAATCACGAACTTGACAGGCCGTTCACAATAGGGGAACTGTCGGCGGCACTCGCTCATGGAAAGAGCCACTCGGCCCCAGGGCACCAAGGCGTCACCTGGCAGATGCTTATAAATCGTATTGATGCAGCCAAAGCGCAGCGCCTAGAAACAGTAAATAGCTCATTGGAGACAGGGGATGTGCCGGAGCAGCCCAAGCTAACACTGGTTTACCCCATACCAAAGCCTGCAAAAGATCCTTCAATCATTTCTAACCTGACCAAGTGCTCTCACTTCCACCGTCTGCAAATTGATCGAGTGACTAATCAACAATAGGATTCAATATTACCTTGAATACCCTACAACTTGGTACCACACTGCGCAAGCCGGCTTTCGCCCCAATTTGAGTACACACAATTGCTTATGGCTGCTTCGGCGAGTCATTGATCGAACTTCGATCCCGACACCTCGTGGCTTATTACGTCCTCGCGGTTGACATTAGAAAAGCTTTTGGCAAAGTCGATCAAAATTCCATCCTTGCGGAACTCGCCCAGGCCTACCCTAATCAGCCGGCGCTGAACTGTGGAACTTTATCCAGAGCAGACGCGTACGTATAAACTGTGGTACCCAAGAATGGACCCCTTGCACACACGACCTCGACTGGGGAGTTCCTGACGGCCCAATCCTCCGCCCTTTACTGTTAAACTTGGCGATGGCGAACGCAGCAACACGCCTATAACAAGACAGTGCAGCAAGATTCGCGATCTACGCGGACGACGTAACAGTATGGGTAGAGGGGAATGATTTTGAGTCCACCGATCACTTGCAAGCTGAGTTTCAGGCAGCGGTGCATAGCCTGGAGACTTCACTAACAGAGCTGGGCCTTGAACTGGCACCTGAGAAGACTGAATCTCTCTGAATTGATGGCATGACTCGTACTAATCCGTCCCAACAGTTGCATCTTCTCATGGCAGGCCAGGTGCTCACATTTCATAAAGGATCACTCAAGCTTCTCGGTGTGCCCGTCAGCAGCTGTAACAGCTAGTCCTCGTACTTTGATCAAACGCCTCAAGAGAAGCTGGAAGAGTACTCTACATCTCATCGCTCGTATGTCAAACAAATACGGTGGGGCAAGGCAGGAGGCTTGTGAGATGCTGGCTTGCGCGGTAGCAGTTGGCAAGATTCTCTACGGCTCCCCCTCATACGAACTGACCACGAAAATCCACGAAGACCTAGCTCGTCTGCACAGGGCCAGGTTGTGCACCATAACAGGTCTACCACGACATACGCGCATGACGGCTCTAGAAGGAGCGGTGGCCCTTCCTCATGTACACAAAATCATTGAGGAAGCTGCAACTCGGCACGAAACACGCAGAACTTGCGCGAAACAGGGACGCGCTTTAGAACGCTGGGACCGGCAACTCTCGGCACCGGTTGATTGTGAAGGCCGTCCGGTTCCGCCATGGCTTTGTCCACACCTTCGCCGCTAAAGAGGTACGGCTCCACACAGAGCACTTACGGCGGTACGGCTCCACCTAGCTCGACACACTGCCGCTGTTAGAGAACAAGATGAGGAGGACATATACGGAGATGCATCCCTGAAGGACGACGCCATATCAATGGCATGGCGACGCCGTGAGAATATCAATTTCAACGGCTTTCGTACAATTCGTGCACCCGATGGGTGCATAAAGCTGCTCGCTATATAAGGCGCAGGAGGAATACGTTCTGGTCGGATATCAATTGCTACTAACTGACATATCGCGCAAAATCCTAATACTCTCTCATTCACATTAAGCTGTACGCGAGCTCCACAAACCAATCTAGAGCCACCCCGTTGCACAGCAGATTACTTCGATAATCACGACCTTCTCAACACGCCAGATGCGCATCCGCCTCGCGTGGATCCCTTGGCGATGACGACGGGAACCAGTGCGCTCACAGCGCGGCTCGGGAGAGTGTCTCGTTCCGCCCTCCGCTGGTATACCCCGCAGTTACCGACGACCCTGCTGCTATGTCCAACTTGGCTGTCCTAACCTGCAGACTGGAGCGTGGCAAACAAAGGAAACCTGCACGACTTACGGCCGTCACACCACCGGGTTACCTCAATACCTCGGCTGCTCTCACACGGCATGAGCTGATCTTCATTAATAAGATCATCGCGGATGCCGCCTGCACGACAAACATAATCCGTAATTAACTTACCGGCCTTCGTTGGCATCAAGGGGGCAATACGGGCGTTGTGATGTGCCCGTGCTGTGGCTGTATGTGTCGTGCTGGCCTGTGCCACCCATTGTCCAGAGTTCCGCAGGGGACGCGACGACCTCGTCGCCAAGTGTGGTATTCCCACCGATGGCGAGGAATTTCGTGCATTGACCAGAGCCGGAGCGAAGGGCATCTGGGAAGATATTGGCAGATATGCTAAGTGGCCTCTACAAAGCAGCGTAAAGCGTGGCTAGACCATCCATGACGTCCCTTCATCTATTAATAGACCCCTACTTTTCCCTTCCTTAACAACGCAACTCCCCAACAAACGTACGGCCTCGAGCCCCCCTTTCTAAAAATCTCATTCATTCATTGATTCACCCTGTAGTGTTGTACGCGTGTTGTGCGTGTGTGCTCTTCCTCTTTTCGTTTCCGTTTGTTGTTGGTCCCTTTCCTTTAAATTATAATACGGCTTCGTTTTGTAGCAAAAGCTACATGACGGTAGCACTTCAAGCCTTCAGCGTGGCGGCGCTACCACCCTGTGGCTGCGCCGCCACGCTGTCATGTGGTTGGTCACGTGGTACGAAGCAGCTGCCGGCGGCGCCTCGCCGTGGCTGATTACGTGGTTCGTCACGTGGTTGGTCACGTGACCAAGTTCCACTCGGCCAGCTGTAGGTATCGCGACACACCAGGTTTAACCAAAGCTAAACCACCGCCAATTTTCTATTCTCTGATCTATATGTTGTTTCGTTCGAACCTGCACGCGATAGCGTTCCCCTTCGGAAAGTCGGGGACGCGTTACCGATTCGCGACAGAGAGGCCTGCGTCAAGCAGTGGGCGTAGCATGGCTGATGATTATTATCATGATTATAGGTGACACCCTTTCTACTTCTCTGGCGGAAGACACCTGTCCGGCGTGTGGCGTCGCCTGCATAGAGATTCGAAGTGAAGGATCCACCCGCCGAGGTGGCTCAGTGGTTAGGGCGCTCGACTACTGATCCGGAGTTCCCGGGTTCGAACCCGACCACGGCGGCTGCGCTTTTATAGAGGAAAAACGCTAATGCGCCCGTGTGCTGTGCGAAGTCAGTGCACGTTAAATATCCCCAGGTGGGCGAGAGAGAGAGAGAGAGAGAAAAAACTTTATTTGGTCCATTAAGGGTTTAGCGTTCGGTCTTCGTCTGCATCGCTGCAGACTCTTGACCTTCAAAGCAGGGTTGGGCCCCTAGTCCAGGGCTCCACTGAGTCGCGCTGCTTCGCTTGCGTGTTGCACCATTGCCCTTTGGGCGGCGAGCTCGCAGCTGGTGAGCCGGCCCTCCCACTGCTCCGCACTCGGGGTTTTGTGTTGGTGGAACGTGTAGTTTCGCTTACACTCCCAGGTTATATGGTAAAGCGTTGGGGTTGCCCCGCACCACGGGAATGTGTTCCTATACTGTGTAGGATACATCTTGCTAAGTATATGCAGGTTAAAGAATGTTCCCGTTTGCAGCCTCCGCCAACTAGCTGTTTCTTGTTGTGTTAGGCCCTTATGTGGCGGGGAGTATCTAATTCTCCTGCCTCTTTGATAGTTTAGGTATTCTGAAAATCCGATCTCCACGGTGAAATGCTGTCCCAGGGCGTATGGCCGCTCGGCTCGGTACGTGATCTCTCGAGCCAAGCTGTCTGCCCTTTCGTTTCCTTCTATCCCCGTGTGTGCCGGAATCCAGATTAATTTGTGGGCTGCTGTTTTTCTGAGGTGTACTGCTTCGTGAAGGATAGCTAAGGCAGCCCCGCAGATCCTACCTTTCGTATAGTTTCTGCATGTTTCTTTTGAGTCCGTGAGGATGACCAACGATTCGTCTTTTCGATAGCCCTCAGCCGCTGCCAGCGCAACAGCGACCTCCTCCGCTTCAGCTATCCTGACGCTACGTGTAGTTGCGCAGGTGATTAGATTGCCTGCGTTATCAACTACCACCGAAGCTGTCTTGTAGTAGCTTTCGCGTCTATTCCATGGATACATGGTTGCATACGTGAAGACTGTGTTTTCTCATTTGGCTAAGAACCTCTTCACATAATCTGCCCGCGCCTGTCTCCTGGCCGCGTGGAGATTTTAGTCCATGTTTTTCGGAATGGGATTGACCTGCAGGGTTTTACGGATCTCGTCGGGTATATCGGCGGATCGATCGAGATGCCCCTTTGGGTCGCGACCCAACCTTGTCAGGAGCGCTCTTCCTGTAGCCGTGTTTCTGAGTCGTTGCAGCTGTGCTTTGTGCTGTGCTTCTGCCAGCTCCACAAAGGCGTTACTGATTCCTAGCTGCAGCAGCTTCTCATTCGATGTGTTTCTCTGTAGGTGGAGTGCCGTCTTGTATGCTTTCCTTAGGATTGTCTCTGTCTATTCCGTTTCGCTTTTGATCATGGGGTGGTATGGCAGCGAGTAGACGACCCTACTGACTATGAGGCTCCGTACTAGTTTTAGCGCGTCTTCTTTCATTCCATGTCTTCGGTCGGAGACTGGTTATCATTCTGCCTACCTGTTCGGCTTACTTTCCGAGCAAGCAGAGTGTGTGGCTGCATTTTCTGCTTGCTTGCAGCCGCATCCCTAGGACTCTTATGTTTTTCTCCGCGGGAGTTTTTCTCCGGGGAGGTGGTCGAAACTATTCCGGGGCCCTCCACTACGGGACCACTCTCTTCCTTCCTTCTTTCATTCCCTCCTTTATCCCTTCCCTTACGGCGCGGTTCAGGTGTCCAGCGATATACGAGACAGATACTGCGCCATTTCCTTTTCCCAAAAAACCAACTATTATTATTATTATTATTATTATTATTATTATTATTATTATTATTATTATTATTATTATTATTATTATTATTATTATTATATTATTATTATTATTATTATTATTATTATTATTATTATTATTATTATTATTATTATTATTATTATTATTATTATTATTATTATTATTATTATTATTATTATTATTACAGCCGCCACTGTGGCTCAGTGGTTAGAGAGCTCGGCTGCTGATCCGGAGTTCCCGGGTTCGAAGCTGACCGCGGCGGCTGCGTTTTTATGGAGGAAAAACGTCAAGGCGCCCGTGTGCTGTGCGATGTCAGTGCATGTTAAAGATCCCCGGGTGTTCGAAATTATTCCGGAGTCCTCCACAACGGCACCTCTTTCTTCTTTCACCCCTCCCTTATTCCTTTCTTTAGGCGCGGTTCAGGTGTCCAACGATATATGAGACAGATAATGTGCCGTTTCCTTTCCCCAAAAAACAAATATTAATTAATTAATTATTATTATTATTATTAAGTGAAGGACATTGCCGATAGAGAAGGAAACAGTGAGTGCGAAGCTAATAACAAAGGCAAAATGTGCTTAGTCAGCGGGAAGTTGATGTTAGTCGATAGAAACAGAGCGCTGAAAGGCATAGGCAGAATAACGCCTTCATTTCGACAGTGGAGCAGAGCTCAGTGAGCTAGAGGATTCGGAGAGTGTGCGCACGGTTACTTCTCGGATGCGGCGTTTAAGGGCGCGCTCTTCAGCCCACTTCTGTGTCCGGTCGGGACAGGTCGGGACGAAGGTGCAAGTATGACGTCACGCTCCCAAATATCGAGACAGCTCGTAGCCCTTGGCGGCACCGCCACCTGTCGAAACATCCACCACTTTTTCGGCCTATTTGAGGACGTCCTCTCCGTCACGTAGTCTCCCCTTGGCTCCATGTCTGCCTGCCTTGATTTCCGGCTAGCTGGCCTTCACTGGAAGGTCTGCTACAGTGCACGCCACGTCGTTTGCTTGAAAGGAATTTCTAGGAACACTCACGAAATTTGTCCATCTATATATTGCACGCTGTATGTAGAATAAAGGAAACAGTTTTAAACAGGCGTAAGAATAAGAAAGCATTTCTTAAGATACAGAACCTGAATAAACCCCAACGCATCACTGAGTAACTTCTAGCGAAAAACATCAGTACGCTCAAAGCAGGAACGTGTCGTCGCAATCTAATTCGGTCCCGCAAAAAGTTAAGCCAATGGTGTAACTGAGTGCTTCTGTCAGTATTTTATTCTTCGTGAACAACTGCAAAGTTCAGGCAGAAAACAGTAATCCTAATCACGGGCATCAATCCGGACACACCTGCGATCACCCGTCTGCAACCGGGGCCCGTTCAGCAAAGCTGGAAAACCTACACGACGACAGTTTGTTTCCCGTTCCCAGTCGTCTCAACTCTTTCCCTCTTTCTTCCAATCCAACCTTCCTCCTTCCCTTCACGGCGCTGTTGAGGTTTCCCACGCCACCACGTTTCCATCTCGAAGTTAAACACTTACTGCGCCACTTTCATTATCGTCGCGCGGACTCAGTGGTTAGGGCGCTCCGCTACTCAGCTGGAGTACCCGGGTTCGAACCCCATCGCGGAGGCAGCGTTTAGATGGAGGCAAAACGCAAAAAGCGGCCATGTGCTGTGCGATGTCAGTGCACGTTAAACATTCCCAAGGAGTCAAAATTATTCCGGTACCTTCAACTACGGCATCTATTTCTATCTTTCTTCCTTCACCCACACTTTCCTTCATTTTCTTACATTGTGGTTCCGGTGTCCTTTTTTTTCAATGCACTTTAAAGATCACTAGGGGGTCGAAATTATTCCGTAGATGACCCGCTCTAGTGGCTAATCTTCTACGAAGGTTCTATGAAGACATGGAATCGGCAATGAACAAAGTAAAATCACACTACACTGTACTGATGGGCGACTTCAATGCGAAGGTAGGCAAGAAGCAGGCTGGCGACCACACGGTAAGCGACTTTGGGATAGGTTCTATGAATAGCAGGGGATAGTTATTAGTCGAATTCGCAGATGAGGGCGGAATAACTTATGGATCATGGATACCTTTTCCGCAAACGAGAGGACAGGAAATGGACCCGGAAGAGCCCCAATGGTGAGACTAAAAATGAAATCAACTTCATATTATGCACTCAACCTGGCATCGTTCAGGATGACGTCCTCGGAAAGGTGCGCTGTAGCGACCACAGAATGGTAAGGTCTCGGATTAGCTTAGACTTGAAGAGGCAACGGAAGAAGCTAGTGAAGAGGAAGTCCATTAACGGTTTAACGGTAAGAGGGAAAGTGCAGAAATATAGGAGAGTGCTGCAGAATAGATATTCGGCTTCAACTGAGGAAGACGATCTTGATGTCCATACAATGATCGATAGTCTGACAGCTATCATTACGGAGTGCGCAGTAGTAGGGGGAAGGACGGTTCGGCAGGATACCGGCAAGCTATCTCAGGTGAGGAAAGATCTGATTAAGAAACGCCAAAACACGAGGGCGTCTAGCCCTACCGACAAAATAGAAATGGCAGAGCTATCAAAGCTAATAAGCGCAAGGGGGGGGGGGGGGGGGGTAGCAGACATAAGGAAGTTTAATATGGTGAGAATCGAGTATGCTCTAAAGAAAGGAGGTAGCCTAAAAGCAGTGAAGAGGAAACTAGGCATAGGTAAAAACCAGATGCGTGCGTTAAGAGACAAGGATGGTAATGTTATTACCAATATGGATAAGATAGTTGATGAAGCCGAAGAGTTCTACAAAAATCCGCTGAGTAGCAAATGTAATCAGAACGTCAATGAGAGAGTCACTAGCGCACAGCAATGCATCATCCCACCAGTTACGAAAAAGGATGCAAAGAAAGCCTTAGGTGCAATGGAAAGGGAAAAAGCAGCTGGGGAGGGTCAGGTAACAGCAGATCTATTGAAGTATGGAAGAAAAATCGTGCTGGATAAATTAGCCACAACGTATACGCAATGCCTTAGTTATGAACTCGACCTACCAGAAGCTTGGAAGAATGCAAACATTACCTTATTTCATTAAAAAGGAGCCGCCAAGGACTTTAGGATTACAAACCGATCAGCTTACTATCCGTTGCCTACAAGGTATTTACTGACGTCATCACTAATACACTCCGGACAACCTTAGAGTTTAATCAACCAAATGATCAGGCAGGCTTTCGTAAAGAATATTGCACAATAGATCATATTCACACCATTTATCTGGTGACACAGAAATTCGCAGAATATAACCAACCCCTATATGTAGCCTTCATTGATTGCGAGAAAGGATTCGACTAGTGGGATCCAAAGCAGTCATACAGGCATTTCGTAATCAGGGTTGTAGTAGAACCTTATTTCAAAATACTGGAGGATATATATATATATATATATATATATATATATATATATATATATATATATATATATATATATATATATATATATATATATATATGGGGTACATGTTCAGATAAGAATGGTAATCGAGGTCCCATGACCATTTTTGTTTTCAATTAAATTTTTATATGTGATTTTTAAATGTGTCCACACAAAGGAATGAACCTTAGTTTTGCAAGGAACTTTGTAGTTTTCACGGAAAAAAATCGTATGTCACAAGAGGTGGAGAATGTCGTTTTTGCCACTTCGCAAAGTTGCAAGTTTGGAGCATCACTGCATGCACAATAAATTGTTTCCGCGCATAAGTATTTTTTCAGTACATCATTACAACTTGTACTAAACGAACAAATAAAAAAACGTTTTCTTGCTGTGTCAATCTTCTGAGTAAAAAATCGCAAACTTCGCTTCCGGAGCTGTGCGGTGCCAAAAAGGCACTTTTTAGGGGAGCCTTAGGGCAAGATGCGTAAAGATCTCCCGACTGAATCTTTTTCTCTGCATTTTTCAGCTACTTTTAATCACTTCAGGCAAGTTTTGTAGCTCTACACTTGACTTATATTTTTCAATATGGCCTCAAAATTGGCAGAAGTTCAAAAACGTCAAGAAAGTGACAAGTTTGACTTGAATTTAAATAAACAACACCATCATCGAATTTTATTAAAATTTGCCCTAATAATACTCAATACTTCACAATTTTAAGGCACTAAAAAAGTGTTGCATTATATTGTTTTAAAGTATGAAAATAAATACAAAACAGACTTCATGATTTCAATCCCTACGACTGCTCAGTATTCCCTCTTATGATGCGCAATCCTCAGAAGCTGGTTTTAGTATTGGTTTTTGTAAGTAAATTTTAAACGCTACTGTTGCTGAGTTCATAAGTGTAATTTGTAAGCGTTTTTTCTATTACAATCAAAGGTCTCAAGCTCCTATTCGCTTTCGTAGTGTTCTAACGGTGGGACCTAAATTACTGTAGCATATTTCAGCTCGTTATTTTGGAGTGACGTGTGTGTAGGGGTAGTTTATGCAAACATTTAATGCACCCGTCACACTCTCAAGGTGACTTTACCTGCTACCGCCGATCCAGGGATGAACCGCGCTTGGCAGCCGCTCCTATAGCTATATAACGCCCGGCGCGACCCTGAATTTCACAGCACCATGTGCGCCGCCGCCGCACCGAGGCTTTAGCCGCCGCTATCATCAACGCACCGAACGCCTGGCAGTTATGTCTCAGCCTTCGACCGAGATAACCCTTGTGAGCGGATGTTGTTCGGATCTCGAGTTTTGTGTGTCGTTTTTCAGGCCTGGTAGACCCGGTGGGGTCGTTTTCTGTACTCACGTGTTTTCTCTGCGCTGGAGCGCTCCCTCGACCAGCATACTTGGTATCTCAGTCTGAGCTCGTACGCCAGACCGAAACAACATCAGTGTCAACGGTGGGCAGCCTGTGTTAAAAATCCATTCATCTGTCCATCTTCTTTTTTTTTGGAAAAGCAGCTCTGGGCCCTGCATCCGTCAGCTGCTCTTCTGTCTCGCGATAATCTCCGGAAGCGGTGAGCTTTTGCATTCATGAAGAGATTTCCGCGGCGAACGTTTTGTGCCGACTACTCAAAAAGGCACAAACAGAGAATTGAAAAAGGACGTAATTTTCGCAGTGTAAAGACACTCAATGTCGCTGCTCTAAAAAAAGTCCTACTTCCCGAAGAAGCTCTCCGAGTACGAGAAAGTGACTTCATCTGTCAGAATTGCTACCGTCGGTTCAAGGAAGACATAGATAATATGCAGGCAGAGTCAACCGAAACATTAGCAGAATTCCGCCCTGGGGAAGAAATCGCAGAAAATTTAAATTCGTGTCAGCCTTACCTGCGAAATTTCGCCCCTAAAGCCACCGAGCGCTCTAAAAAAACGCCTCAGACTTTCCTATGCAAAGCGAAAGCAGGAAGAGGTGGCAAGAGCTATGGTGACGAAAATACGATCGGGGATACAGGCAGCATATAATCTCCCAGAGACTTCGCGTGCGTCAGAAGAAAAGTGTGCGCAATGCAGCAGCTGGGAGGACAACCTACGTGCTGCCTACAATAGGTGTACGTCCTTTCAAGAGCGTTGCCAGCTGCTGACACTGCTACCACGCCACCTAACCGTAAAATATGTGCAGGAAGTTATTCCGGAGGCAACGAGGTACGCTATCTGAAAATCGAAGAAGGTGGATGAGGAAGGCGTATGGTCAACACAGGAGAGATATACAAGATGTAAACTACAACAGGAAGACATTACCACCGTTTTAGAACATTACACCATGGATGAACTCCATTGCTCTAGGCAGACTCCGAACAAAAAGGGTGTTGTGAGAATCGAAAAGGAGGGAGAGAAAGAATGGATACCTAAACGCTGCATGAGGCGGTCCTTGCGAGAAGCATTCCGCCTCTACAACCAAGCTCACCCTGCCTCCCAGGTTGGCCTCACAAAATTCATATCCTTGCGTCCTAAGTGGGTGAAAGGCTCGCCACAATGGCAAGTGTGTGTTTGCGTGTGCTGTGCAAACTTTCAGTTGTGCCTCGTGGGACTGCAGAACGCGTCCAGAAGGTCGCTTTCTCCCGAAGATATGCAGAGTCTCTGCGTAAGCCAGGATCCTACTGCGTCGTGTTTCCTTAGGAATTGTGAGCACTGTCGATAAGATGTCATTTTCACTTCGAAAATTTTGAAATGAGCAGCAAGGACGAGGTGTTGATTGCTTCATGGGAATACGTTGAGCTCGTTAAAAGACTCTGACCGTTTCATCATTTATAAGAGAATTTCTAAGAATGACCATGAAATGGATTCCCCACAACTATATTAGATCTGTGCAAGCAAGAGCAATACATGAAGAAAAACACAGCTCCAAGAGAGGTACAATTGTTTTGCATTTTGATTTCGCCGAAAACTGGACAGTTGTGCTTCTAGACGCAGTGCAAGAGTACCATTGGCAGAAAAAGCGGATGACCGTGTTTACCTGCGTTGTCACGTCAAGAAAATCGACTCGGAACTACGCCGTTATTTCTGACATGTCTCATGATTCAGCTCATGCATGCTTGGCTCTGTCGAAAATCAAAGCACACCTCGAAGACAACGCGCCAATCTACACCAAGATAACATATGTGAGCGACGGGGCTCCCGCTCACTTCAAGAATAAATATCAGTTTCATGAGCTACAACGCAGTGAATGTCAAGAGACGAAATGGATGTTTTCGGCCACTGGACACGGCAAAAATGCTTGCGACGGCGGTGGTGGGCTTGTGAAACATCGAGCATCACACCACAACTTGCGGAAGCCTGCAAGTGAGGCCATACAAACAGCCAGCGTCTTCGTAGACGCAATTCAAGGAACGCTAAAGAACATCACCATTCTAGAGCTCCCACAGAGGGAGCTTGCAGACTTTCGCGAAACGAAGAAGGAAGAATGGAAAATGGCAAAGAAAGTGCCTGGAGTTCAGACGCTCCATATGTGAAAGTACGTTCAAACAAATGAAGGCAGTGCATCCTACGTGGCCTCCACCGCTGCTTCGGAATGGAAGAGACTGTGATCTGGTTTGTGCTTCGTGCTGGACAATATACTGTCCGCATACCGACTTCAACTGCTGCCGTTTATTTCTTGTTACGATTTTCTGAATTGCAATCTGCACATAAAGCGGCATCCAATTTGCAAATTGCGTCCCTGTTAAAACTCCTCCTGATTAAAAATCTTGCAGATAAATTGTTCCTCTCAGAAGACGACGTTCTGTCTCCAGACATTGCCCTGTAGAACCTTTGAACACAGAGGTAAACAGATGCAGGTACGGAAACGTAGGCTTCGGAAACACATTAATATAAATATTTATATATAAAAATTTTTCTAAGAACCGACAAATGATCTATTATTTTTAAAGAATCGATTACATACCAATGTACCTTACGATGATAAATTAGAGAATACAAAAAAAAACGCTTGACCGCCAGCAGCCAGTTCGTCAGGTGAAATAGCGAATTTATTCCCATTTTGACGCATTAAGAACGCCGCTAACAATCGAGTAGAAGCTGTACAAATATTCAGGATGGTTCGCATATTGTGGTATATAAAATGTAACCACGTTCAGTGAGTGCTAACTCAAATTTCTGACAGTTACGATTTCTAAGAGGCAGTAATAAGCAATTCTAGGTAACAAAAACATGACCTCAGTTTTGTATTTATTTTTATACTTTAAAACAAAATAATGCAACACTTTATTGGTGCCTTAAAATTACGAAGTATTGAGTATAATTAGGGCAAATTTTAATAAAATTCGATGATGATGTTTTTTTTAAATTCAATTCAAAATTGTCACTTTTTTGACATTTTTGAACTTCTGCCAATGTTGAGGCCATATTAAAAAATATAGGTCAAGTGTTGAGCTACAAAACTTGCCTGAAGTGATTAAAAGTAGCTGAAAAATGCAGAAAAAAAGATTCAGTCGGGAGATCTTTATGCATCTTGCCCTAAGGCTGCCCTGAAAAGTGCCTTTTTGGCACCGCACAGCTCCGGAAGCGAAATTTGTGATTGTTTACTCAGAAGATCTACACAGCAAGAAAACGTTTTTTTATTTGTTCGTTTAGTACAAGTTGTAATGATGTACTGAAAAAAAACTTATGCGCAGAAACAATTTATTGTGCATGCAGTGATGCTCCAAACTTGCACCTTTGCGAAGTGGCAAAAACGACATTCTCCACCTCTTGTGACATACGATTTTTTGCCGAGAAAACTACGAAGTTCCTTGCAAAACTAAGGTTCATTCCTTTGTGTGGACACATTTACCCATCACATATAAAAATTTAATTGAAAACAAAAAATGGTCATGGGACCGGACCTCGATTACCGTTATCTACATGCCCATATATATATATATATATATATATATATATATATATATATATATATATATATATATATATATATATATATAACCACTGCACAGCTACCATGGTCCTAAAGAAAGTCAGCAATAAAATTGCAATAAGGAAGGGCGTCAAACAAGGAGACCCGATCTCGCCAATGCTATTCACCGCCTGTTTACAGGAGGTATTCCGAGGCCTGAATAGGGAACAGCTGGGAATAAGAGTTAATGAAGAATAGCTAAATAATCTCCGATTCGCTGATGACATTGCCTTCCAGAGTCAATCAGGAGGTGAACTGCAAATCATGATCAATGAGTTGGACAGGCAGAGCAGAAAACTGGGTCTAAATACTAACATGCAGAAAACCAAAGTAATGTTCATCGGTCCAGCAAGGGAACAGCAGTTCACGATTAGAAGCGAGGTGATGGAAGTGGTAAATGAATACGCCTACTCAGGGCAGGTAATGACAACTGATTCATATCATCAGAGAGAAATAAATATAAAGATAAAAAAGAGGTGGAGTGCTTATGGCAGGCTCTCTATCATCATGAATTGCAGTTTCCCAATATTCCTCAAGAGAAAAGTGTACAACAGCTGTATCTCACCGGCACTCACCTACGGGCCAGAAACGTGGAGGCTAATGAAACGGTTTCATCTTAAGGATAGCACAGCGAGCCATGAAAAGGAAAATGATGGGTGTAACGTTAAGAGACCGGAAGCGGGCAGAGTGGCGGAGGGAACAAACGAGGGTTAATGACATTATAGTCGAAATCAGTTGGAAGAAATGGGCTTCGGCAGGGCATGCGATCGCAAGATAACCGCTGGTCCTTAAGGGTAACGGAGTGGATTCCAAGAGAAGGCAATTGTAGCATGGGGCGCCAGGAGGTTAGGTGGGCGGATGAGATTAAGAAGTTTGCTGGCGTATGGTGGCTGCGGCTGTCAAAGGACAGGGTTAATGGAGAGACATATCAGAGGCCTTTGCCCTGCAGTGGGTGCAGTCAGTCTCATGGCAATGATAGTGATGATGATCATGGTGGCTCAGTGTTTAGGGCACTCAGCTACTGATGCGGAGTACCCGGCTTCAAACCCTACCGCGGCGGCCGAGTTTCGATGGAGGCGAAACACAAAGGCGCCCGTGTGCTGTGCGATGTTAGTGCACGTTAAAGATCCCCAGTTGGTCGAAATTATTCCGGAGCCCTCCACTACGGCACCTCTTCCTTTCTTCTTTCACTCCCTCTTTAATTCCCCCTCTTACGGCCCGGTTCAGGTGTCCAGAAAGATGTGACAGATACGTCATTTCCTTTCCCCAAAAACCAAATTTCGTTACCGGGTGAACCCGACCGCGGCGGCTGCTGCGTTTTTATGGAGGAAAAACGCAAAGGCGCCCGTGTGCTCTGTGATGTCTGTGCACGTTAAAGATCCCCAGGTGGTCGAAATTATTCCGGAGCCCTCCACTACGGACACCTTTTTCTTCCTTTCTTCTCTCACTCCCTCCTTTATCCCTTCCCTTAAGGCGTGGTTCAGGTGTCCAACGTTATATGAGACAGATACTGCGGCATTTCCTTTCCCCAACAATGAATTAACAATTAACTCTCGTTACCGGGCCTTCTAAAAACGCTGGGGCTGCATGCCGTGAATAGTAAATTGGTTTTTGAGGCAAGTAAATGGCGCAGTAATTGTCTCACATATCTCGGTGAACACCCGAACCGCGTCATATCGGAAGGAAGGTGGAAGTGGAAGAAAAAGAGAGAAAGAGGTAGTGGAGGGCTCCGGAATAATTTCAACCACCTGGGGATCTTTAGCGTGCACAGACATTGCACAGCAGACGGTCGCCTTTGCATTTCGCCTCTATCGAAACGCGGCCACCGTGGTCGGGATCGAACTCCGGTACTCTGGCTCAGTAGCCGAACGCGCTACCCACCGAGCCACCGCGGCGGGTGCAGCCGTGAATCCATGACTCTTGCGCCGCTGAGGGACGGAGTCGAGTGGAGTGCACGGTAGCGTTTTATCGAGCGCACTTTGGTAGTAGTAGTAGCAAGTGGTTTTATTAAAATAAAATAAAACGGAAGGCAAATATTTTTGCTAGCCCCGGCATCTGCCATCGATAGTGAAGTACCTGATCTGGGGCAGCGGAAATACAAGATAGCAGGCAGAATGGAGAAATGAAATGAAAGAGATGAGGGCACAGGAAAAAAGTATAGGGGAGAGGTAATAACGGAAACTGCTGGATTGGTATGGAGCACGCGCCAACTGCTTGGCGGCGAATGCGTTTAAAGAGATCACACCATTTTCCTCTCTCGCGAGGTCGACCCCTCGCTATGCTTTTCTTTCCTCAGAAAGATTTTTTTCCACCAGCATCGTGCGGGAGGCCAGCGCAGTGCGTGCGCCGCATTACTTCGTTGTGTTGAAGTTTTCTGTCTCTCCCCACCTCTCTCCTCAAGCACGGACATGTGCCGGGCTCCGTGGTTTCGAAGGCGCTGCGAACGTTGGCGCCAAACTACTCATGACGGTCGCCTATTGAGATATCAGTGGACGTTAACGATCGCCAGGGGGTCGAAATTATTCCGGACCATCATGGATTCGTGAACCTCTGAGTGCAATGGGGTCGTGCGGGTGCCCAAGGGCCTACGTGCCCAAACCACCTTTCGGTGAAATAGCTTTTCCTCCACCGTACACATCCAATGCGGTGGTTCCCTTGCGATTCAGCGGTGTACGATGGATGACTTTCTTTTGGTCTTCTTCTCTCTGGCTGATCATAAAAGCCTAGCAGGACACTATATTCCTGTCTGGTTCGTTGTAGCTAGGGCATGTCCACACCATGTGGACCATGTCTGCAATTAGGTTGTAACCGTTTAAAGGTTGCACTCCGGCACCCTTCGCAGGCCCGGTCACGAGAGCCGCGATCGAATTAACACTAATCGGTCACACAACTGAGACCGCAATGCTAAGAAAGTCGCCTCAGCATCAATCGCATGTCAGGGTGATTATCACCGATAAAGGCGCCAGTCCTATTGCTAGTGGATTGGGAAAAAAACCCCACTGTAACTTTCCCCGTATGACATCGTCCTTTTTGCTGAGCCCTTTGCGTGCTCGAGGTAGCGTCTGCCTTCATAATCTGTATTGACTAAGAATACCTTGGTACGTGTTCAGCTCCTCGTCGGTCTAAAATGGCTCTCTGCTCGACGAGACCACACCGGCATCCCGGCGTGCCAGTCCTCGGGCCAATTGCGTGCGGTGTCTCGTTTTCTCGGAGGCCCTTGCAGGCGGGAGTCCAGATTTGGTTAATTGGCTCTGCCGGTGATGGGCCGGCAGCCAGCATTTTGACGGCTCCGGTAGATAGTCTGCCTGCATTGTAGTTTCTGATCGCCGATTGTCAACAACCCGGCTGCCAAGTGTTTCCCTCAGGAGTGCGATCGTATCGGCGCTCTCCACAGATTGCCGCATTGCATAAACAAGCACAGGTAACACCGGTATAGAAGACGAGATTACTTAATGGAACTAAAGCGCAGATTCTCTTTCGCGAACGAGCGCTGTGCGCAGCCTCCCCGGCGCCCTGCGGCAAATTCCACCATCACGCCCAGTGTTGGACCTTCAAGCACTCACTGAGCGAGCGCAGGAGCTTTTTTCCCAAACAAGCAGCAGAAAAAACAGCCACAGTAGTGCGGCGCAGGTGTGTGCGAGGCGACGGCTATTGGTCGGTGCGGGCTGTGTCCGCGTTTCGAAGGCATTCAAAATCTCGAATATCACCGCGGAGCCCCGTGGACCCAAATATAATCTGAACCGAATGCCACCCCGTGTGGCAGCGTAAGTTCGGCAGTCGAGTCGAATGACATTCGGTTGGAAGGCATTCCAAAAGTAACTGCGCCCTGACTGTCCGCTACAATTACCCAGCGCCTAAGGAATGGAACTAAAAAGCCAATTAGCATATATTAGTTGAATGCCCCCGGGATTATATTCTCGCACGTATTATGACCCCGCCCTTGCCGTCGCTATAGATGATCGCGAAAAAATGAGCATTTTATCTCAAAAAGCATATTTCTGAAAATTGCACTCCAGACCTGAGCGATTTAGCCCCGCATCTAAGCCCCACCGTAAAGGCTGTGGCCACAGGCGTAAGTAAATTTTCCACCTGCTCGCGTCAGCGTATCATACACGTTAATAAGCAGAGCCATAGAAAGTCGACAACGATTTTCGCGCTGTGTTATTGCAATGAAAAACATAGAGAACATACAAATCTGCGGAAACAAACTATTGAGAGGACAGTTTTCCGTGTCTACACCAACACTGCACCGCTCTGTAGCACAAAAATAGAAGAGATCTCTTCCACTGCTCAAGCAATACTGGAGTTGCTTTAGAATCTGCGGTGACAATTGCTAGCAGCGTAGTTCACGAGATAAAAGCTCGCAAGGCACGCGTTTCCTCACGAGAACGTTAGTGCCTCGCGTCTTGACCTCACACAAACCGCGACGGACGGTGGAATGACAGCGGAAGAGGTCTCTTTCTCCATTGATAAGATCCTTCTTGTTTTCAAGAGCAATTATGAATGTAGCAGTAGGCAGTACGCCGCCCATAGCCCAGCCATATGTTTTTTTTCCCTTAGGGCCTGTTTGCTGCCCGCCACCATGTCAGGTGTTTCTATTAAATATCTGCAGATTTTTCTACAAAAAACCGCGACCTATACGACAGTGCGGTTTTGGCAAGTTGATTCTACAGCATGAAGGACATTATGTACCTGATAGTGCACGCTAATCAACGCTTGACTAACTAAATTTACCTAATTGACCGTTTATTTCTGATTGCAGGGGCCCAAGAATATATGGCAATTCTGAAGGTCGTCAACAGTGAAGGTGAACCGAGTTTTTAATTTGTTGTTCGAAACTGGGTTTGCCCCCGAAGGGGCGCAGCGGGGTTTGCGGAGCCTCCTCCAAGCACACAGCCCTGAAGACGCCGGGCGCCGGGCCGGGGGTGGCTTGTACCCATTTTTACCGGTGAGTATCTAACAGAAACCGAGGCCGTAATGAGGACGATGCCATGCGCCTGGTACGCGCGTTCGTCGTGTCGCGGGTTACCTACTCCGCCCCGTATCTCCAGCTGTCGAAGGCGAATAGGGACACCCTCAGCACGATGCTTCGTAAAGCAATGAAGCAAGCACTGGGCATGCCCATATACTCGTCCACGCAAAGACTGCTAGACATGGGCACCCGCAACAAGGTGGAGGAGCTCATCGAAGCCCACCTCTCTAATCAGAGAATCCGGCTCAGTCACACGGAAAACGGACGAGCCGTCCTACGCAAGATAGGATGGCAGATCGAGCCAGTACCCATCAAGGCGGCCTTTCCGGAGGACTGGAATACGACCATTCAGACCAAACCCCTTCCGCGGAACATGACGCCGGGCAAGGACGACGAGAGGCGCACCGTGCTGGCCAAAGCCATAGCCCGGAAGCTGGAAGAGAACCTCAGTATCCTCTACGCGGACGCCTCGCTCCGAAAACACAGTGACCGGGCAGCGGTGGTGGTTATGTCAAAAGACAGGCTGATCGTCAGCGCGTCCCTGAAGGCAACACACCCCGTAGTTACCGAAGAAGCGGCCGTGGCCCTCGCACTCGCACAGCCGAACGTAGACACCGTGGTCACCGACTCAAAGACAGCCTACGGAAGCTTCCGCAGAGGGGCAATCTCCTCCGTGGCCCGAGCCATTCTATCCAAGTGCAAGCCTCCGGGAAGCGCCAAGAGCCACAGAGCTCGTGTGGGCCCCGGCTCACTCGCAGGTAGCAGGCAACATCATCGCCGACTACCATGCCCGAGAAATGTCAATCCGGGCCGAGCACGAGCCGGAAGAGCTACCGCACCCAGTCGCCAGCTTTCGGGACATTTATCCGGATGTACCGCGAGAAAAAGTGCAGACTGCCAGAACCGTACCCCAAACTCACCAGGCAACAACAGACGATCCTGCGTCGAGCGCAGGCGGCACCGCTTGCGCATCCCGTACTGATGAACCGCATGTACCCTGCGGAACACGATATGCTCTGTTCCTCTTGCAAATGAGAAAAGGGCGCCCTGCCGCACGTCTTGGCAGAGTGCAAAAAACTCAAGACCCCTCCCCCCCTTCTGCCCTTCCGCCAACACCCCCAATCCCCAACTCCTTGAGCGATGGAAGACCTTGTTATCCAGCCTCGCCCTACCGATTCAGCTCGCACTGACCGACAGGGGCCAGAAGCTGCTGGAAACGTATGGGTCCCGTAACTAGGGAACCACCCCGTCTGGTGCGTGCGTGCACCACCGATTTATTTCAGGCTTAATAAAGGTTGATTCATCATTCCATGCGCCCATAAATCGCACCGGTGTACGCATAGTGCGAAGGCCCGTCGCTTCCGAACAACGCTGTATAAAGATCAATTAACACACGGTCGTCCTTGTTCAACAGAAAGAAACACAGTACGAGATAGTGGAACAGTAACGATGCTGGGAGTGCCACTAAAGCCACTAGAGCAGAATTCTAGCCGCAGAAAGGCCACGCTCAGGCCATCGAGAAAGGAGGGATGATGGGCAACGGTGATCTTTGTCTGACCCTCCGATGCGCAAGCGCATTGATGCTTGATCAGCGCAGCGGCTGCTAGACCACGCGGAAGAGCAGTTCGGTTGCGGATCGCGTGCTTCGATCATCTCTGCGCACGTACATAAATTCGTGTTTAAAATTTTTCCAGGCAGTAAACATTCTACAGTCAAACGCTGCAAGCGTCTCCATCGTGGTCACTCCTGCATTCGCATATCAAACACCCGTTAGTGAATGGCTTCTTAGTAAATGAAATGGAGCAGCAGAAGTCTCACGTCTCGGTGGACACCTAAACTGCACCGTAAGGGAAGGAAGGATGGTAGGAATGAAGGAAGAAATAGGTGCCGTAGTGGAGGGCTCCGGAATAATTTCGACCACTTGGGGATCTTTAGCGTGCACTGGCATCGCACAGCACACGGGCGCCTTTGCGTTTCGCCTCCATCGAAATGCAGCCGCCGTGGTCGGGTTCGAACCCGGGTACTCCGGATCAGTAGCCGAGCGCCTAACCACTGAGCCACCGCGGCGGGTGTGTCTCCGTCCACGGTACGAAATTCGCCGTTTCCCGCAATCTATGGCACGAAATTAGGATGCTAAAGCAGACCGGTGTGCGATGTCACAAACACATGTAGCTAACACGTACAATCATCAACGATGAAACGAAACGTACAAAGGCCTAGTCATGACTCATAGTCATAGTTGTGACTCAAGACTCATATTCATTTTGCAATGCAGCCTGACTCAGCACTTTACAGGTAACGCAATATAAGTGTCGTCAACCTGACTACGCGCACTGCAGGGCAAAAGCCTCTGCAATGTCTGTCCAATTAACCCTGTCCTGTGCCAGCTGCGCCTACCCTATGCCCGCAAACTTGTTGATCTCATCCGCCCAGCTAACTTTCTGCCGCCCCTGATACGCTTGCATTCGCTTGGAATCCACTCCGTTGCCCTCTGCTTATATCACAAACACTTGTTCTTCCCCACCCTCTACCCGGTAAAATGCCCGAGCTACGAAGAACACCGACCTACTCTGCATGATTCCGTTTGGGCCTGCACAACAGCACCCGACGGCGTTCCACCCGTAACCCTCCCCACCGCTTCCTCTAGGGAAGATGCTCTCTCAAGCACGGAGCCGACCGACCAGCGCCGGCTCATGGAGCGTGCCAAGAAAATAGCGGTGGCAAACTGAGCCACGGACTGAGAGCGCTTCTTGAGACCGCTCTGACCGGCACGAACCCGCTAGACCAGCGACGACTGCTCTGCCTGCAGCATACAGCGGCGGCACATGGGAGCCCTAGACTAAGGGCTCCACTCAAGAAGACGAGCACAGTATAGTTTTCTAATAAAAAATTTCCCTCTTCCTCCTCAACAAAAGCGTGAGAGACTGGGTACGTGACGACTACACTGCAAGCACAGTTCGAGAGCCTGGCAATCCGTACAGGCAGGGTGTTAAGAATTCTCCCACATCTGAGGGAAGTGTATGAACCGACCGACTATAAATCGCAGTGGCACTCCTCGCTCTGGGTGATGTGCTCCTCGCTCTAGCGCTCTGTGTGTTTTGCGGTGTGTTTCATGGCGTTTCCTCAAAGCCTTGTAAATTATTTAATGTAAAAGGAATATATTTTCAATGTAATGAATATCATGCTTAAGAAAGATGTGGTGGGGTAGGGGTATGATGCAGCGGCCAGCGGAACTCCCCCAGCTGTGAAGTTTTTTATTCTGTTAGTGTCTTCAACCAGTGCGATGCCGGCCTTCCGCTGCAGTGAGGCTCTTATGCTGTCGCTTAAAATAAATCATTATTCAGGCCACTCGGAAATCAAACGGGTGGCTAAAATGGCCTGAATAACATCAATCAACAACTCCCCGAGCCTGTAGTGAACGATTCCTGTTTTGCCATTTTAGTCCCCTAACGCTTTCACTACGCCGAAAAGCGGTTGTCTGTCCGAAGCCTGCTTCTAGCACGTGGGTCAGTTCGGTCACGTGCCGTTGTGACGTCATCACCAGCTGCCACCTGCCATCGCAGGGCAGTGGCGCGTAGCTCAGCCGCTGCACCTCTGCGCCTGGAGCGCAATCAGGACTCCCACGGGTCCGTTATTGCAGAGAATGACAAATTCCACCGCAGTAAAAGTCTAAAATGATGCAATATCATGCAAACTTACATCATATGATATATCAGCGAAGTCAGCGAGTTCAGGTCAAGCAAAATCATACAAAAGTCAGGTTAAACCATGCGAAACCAGGGTTAATGGTGCTAGCGCACGATAATTCGTGGTTGACCCCAAGGAAAACGGCCCGTGATTTTGCTTGCACCGCCTCGCATTGCGGCACCTTTTTCTTATACCACAATTCCACCGAAAACAAAAAATAGCAAGAAGATACGACTGTACTTGACTACTCACACGAGTACTCAAACGAGTACGAGTTCTCACACGAGTACTCACGACTGCACTCGACTACTCACTCATTCACACGAGCTTCCACGAAGTGTATACCTCAGAGTAGTTAAAAAAAATGGCTGGCGGTTCAGCGTTACTAAGCACGAAAAAAGAAAAAATGTGCTAAAGCATAGTTTTTGCAGTTGAAGACCACAGCCACGTACTTCAAGTTCGATTCTGTCCACTGACACAGGGAGCTGGTTACACGCCTTTACTTTCATCAAAATAAACAAAGGCTTCGCTAGTGGGCCGGGGTTCCCGGACTTGAACCCAGCCACAGCGGCCGCGTTTCGCTGGAGGATAAAATCAAAAGGCGCCCGTGTGCTCTGCGATGTCGGTGCGCATTGCAGATCTCCAGGTTGTTGAAATTGTTCCGGAGCGACCAATAGGCACCTCTTTCTTCTTTCACTCCCACCTTCCTTCTTTCCCTTACCGTGCGGTTAAGGTGTCCACCGATATATGTGAGACAGTTCCTGCGCCATTTTGCGTTCATCATAAACAAAACAAAAAACTCTTCTAAACCTTTCATTTGTTCTGAGGTAAGGAAAGGCACAAACTGTATCAATTTTTACGTGGACACCACGGGCTACTCGAAGCGATATTGAGGTGTGTATGAGCCAGTTACACTTTCTACGAGACGTTTCGCACTCATACACAGATACACACCACTGAAACCCGGGGTGTGTGGTTAGAAGTGCTTTCACACTGAAAAAAACAGCCGTAGTGTTCGCCTCGTTTGTATCACGAATAGAGCTGCAGGCATTTCATATCTAATCACACAACGCAGCTTCTAGCACCTTTGGCTGATGGCCAGAATGCGCAAATTGTTAAGTCTAAGGGGATTTACAGGGAAAATAGCCTAAGGAGAGCTGGCCAGAATGGCGGTCCGACCTCTGACCATCAGCACAACAATCTCGCGCTGTGCGCTGGCGGTGCGGCTGCCGCTACTGTCCATCTTCCTCGTTACAATCACCGCCGACTGAAGGCGAAGCCATCCTAGCAAGTCAAAGAGACAACAAAACACACGGGTCATCGCACGGCTTCAAGCGGGACACATGAACAGCCTCGCAGTTACATCGGCGCCGATCTGTTGCGGGTCTACAATGTAGTTCGCCGAGGAAATGCGCTCTACGACGCGGTAAGGTCCCTGATACTTGGGGAGAAGCTTTGAAGAGAGGCCGCGTGTGGTAGAAGGCACGCGAAGCCAGGCGAGAGACGGGTAAAAACTGTTGGCAGTGTGGGTGGTGTCGAAGCAGAATTTTTGACACCCCTGCTCTTCCAACGTTAATGACCGAGCGAGCTGACGGCACTCTTCGGCATGTTAGGCAGCTTCTGAAATGTTGGTGCACTCAGACTCGTCAGGCCGGCAAGGAAGCGCAGTATCTAGCTGTGAGGAAGGCTCTCGCCCGTAGAGGAGAAAAAACAGCGAGAAGCCAGTGGTGGTCTGCGCGGCGGTGCTGTAGGCGTAGGTGACGAAGGGGAGCCCCAGTCGGAATGGTCGGAAGTAGACACGTACGTGGACAGCATATCGCCCAGGGTGTGGTTAAACCATTCCGCCAAACCGCTAGTCTGCGGATGGTAGGCCGTTGCGGTATGGTGAGCGACCTTGCATTGCTTGAGCATAGATCCCACGACCTCGGACAGAAAGACGCGCCGGACTCAGCAACTCAGCGGTTGTCAGCATCAGTGTAAGGAAGCGGTCCGTAGAGGTCAATCCCAACGCGGTCAAAAGGCGGAGAATGGCAAGAGAGGGGCTGATCAGGCCGACTGAGTGGTGAGGACCGGGCTTGCGACGCAAAACAGGCAGGCAACGAGCGGACGTACTTGCTGACGTAGGTGAATATCTCCGGGTGGTCCCCAGGTGGTAGAAATTACCCGGATACCTCCCCTGCGGCCCCTCCTTCTTCCTTTCTTATTTCACTCCCTCCTTTATCTCTTCCCTTACGGAGCGGTTCAGGTGTACACCGAGATGTGTGAGACAGTTACTGCGCCATTTACTTTCCTCATAAACCAATTTTCATTTTATTGGGCAAGTAAAGCTTTCGCTTTAAAAAAATAAAAACATATATCCACGACTCTGAGACGAACTCGCGGCGGCACGAGCATGTCAGCTTCAAAGACCACTGCGCGAGGCGACTAAACATGGCCGCAGCCGAACACGGCTCGTGTCAAACTGCAGCACACACTCGCGCTGAGCACTGCAGAGCGTCGTCATCAACTTCTATCTGTGGCGCGACAAGAGCGAACCAAAGTTTCGCTGCGTGTTGCCAGTGGTTAGGAACGGCGCCCCCAGGAACCGGATCTGCGTCTATAGAAACAGGTGGTTGCTGCGCCGAGCTCCGCGAATCGCTGCGGCCTACCTCCGTTGCATCACTAGACTAAGATAGTTTAAGATCAGTTGCTGGGCGAGTTGGTATTTCAAGCTTACATTCACAGCGCAAAGACGAACACGGATATGAGGGGACACACCACAAAGCGCCGTTTGTGCTGTCTCCGGCGCATTGTGGTGTCTCCCCTCATATCCGTGTTCGTCTTTGCGCTGTGAATGTAAGCATAAGATAGTTTATGGTTTGTAGGGGTTTAACGTCTCCAAAGCGACTCAGGCTATAAGAGACGCCGCAGTGAAGGGCTCCGGAAATTGCGACCACTTGGGGTTATTTAACGTGCACTGACATCGCACAGTACACGGGCCTCTTAAATCTCGCCTCCATCGAAATTCCGTGCACCGGCGCAGCCGGGATCGAGCCCGCATCTTTAGGGCCAGCAGCCGAGCGCCACGTCCAATGTCATTTGTTGATATTCTGTGGATATTGTGTGAACTACTGCATGTTGATATCAACTAGTAGATATTCATACAATATTTTAGGATGTTCTTTTACTAAAATATAGAATTGCTGGAAACATCATCGCAGCTCAACACACTTTATTTTATGGGCACTTATGAAAGTATTGTGTGTACTTTTTTATGTGCATACATGATGCTTTCAATTACTTACGCCTCACTATTGTGGTTGCATATGCTGTGCATCGCGGACAATCAAAAGAACATCTCTGCCTAGTATATATTTCACATTGGACTTGTTACATAATATGAGTGTGGATGTCTACGATACCAATGGTTTTAAACTAAAACTTATGGTTTCTATTTTTTTAATGGACTTGAATTGAAAATACTGCAGAGGTGTTCCACAGACATCTCACAACTAAACATAAATTTTTCTTATTATTATATACATTTCTCATATTAATATATGTAACCGGATGAAAAGGAGTATGTGGTAGAAGTGAAAGGATTTTTTCAACTACATGTTCTGTCAGTAGTGTAATTATGTTTTATTTAAATTATCCATTCACTAACATACACATGTCACACACAAGTCACAGATGTGGAAACTGTATGTGTAACTATGGTTACACATGTGTACAAACACATGCATTTTATTTGTCTGCATCTTAGGGTGCCTTTGCAAGGCCAAGATTTGGTCCACAAATGTGCACCTGTTTCTTTAGATATATTTTCATTGTGACATGGTCACTATTGAATAAGACACAAAGCCATCACAGCTCATAATAAAATATATGAAGCAATATAAGAGCAGGAAACACAGATTTAGTTTACAGGACTAAACAAAACATTTCCATTAAGCATTTCTATTAAGTATTAAGCAAGATAACGATGGTTTATGGTGTTTAGCATCCCAAAGCGACTCAAGCTATGAGGGATGCCGTGATGAAGGGCTCTGGATAATTTAGACCACCTAGGGATTTTTAACGTACACTGACAATGCATAGCACACGGGCACCTTACGTTTCACCTCGTTCATGTTAAAGAACCACAGGGTCTATGAATAATGACGTTAGAGTCACAAATGTAGCAAAGGAAGAACAACTGACTTGCATCCAAAAGGCAGCAAGACAGCTTTTTTGATGTTATTAATTGGCCAGTATCTTAATTCAGAAAGCTTAGACACAACAACAATACAAAGCCTTGATGATTCTAATGGTTGCACATAAATGTTCTCTTGTTTCAGGAATTCGCACCCAATGACAACTGGCGAGGACGTGTTTTCATCACAGGCAAAGTTCTTTGTCAGAATTATATGGCGATTAATAATGCAGCAGTTGTCTGGTCTGCTGCAGCTCAGATTAAAGTTGCTGGTTCTGAGAGTTGAATATTCAGGTGCCTTGCACCCTGGAGGCAGCACCCTTTTGTCGTGCGCTCCTGCAAAACTGTGCTCATTACTAACACTGCACCATTGAGACTTCCTGGGCATGTTCTTTTTCGACCATCCTACAGTACAGCTGTCGCAGCAAAGCTCCTGGCTTGCGGAGTTCTCTTTTAATTTGCTGTAGACAATTTTCGAAAGGAAAGGTACTAAAATTGTCAAGGCAGCCAAAATGGCGAACATCGTCTGCAAGGTGAAGGAGGCAGTGCACACTGAAAGAAACTTGCTCTTGGCCATAATATTTTGCAAAGGTACCCACAAAGCATTCTAGCAGGAGCTGTGTATATGATGCCTGTTGGGTGCAGAGGTCCTTGTTAATAAGCACAGCGATGGCACAGTGAAAGGCAAGGAAATTTGAATACAGTGGTGCTGGCAAAATGTCATTAAGAACAACGGGTCCCGTATACAACAGGAAAAGTCGAAGCTCAGTGGCCTTCCATCTGTCGAATTCCGTTAATGCCCTGCCTTTGCGTACAAACTCTGCTGGCACATACTTGCTGGCATGCAAGGTCTTCTAGGACATTTCATTTCGGGAAGTGGGCCCAATACGAGTTGTCAGTGGCCCAGATAGCCATAGCTGAATTAGTTTCCTAACAACACCTAAACAGACCAGGTGGATATAATCAAAAGGGATATCTTTGACTGCATCTATTGGTAGTCTCAACAAAACTGATGCACCAAGATGGTGATCCCCATCCGTTTGGTCTCTAAAGGAGGAGTTTGTCCTCGGTGCCGACGCTACTGGTGGCAGAGCCACCCTGGCATTTACGTATTTGCCTTCAGCAGTGCAGCGTGGGCAACTGGAGTAGCCTGTGTGTGATTTTGTCATCATGACAAAAGCTCTAGCAGGAGCGTCACAAACAAAGCTGTGAATCTGCACACAATACTTAAAACTGCTCATGGTAATGCCATTCTGTATTAATCCCAACAGTTCATCGACAAACTGGGAAAGAAATTAATTTGCATCAGACGCCTTTGTGTCGCCAGCAAACACCCCAACAGGAAACGGGCCCAGTCCTTTACAGTTTGTGACCAAACACAATATAGGCCAAACTTGAGTATGTGAACTTTTAGACACAGGAAGGCCATCGATGTTGAAGGACAGAGAGATGGTTGATGGCACACTGTCCCCTGTTTTGAGAGCTTGCTGTTAACCTCTTAACAAACCAAAATGGCAGTACTCGCCAGAACCCATGTCAACAATCTCGGCTCCGGGCAGTCTAGGGGTTTTCAAAAGGGCACGGGCATCACTTGGAAATTTATTGAAACACTGATGATTTTAAGCATTTTTAGCAATGAGGTTACAGCCGTCTGTGTGATGTGGTGAGAGACAGCCCAGCTCTGAAGACTTTTCATAATACTGCTTCCAGAACCATCTATTTCGGGTTCTTCTGCATGGCTGGTCTGACTGGCTTCTTTGGTGCCTGCAGAATTATTAGCATTGATTAAGTCCCAGTTATCAGGCTGCACAGCTGCATGTGGCACATGATTTTCTGCCTCGCCAGGAACAGTTGGGAAGTCTAGCAATGGCCGAAACCTCACCAAAGGCATTTGATGCGCTAGCCAATTCAGGGCCTGAATGCTCGCTCGATTGGTCAATCCGGCTTTCGGATGAATCGTGTTCAAATTGTGGGATCTCCAAGTCCTGCAGTGCTGCAGAAACACGTTTTGTTCGATACCACGCATAATTCGCGAGCCAGTACTTAGCCTTCGGCATGACTGCCGCATAGATTTATAAAGACATGCAATGCATCTCTAGCAGCAGCAGTTGTGCTGCCTAAGCTTGCAGCGGTGAAACTCAGGATGGTGCACTTGCGAATATCGTCAAAAAACTACAGAACTGTCCAGTCGCATATCTCCTCAGTCAAGCTCGGTCTGCTCACAGCGTTACTGGTCGGGTGCGCGCGCGCACCACACACACGCATACACAAACGAAGCTAGTCACGTGGCACAGCTGCACAACCAACACAAATGATAATAACGCAATGACAAGACTTGATCGTTGCAACAGCGCACAAAGGAAGAATACGACGAATAGATAGCAGTCCGTCAGCTCAGCTGACACCAAGTGCTCGGCACCTTGGCAGACAAGATTATCTTCCTGCACTGAAACGACTACAAGCTCAAACGACGTCTGACACTACTTTGAAGCTGACTTACAGCTCTTGTTTTGCCTTTTCCAGCGTGTCTGCCATGTTTGTTTACATCTGCGAAATCATCTTTCGGGTCAGCTTTCGATTCGTCTTGGCTGATGACACACCCGACAAAATATTGCCAAACAAATTATAATTTTTACAACAGGTTTAATAATTGATAAAAACAATTTGTCTGCAATGACAAAAATAAATCAAGAGTAGGTGCTGTTGCTATTGTTAAATGTCTGAAAAAGTTGTGCCTTATGCGGCGCTACAAGCTGATTGCAGCCAAGACAAGCCTTAACAGAAATCGACTCGAAGGTTCACGTTAACGACGCGAGACTTTCAACCGTTTCAACTTGCACGTGTGGCGGTGTCAGGGTACTTCGCTCTTTTTCGGGAGTCTGGTGGTACGTCCTGCTAAAAGGTTGGTATTCTTTTCTCTTGCCATTTGATTAGCACCAAAGAAACATTATTATAGCCTCGGGCGCCCAGTGACGCCGTCTTGCGTCGTGTTTGTGTATCCGATTTTGCTGGGCAATATAAGGCGCGACAATAATTGAACAAAGAGTATTGGAGTTTGAGCTAGTGAGTTCATAATTTGCTCGCAACAAGCTGCGGGATCTGTCCCGACCTTCTCATTTGGTGTTTTCAACCCTCGTTTTTAGTTTGTTGTACTGCAGGTTTGCTTCAGGTTCTCAATGCCTTACTCTGGTGTCTTCAGCATGCTGTGAGAGTACGAAGCAGTCATATTCTTCCCACATGTGACGTAGAATATAATGGGACTAAAAAAAAAGATAGAAAAATGTGTTCCAGCCTGCTCTCATATGTGATATGAAAAAATCCATTGATTCGTTTTTTTAGATGTTTTCCATCGTCGAGTTTCTGAACTCTAAAGAAGTTGAAGTTGTGCCGTCGTCATGGGTTGATGACGGCGTCTGTTCCTGGCCCGGCGGAAAGACTGAGCGAATTAATAAGCTTGTAAAAACCGCGGCCAAACCAGACGCAGGCTGGGCGACACACGTGGCCACAGTGAAAGGCCTTTTTTGGAAGTTTTATTATCGGAACATGCACGTTTGCTCATTGCCTCTGTTTAATAAGTTGCGATCATGACACCGGCGGAAGCTTGTGCAATTGATTTTAGAGGTTTCGTTGCGTTTTAACGTCTCAATAAGTGACATTTGAGCCCGGATGCGGTTGTGCACATTTTGACCACTGCTATTGATCGAAATGCTGTCGCCGCGGCCGAGAATTTCACCCATAACTCCATGCAAGGTGCCAAACGCCGTTAACTTGTTGAAATTTTTCATTAAAGGATTTAACGAAGTGGTAAAAAAAGATGACACGTTGGGCTTTCACTCTGCAAAGAATGGCGTGTGTATGCCATCAGCAAAGGAAATACTGACACATATCAGCTCGCAATGGAGATGGGTATGGCTGACATTAAAAACTATTAATGCAGTCCTTTTAACATTGCCAAATAGGCCATTCCCGAGCACGCTGATGGTTGTTCTGGAGGGTTGGAATGTTGATATTGATATTGGGATGGCAGACCATATAGCAATCAATGAAGACTAGTTAAATGAAACAGTGAAAGGAAGAAGCACAGCAATGTCGGCTAGTTGGTTGCACATTTGATGGGAATAACATGCTACACACGGACAAGAACCGACAACTAAAAACGACGGACACAGGACAAGTGTGCACTAACAACTAAAATCTATTCTGGTACGAGGGCACATGAATACATTTCATGCACATGCTCAAAACAATGAATTCATTGCCACCGGCTGTGTCACACGCTCCTTCGTTTCTTGATTAGATCTAACTCCTCACTTGATAACAACACCGAGGGTGCGCTTACGCACTCGTCTTCACCAGCCTCCCGTATCTCAAAGGCTTCTTTTTTTCCTGTCCCTTGCACGAGCTAAAATTGTAGCCTGTTAAAAGTAAGGTGAACAATTGTGATTTGCACAATGGGGGGGGGGGGGGGGGCTTGTCCTGTGTCCGTCGTTTCAGTTGTCGGTTTTTCTCCGTGTGTAGCGTGTTATTCCCATCAAGTGAAATGAAGGTCACTATTGAATGTAAGAAAAAGGTAAGGGCCAAGTACAAAACCTTTGAGGTTGCCCGAGATTCCAAAAAAAAGAAAGGCAGGATGACCAAGAGTTGGCATGGGCCAACTGCTGTGAACTGGCTAGGATCACTTAAATCCCACTCAGAACGGTACGATGCAAGACATTATATTATAAATGATTTTATCACATGCTTTCTCAAAGAGACTAAGGAGCAAATATATGTCATGAAGAACGAAAAGTTGGCTATCAAAGGAACTCTTTTCAAAAAGCGTACCGACCTGGAAGGAACAATTTAATGAGCCACAACAATTTAGCAGTGTGAGAGTATATAGTGTTTTTCACAATTAGGAACCCATGCTAGTCATAGAAATGGTGCAATGATTTGGTGCTTGTGACACTATCAGAACTCAAAAATTTACCACATTCTGCTGTACGTAGCCATGCCTCGTTAATACCCACCCTGTGATATGATGGCTTGAATTATGGACAGTTTTTCTGGGGATGAAATTTTATCAAAGCATGCATGCCTTAACATGAAAACTTGCTGTTTGGACAAATGACAGGGCCTAAATGCACAAAGCCAATTGGGACCGAGATATTTTTGTCGTGTAATATGGACTGCAATGCGAACATCTGGACTGTGGTAGCCAGATACTATAACATAGTGCAAGGACTGTTAGAAGTGTTTGGCGACAAATACAGACTGAATCATATGGCTGTTGCATCCTGGAATTGCCCTCATACCACTTGCAGCATAGCGTGCAGTTTTTGTTAAAAAATGAACTGCCGGGCATGCCGACTCTCTCTGCTTGCACTTTCTGACTGACGAAGCACTTCTCTTTCTGGTGTCAAAATCATTGGCACTGAAAGGCTCGGCGACTCATTTCCTGGTGCACTTTGTTCACTGCACAAATATATAATTAAACCGCTTGCTGACTGTATAACATTTTTCTTATAATCTCACAGATGTTTACTTGCAACACTAATGTTCTTTTAAACAGAGCACGCGGCAAGAAGGAAAAAACTACTTGAGTTAAAGCATGTCGGCCACGAGAATTCAGCACAGGTGCAAAGTAGGGAATCTGCAAATGCAATCCAAGCAGTAGGAAATGGGTTGAAATAAAATGCGATCTCAACCTCAACAGGTCGATGGCTGCACTGGCACTGTAGGACCGTCAGAAACGGCTCAATGTCAGCATTGCAGGGCCAACAACAGTGCAATGCCGCTTAGCACATTTTGAAAAATCAAAATAAACCTTGCTAACGTGGTTTTGGCAATATCACAAATGTGGCCCTGTCCCGACCATACGACAAATGTGAACAGATGTGTGTCTACAGAAACCTATAGCTGAGCATTGTGGAAGGTGCAAACAAGCATCTGCATTCAAGCAAACATATTTAGAAATGCAGCAAATGCAAAGAAGGCGAAGAAATTCTAAGAAGCAATCTACATTTATGACAAATACATTCTAATAGGCCAACCATTGCCTTCATCCAGCAGGAAAATAATGTTCACTGCAGGCAGTCACACGTAAATAAACACAGTAGATGCATGTGCATTGATGACATATGCTTCTAAAGGCTCTGCGAATGTCTCACACAAGCTGGTACAGCTTACTCAGGAAGCGGTAGTCAACAACTGTTCGACACTAATAAAGTCAAGTTGTTGAGCACCTTGGCGACAGCAGTGTAGTGAAAGCCTCAATAAATCGGGGATCAGGTGCTTATTCAAAGAGTAAAGTTTCTATCCCGATTGTCATGGCTCACGGAGCACTTCGAGTTCGCTGCAATTACCAACAGCCATGGCAACCATGATAATGGACTTAATATTGCAAACATTTGTCTAAAATGCAACTTCACTGCACACTGCTATGGAAAAAATAAATTGTAGTCACAGCAATTTACTGAAAATGCTTTTCATTTTTAATCACCATTCACTGTTATGGAAAACTGTGTACAGTTCTGATCCAGAACGAAAGTGTTCATATTAATAAGGCACAATTGTATAAGAGTTACTTGCTTTGAGAAGCTCAGACATCTGCTGTGGTCTTTTTTAGCATCAGATAAAATGAAATCCTCATGAAAAAGAGCTGCATTAGTGGGCCCATATTAGGGACTTCTGCATTGGGAAACACCGGTGAATTAGTTGTGACAATGGTTTTTGTTCGTACATAAGTGTTCCTGATCTGGTGATATGTTACAACCCAAACTTAACACTAATGCTTTGGCTCAGACCATGATCACATGCAGGGGAAGCTGGATTCATTCAATTTGTTACGCAAATATTGACTACAGATATGGGCCCGCGCACCCAGCAGGAAATAGACTCACCATATGTGAGATCTGCTAAGCACACCGATGTTTTCACACAGATTTCACAGTGTCGCCGGCATACCATCGTAATCCGGCCACTCATAGTCGCAAAGTGCACTTTATGGAGCACAATGCCGCAGATTGCTGACAACGCACCTGTAGTCCCGGCAGAAAACAGCCCAACGGCTGTGCAGCCGAGGTCGTTTCGCATATGCAAAACACAAATTTCAGAATGGTCTCGTCGCACTCACGGCGGTTGTCTAAAACACAGTACACGCGAACTACGATTGATATCGGTGATGGATACGCCGCAGCACGGCGACTTACGCTCGCGATCACTACAACCGCTGCAACGAATGCGACTCGCTGCAGAGCTCGAAGCTGGTAAATTCATTTCGTCACGTCGCACTCACTCAAACTCAGTACACACGCGTGCACCCGAACCAGGATCTACTGTACAACTCTAAGTTCATTTCAGCCCTCGGAAAACAAGGCGTGCATAGTAAGCTTTTCAAACGTAATTATACTTGCAGGCGATATCACTGACTGACGCAAAACCACTCGTTCCGACTGCAATCACTTTCACTACGCTGACGCTTGTCACTGCGCTGTGAAGCTTGCTGTATGCACAGGAAATTCACCCTGGGGAGCTGCTTCTCGCTGCTGTTCGTGAAGATCGTCGCGCGAATAAAGAACACTTGAAGCAATCACAAACGGCTCCAAGTAAACGCATCGCGACACCGGCACTGTTACGTCTGGCGTGCGCGCTCGGTCAACTCCGGCGCGATGCGCACGCCCGTCGCGGTGGAAAAGGCAAACCGGGTGGGAGACGCGCGCCGGCCCGCGCCGCTCAGATGCTGCAGAACTGCCTGGGAGCGCATCGTATTCCTCCTTCGCTCGTTGCTTTGGGGATATTCTGTGGCCACAGATGAATTTCTGAGCAGGAGCCTGCAATAGCACATACTTGAACTCACCAGGGACGATGTTTTTCACGTCCGCAAACAAGTTCTACGAAGAAAAGCGACAGCAACAGTGGATGGCTCTCGTCCCGGCGGGCAGTGAGGCGGCAATCATGTCAGGATTCGCCGCATGACGTTGTTCCCAAAAGCGAAAAAGAAGGCACTCTACAAACCCCTGCATTTTTCTCACCATCTGAAAAGAATCGAGCTATTCCGCAATGTTGCCCTTGTATTTTGTGTTCTCATTTAGCCTACCCGACAGAGCGAAAGGAACCACAGAACTCGTGTGGTGGCGCGCGCCGACGTAGCTAGGTAGTTGTTACATAACGTCCAATTAACCTGTGGTTTGGTCACGATATCAGCAAGTGTTTGTCAGTGCTATTGTTTCGTTTTGTTGATTCTAACTTTTTTTTGGGAAGGGCCCCTCAAACACTCGGCTCCGAAAATGTGTTCATTTTCCAGTAATAATTCAGTCTTTAAATGAAACCATACGAAATGTTATAGTTACGATGATTTCCTCAATCATCATACAAATGCGAAAAAATTTTTAAAGAAAGGTGTATCTTGAAGGCAAATAAAAAAATATAAATTCCTATATTCGAAGCTGGACATTTGTAATTAAAGGGTCAACATAGTATACTGGATCAGCCATCTCCTGTGCGCATACCAGTGCTGTGTGTGGAGAGAATGATCAAAGGGCGTCTTATTGAGATTTGCTGCGGAGACCGCCGCTATATACATGCGTCCTTTAAAAACTATTCTGTCATCAGGAGAAGAGGAATCCGACCCACGGGAGAGATAATTGAAGTCTTCGAAAAAAATTCTGCCTATCTACTATGTAAGTTATCTCAATTATTCTCACAGGCAGAGAGATGTCGCTTTCTATGAGCCTAGCTGGCCGACGTACGCGAATTTTCAGGCCTTCAGCTTCTCGTATTTTTTCTCCGTTTCAGCTTCCCCTTCGTTCATTCCTCTTCTTCTTCCGTATCCTTTTCTTCCTTCTCCACCACCACTTCCTTCGCAGCATTCTTTTTTTCACTCTCGCAGCTTTTGCCTAAGTACGTCCCCACCTTTCACAACTATCCGGTTGTCCCGCTTGAATGAGTTGCTCGTGGCTGGCTTTGTGTCGCGTTGTACCACATGTGGGGGGTGCCACAAATCTTGTTCTGTATTTTTCTACTCCTTTCTTCACATTATTTTTTTATCCCCCCCCCTTCAGTTTGTTGCTGTGTTTTGCTTCTTGCCATTGTGCACCCTTCTCCTTGTGTCGTCTGCTCTGTTTCTCGTGCTTTGCTACTTCGAAACAGAGGCCCAGCATAAAGCCAGGGCCCGTCCATGTCTTTCTGTGTTGTGTCTTCATGTTCCCACACTGTTTATTTATCGCTGTGTCACTCCAGCTAGGCCAAGTCGCCACCACTTCGCTGCAACAATCCCGAAAACTTTCCGACGGCCGCCCCAAAAAAACCAGGCAGCCGCGACTCTCCCAACGCATCTGCTCCGGCGGCCACCGGCGGCGCTGCCTGTTCGCCGAGAGTGCTGCCCCTGGGTTCCTGCACGATGCCCATACGGCAGCAAAACAACTTGGGGGAAACTGCCGCTTGCCGCTGTTGCACAGTGAAGCTCGAAGTCGCTGTCAACACTCGTAATAGTCACATGCGGCCAATATTATGCGTTTCTCGGCAGAGCTACCACCTATCCATGGTAAAGCTTGCTCAGCATTCCGTTCTACCACCTCCTAGGCCTGGTTTTTCACTCCGCTTCGCGGGCGGCCATCTTGCTGAGGAGGCGCGACCTGGCGCCGGTGCGCTGCTACGTCACGGGACAGCAGCCAATAGCGTGATGCGACCATCCGTTTCGTGCGGAAAAAAGTTTAAATTGAACCAACTTGTGCGCACAGGCAGATTGCGGAAAAAAAAGTGAACGTACAGCGCCCTTAAGCGTCCTCCAATTTTTGTTGCAGCTGTTCTGTTCGCTTGACTATGTCTGTTGCCTTGTTGCCAGACGCACTGCTGATGCGGACGGCGTTGCATGTGTTCTCTCAACACGTTTTACTGCGTCAAACTCCCGAGCGTCCGCCCCTGTTTGTTTATACTGCGTCGCAATGGGGACACCCGTTAAGAACATCACTTATTACCCCAGTCTTTCACGGACTCCCTCAGACGCCACTCCCATAATGAACTGGTCGCAAGACATCTCCAGACACGGCATAGCAGCATGCGTTCACTAATTCCCGCAGAGCTGAGACATACTCGGAAATTGTCCCTCCTGGTTCCTGCCACCTGCGTTGAAAACGCTGGCGCTCGATCATGACATGTGACGATAGGGAACATATTTGCTTCAGAGTGGCGACTGTAGCTCTTCCTCTGGGGCGTCCTGGCACATTGCGTTCGTCGTCGTTGCAGGTGGCTGAGTAGCTTAATTTTTTCGTGCATAATAATTGACACCATCCTAATCATCGAAGGGATAAATGAGGAGTGCACCTTTGCGCTTTGTTGGCAGCCGCGACCCTTCTTACAGCGACCTTTGGTACCAACTAATGAGAAACCAGGACCCAAGGCCGGCCCGGCTTCAGTATGAACGCCGGTGGCGGCTGCATGTTGAATTTTGGCATAACCGCGTACTGAGGCATTTCTAGAAAAACTGGAGTCTTCCTCGAAGAAAAAAAAGAAAAGTGAAAGTCACTGTTTTTTTTATGAACGCTGACCTTCCAAGTCTACTACGCAGCGTGGAACTCTCTTGGTTCCGTTAGGCCTCGCATCTGACCATTGCCACCTTGCGCTTCCCACGCGTCGGGGAAGTGGACGCCACCGTCGTGGACTTGCGATTCATGTTACAAAAGATTATTTTTGGTTCCACACAAAACTACTATGTGCTTGGCCCTGTCCTTCTACATGTCCCTCCATTACGCCTTGGATTAAGGCCGCTTGGCTGTATTTTCTGTCGATGTGAACGGATTGTCGGTTCAAATCTGGCGTGGTGGAACTTTTTTCATCGCAATTTGCATTTCACGTGACCTGAATGAGAAATCTCGTTTTGTTCAGAATCTCTTGAATGTTATGCCGCGTTCTGAAATGAACTGCAAGCATCTCTTCATTTGATGCATACAGCGTTAATGTGAGCTGTCCGAAATCCGTTGTTAGCTCGCGGCGGCTTTCGAAGGATGGATGGATACGGCTGAACCCTTTAAATCGGGTGGTGGCTCAAGCCACCTAGCCATGACTTATGAAATGTTACTCTGGTCTTGCTTTTAGTCATGTCAATCATAAAACCTTCGCTTGGTTACTTCCACCCGCTTAAAACCTTCTTTCAATTCACTGTCCTTAAACCCAAATGCCTTGGGTAAATCAGCCCCGCTGCTTTCCACTGCAGTGTGAAGCCCTTTACAGAAAATTATCAAGTGTTCAGCCGTTTCCTCCTCCTCTTCTTTGCACGCAATGCACAGCGTGTCTATCTCGTGGTACCTGACTCTATATGTCTTAGTCCGCAAAACTCCAGTCCTGGCCTCAAACAACAAAGAGCTTCCCCTACAATTATCGTAGATATTTTCTTTGGCAATTTCCTGCTTAAAAATCCTGTATGTTCCCAGTGCCGATTTCGGCATGGCGCTCAATGGATGGAAGCCGGAGACGTCGCGGTAACCTGCCTGGGGAGTCGTTGGTCCGCAGGGGGCAAATCCTGTGTATCTAATGTTCTTAGAACTTTGCGAAGCGCGCGTCTGTTACAATCTTGCTGCAGAGAGCATTGCGAGAGATGTTACGATCGGGCGAAGAAGATCTTGGAAGGCCCAGCCTGCGCTATTCCTGGTCATTTTTCCGACGAGCTTTCGCCGAACGGTACCTCCTTGAATAACGGTGACAAATTTCAAATAAACCCATGCCCCTCTTCTCTATTCTTTCCGCAAGAAACACAGCTAGCTAGGTTCTTGTGTGATGCACACGCGCACAGTGACTTTGCGAGTAGCACAGCGGGCCTGACTGGTCGGATCTCTCCAAATGACAAGAAAATGCGTAGATGAAATGGCAACTGGAACAAGGGGAGTATCAGACATGGTCCTTGAAGGTATTGGTGAGCGTTACCAAAATACGGAAAGGGACGAACACACAGAACAAGCGCTTTCTAACAACTGTTTATTCTGTGAAGAAACATGACTATATACACATATTAACGCCAAATCATACACAGAAGAGGGAAGAGCACACGGCGCTGACAAAAGCGATACGAAGGAAAAAATGTACACTAAAATATATAATAACAGGTCAACACGTGCCTTTACAACAGCCGAAGATTACTATTCCTGAGGTAGTTTAATTCAGTTCACCCTAGCATCAACGAAGGGGAGCTGACGCATTGGTTATCTGGAGCAACATGCATAGCGAAAGCTTCGATAATTTCGCGTCCCCGTCTGTTTCTGGCCCGACCTATTACCTTGGTGTTTTTTAGCATCGGGGTGCATTTGCAGTGTGCGCAATGTGGTGCCAGATTCCCGGATTTTGCTACTTGCTCGCATAATCTTTCGTGCTCTAGAGCTGAGCCCCTTGTTCAGGCATCTACCCGTTTGCCCTATGTAGGTTCGTTGACAGCTGAGTGGAATGCTGTAAATGACGTTTTCTTCACACTTTACATAGGTGATGTCGTGTTTGACGTTGCACCCAGGTTTCTTTTCGTGGTCTTCATTCTCGTTGACCTTTTTGCACATTCCAGTTAGCTTATTGGGAGCTGAAAAAACCACCTCAACTCCGTACTTGTTCGCTGTCTTCCTTATTCTGTGGGAGATGTTATGAATGTATGGCATCACAACGGGGCGTCCCTCATAGCTCGGTTTCTTATTCTTATCACACCCAGTAACTTCCCTTACTAAGCATTCTGCAATGCCGCCAAGTAACTGCTCCGGATAGCCACTAGCACTCAATCGGGAAACCTGTTGAACTATGCTGTGAATAATCGAATGGGGGCATGATTTTTTTATAGCTACTTTTAGGCAAGAAGTTGCTACAGCTCGTTTAACAATTTTAGAATGACCAGAATCAAATCGCAACAGTGATTTCTCTGCCCTGGGCTTATAAGCCCAGCAAGTGTGGCTGTCGCTGCAAGTCAACAGCAGGTCTAGGAATCTAATCTGGCAGCCCTGTGGGGTTTCAGATGTGAACTCAAGGCCAGGAAAAGCACTCTTCCATTCATTACGAATACCTTTCACGTTTATGGAGTCAGGCTGTTGGGAAGACAAAGCAGGTAATCATCAACGTACCTAAAGCAAGCTAAAATATTGTGTGTATTTAGTATGCTCGATATCTTCCGATTGCCCTGTGCCAAAAAAATGTCGGATATCACAGGTGCCAAACAAGATCCAATACTTATACCTCCTTTTTGCAAAAAACATTTCGCCTTCATATTCCGCGTACAAGGAGCACAGGTAGCATTCAATCAATTCAAGAAAGCAGTTCTCAATTGAGAATGTTTAAAAAAACAAACTGCGCTTGAAAGCACAGACCCGTACGTGCGTCCTTACAAAGAAAAATGGCATGCGTCGGTGCGATGAAGGCGGTGGAAATTGTTTCTTACTGCAGTTTCAAGAATTTTAGGGAAAGAGGTTTCTTGTTGTACATCTTCGCAACTGCGTTCTTGTCTGAAGGATAGCGGCCACAGGGAAGCACTACTGCATATTATCTGCAAGAAGTTATTTAAACCGTCGCTATATGTCAAATGCATGCATGGTTTGTTAGCAACAGTTTAATTAACTCCTTGCATATAATATCTAGTAGTGCTTCCCTGTGGCCACTATCCCTATTCTCACACGTAAGGATAGGCACACTCACGGTTTTATTCACACTAGTTGTAGAGCAAGCATGTGTCCAGTGGCCTTTGAAGATGCGTCCGGTCTTTGAGCATAATATCGACGAACTTCTTGGAACCCTGTAACACTCTTCTGAGCATCTGACGTCGGGTAAAAGAGCCCACCCCTGTCTTGGTGGGCTGTCAAACTGTCTACAGTAGCATTTCCTTGGCTGGAATTGCAAGCTACAAACTGCAAAATGATTTGACTTTGTGCTTGGCTGCCAGTTCTTTCTTCGAATTACGTTCAGCCGTCTTTCCCGGGGCTCTAAGTCAGCAGGAATTTCATGGAACGAAATGCAGGGCTTCTTATTGTTTCGCTGACTGGACATGAAAAACGGAATGCAAAAGTAATGCATTTTCGCTCGCTACTCCCTCCAGCAACTGCTGTCATCGACGCGTCACTTGTCATACGGTAACACTAAGCACACCACACAAATAATTTAAGAAACAGCGCACCAGAAGGCATACTTTTTGCTGCAACGGCAGTCACAAGAAAATTCTGTGCTGCCTGTGTGTCGTCTGCTAGGTGGTCATCTGACAGCGCCTCCATACTGTGGACGCACGCTCTACGGTGGGCAGAAAACCCCTGACGCTTCAGGCATGTTCTTCAGGAGGCATTGGATAGAGATTGCCGCGATGGTGTGCGCGAGGTCTCGCCACCTAGCTGAAGATAAGCATGCAGTAAAGAACGTTTACTAATGTTCTTATTTTAAGAGCACGAATTCACTGAAGAGCAGCAACACCATTGACCATATCGAGCAGACGGCATACACATGGTGATGATGATATGCTGAAACACTGTATCCAATAACACGGCAAGACAACAAGAGTAAAGTTTTATACAAAAAGTTAGACTACATAAACTACCGATATGATTTCGTGAGCCCCTGTTCGTGCGTGAGGGTCGCGCGTCAGCAAAAGATCTGAAAATTTCATCCAACCGTATCCAACCTCAATTGCCTCAATCCAACATGGCGACTTCCATGGCAGCGGCCCTAGCAGCGGTTCGTTAGTGTTTCGGCGCTTCCCGGAGGATGGTAATGGTTTGCGTGGATGCTGTTTCTGCACAGAACGCTGCTGCATTCCGCGATGCAACAGTTTCTTTACAGGTGACCTTCGATAAGCGTGTTTTATTGTCTTGCATTTAGTACATTGTCTGTGGAGTGCAGCGCCTGCCTTCGGAGAATTTTCACAGGGTGCATACAGCAGTAAACGCATATAGGTATCTGTGAAGCGGTTCGAGAGGCTAATTTATTAGGGACTGAAGGAAGTGTTTGAAATAGTGAAATGTACGCGTCGTGACTAAGTGCAGAGGTGAGCATGCGTCTGTACTACGCTAAAGTGGCGTGCCGCGGTACATAACATGCAATCTTGGCGCCGCTGCTCTGTGGAGGGCACTTCGCTTGTGTTTTACAATTCGAGTACCTGTGCGGCTGCGCTTGACCGCAAGTATTTCCTCTGGAAACTGCTACTTGCTTTAAAATTTCGCAGCTTTTGCACCGCCTTCCACACCTCGCACTCTCTGGACCAGCCTGTTCACGTCTGCAAGTACATGAGGAAGGTGCGCTTACGACAAAAGGAGCCAGGATAACGTAGAATGGGCCGTTTTGTGCCATTGTTCAACTTGAAGAATTTGAATATGTGTTGAAAGAAAAGAGTTAAGGATTTGTTTCCCTGTGACTGCAAGGCGCACTTTTACCATTTGCAGAATAGATACACGTCTGAGTCAAAAAGAGCATACAGGCTTTCATTGTTGCATGAACGAAAACACAAGGAATATGGCATCAAATCTGCCATATTTAAATATGGTTGTCTTTTTCAAAAATCAAAGAAAGAGCACATCCTTAATTTTTGTTCGTTACTCGAGCGGGTCTCCAGGAGATGGAAAATTATGCGTAACACATTGCATTATTGTCATGAAGTGACATGGAAGCTCACAGCTCTCACTTTTGAAGCAAGGGAAATTTCTGCGAAGTGAAATTTTGAAAGCAGTGAATATGCCATCCGCTGCTCAAATGTTTCCTGAGCGTCAATTCTGAGGCACTTCCTGCAACCTGGGTGGACAGTCCAAATGTGAAATATTTTTGAGAATACAAATCCAGAGTTATGACATCAAAAAAAAATGACAGAAAACGAAACTCTGCACATAAGCCTCCAGTAGAAGACAGACCTTCACATGGGTGATTTGTCCTTTCAAACAACTGGTGTAATAATTGCACCTGATTTGTATGCATGAACACTTTCCAAATTTTGATTTTCTTCTCTTTTTCATAGCTGACAGTTAACACGTGACGTGTGACATTAACTGACAAAGATTTGTTGTATTTTATCCTCCTGCACAGGCAGGTATGCTTGAAAGTAATTCAATATGGTTTCATTTCTTTGAGTTTGCTCGCATCCATTTAGGCTACATTCAAAACTTTATTGGCATCTGCATGCCTTATGCACGCAGCTACATATTTATTCCATGAGCGCTCCCGTTACCGTTTGCAAGTCTTTCCGTTCTTTTTTTCTCCTGCAAGTTTTGAATATTATTTGCAGGTGCGGGACCACTTCTATGTTTCTTAGGCTTCCCCGGGAGATAGGTGTGAAGCCATTTCTTGTTTGAAATGTATTTTCTTTTCCCACTCCTGCGTGGGTTTAAATAACTTAACGCCTGCAGCAATGTGAAACGAGTAAAATAAATAAAACGTCAGATGCTGACAATATCTTAGTCGTGATGTCTACACCTAGGTTCTTAAGGAATGCGTGGTGTTTTACGAATCCCCCTGTACTGTTCAGGAGTTTTTCTCATGGGCTGTAGCAGAGAGCAGCTACTGTGCGCATGCGCAATTCTTGTGCACAGTGCGTACTGTATATAGCTATTTTTCAAATGACTTGTGAGCCCTGCCACTTACACACGTGATTTTGGAGAGGAAGCTCTTTGTTCGGTCATGAATCTTGCCTATGCAAATGATGGATGTAGTGCATCATGGGTCATGCTATTTCTGATCACAGCAAAAATTTTGCATTGAATTTTTTTTGCAGTGAAAACACAGGTGAATACGGACACCTGCTTTTTGTGTTAGTGATAGATTGTACGTCATTGTGAATTATTGCAGTCCAGCTTTCTGGAAAGCCAAAGTGCAACACGAGGCATCTCTGCTTTTCACACTGTTTTGCGTCATGCATAGCACTGGCTTCAACCTTGGAGATATATTCGTGGCAAATTGAATTGGTGGTCTACCTGCACAGGTCTTGCACAAAGGCAACCTTTTTGACAATCTCCATCTTCTCATACTGCATACATGACCTCGATTTTTTTAGATACTCCCAAAGTGGTGATGAAAAACCGTATTTCTTTGGGCACAAGTTGCAGTCGCCCAACCTGAATCTTGCTGGTGGGGAGCTGCATAGACATATTTTAATTCCATCAAGTATATAGGCATCGCCATCATCAGCCTTACTACACTCATTGCAGGACAAAGAACTCTCGTCTATCTTTCCGATTAACTTTGTCCCTGTGTGCAGGCATGCCCTCTTAAACTATGCAGTGCGGAATGACGCAACATAGCATTGGTGCATTAAAGACACAAACATGCTTCTTGCTGAGGTGCCTGCAAAACCCACCTCTGACGAAGAGACTCAAACTTCAATACCCCCTTGGTAATGTTGGGATTAGCTGCTTTGAATGAATATGGTTCTCGCACTGAACGCATCAATAAACCTCACTTCTGTGGATGTGCATAACATCTTTTTGCTCAAACTCTGTCAACAGCAGCCGTACTTGGCTTTGGTATAGTAGCCCAGAGCTGTTTGTACATCATCTAGGCTTATATGGACCTTAATATGGGTTCATAGCGGACCATACACCGTGCTTGTCGCACCAACTTTTAAGATTTATAAATTACATACTTAATCAGATTGGGAAAGACAGCCTGGACTTTTCAAAGGTTGGGTAGTATTGGCAACAGAGTTAAAAGGGAGAGACATTGCTGAAAGAAATGCACCGAATTTTAATCCTGATTCAAGTTGGCCACTCTATCTTCCTTATTTAACAGACTCCTTTTCCAGTTAAAGCAGCCTATTTTTTAATAGAATGGGGTTTTCTATAGATACAGATCAGCTTAGCTTGTCCATTGATTACATTGATTACGAATGAACAGCTGCGTGTCATACTGCTGGAACAGTCGCGAGTAAAAAAGATTAGTGCCGTGACATCACCGGAGCGATGAAAATAGCACCGCGCGGTGAAGCGGCGCCATGCTTTGTGAACACACATAGCACTTTAGTTATCGGCGTGTTCTTAGCCCCAGCACCGAGTGTTGCTGTATGCCACTACTGTGGCACGTCACTAATGCTAGTCTTCTTTACTCTTGGCTGTACAGTCTTCGTCGCGATTAGCGGGAACACATAAATGGCATCGCGTACCACAAGCCCGTTCCAATGGGACTGCTAGGAACTGGGATATATGTGCAATGTGCGCCTCTCATGCCCTGTTCATGTATACGCTGTTTCCTCGCAGCGCCGCTAGAATGCATTGGTAGTAAGCGAGGCTGCGTGTTAGCGTGTTCCCGCTAACCAAAATGAAGGGAGTGGAGACCTCCACACACACACTTGTCAAGGAACGCTCGAACGATGGACCAGGATGCACCGGTGCTACTTGAGAGTGCCATAGGGCTCAAAACATCGCCATATCGGGCATAAACTTTCGCATGAATCATGGCTTACTTGTCGTGTCTCTCAAAAACTGCATCGAGCCCGGCAAGTAGCGACGAATGTCACAAGCGCACAACACACCGCACCGTTCTAGCGCTCTGTAGAGAAGCGTGTAGATATGTCTTTGCCTATGAAACCGGGGTCACTTGTTTGAAATGCGTGACCCGCTCCTGTGTCCACCGTCGCAGAGCCCTGTCTGGCACGCCCTCTCCCAGCGTTGGTTTGAAAAGGTGCACCCGCACCCACCGGACAGAAATGACGCACGTGGCAAAAGTAATTTTTTGCGGATCAACTAACAGGTACGCATCGCCTCAAGTGTGCCTACGGAATGCTGAGCTCCGGAGGCATAGAGCGGCGAGCTTCGGCGGCCGACGCCTCGCCTGAATGTGATAGCATCAGAAGCGTCATCGGGAAGGCACTGTTACGGTGACTGGCTGAAGGGAAGTGACGTGTTTAGATGGGAGCATTCCCATTTGCTGGAATGAATTGACATCACCAGACGGGAGCATTCCCGCCTGCTGTAGAGAAAAAACGTCAGCAGACCGGTGGTGACGTCACATCCGCTAAAGATAGACATCAACAGCTGCTGATGCTATCGCACTGCCAACACAAAATGAAAAATAGGCGTCCCTGTGAATTTTTCTTTTTTTTTTGTGGCGGTTGGGCAAGGCAGTTCCGGCTAGTAAAATGCCTCATCCTATCATCGTTGCTCTCTCCTTCACTGGACTTCCGGCATACTGTGCACTCAGTGTGCGAAAGCTATGTGGAGCACCCTGATTGTAAATATATACCACGGAAAAGGGGAGAAAATTTTTACGCTTTTATTTTTTCTCGAGTCGGCACTTCATAGAGGAGAATTCGCCTCGGCCATCCTACAAGCTGCAGACCTCTTAACCGCAACAGCTTGTAAAACCCATTGACTGGCCGTGTTCTTACCCGAAAGGAAGATGGGCTCTAGCTCATTAGTCGAATTTGAAGGAATATTAGGGAGAACAAAAACACACCCCACACACGGGAGGAGACCAGGACCCACACAAACCTCCTTATCCTCCTATTCCTTCTCTTAAACTTCCAGCCACCAAGGCGGCTCAGTGGTTATGGCGCTCGGCAGCTGACCCGAAAGACGCTGGTTCAATTTCGGCCGCGGCAGTCGAATTTCTATGGAGACGAAATTCTAGAAAGCCGTGTGCTGTGCGATGTCAGTGCACGTTAAAGAACCCCAGGTGGTATAAATTTCCAGATCCCTTTATTACAGCGTCTCTCATAGCCTGAATCGCTTTGGACGTTAATCCCCATAAACGAAACCAAACCTCCTTACCTTGTTTCCGCGTCTTTTTACCCTAGTTACTATCCCCTCCGGCTGGGAGCAGGCAAAGCTCCTCTCGCCATTGCGGCGCATCACTCTTGTCTTCATTGGGTATTGCGGCCATTGCACCCTGTGACGTGTTGCGCGCTAGCACCCCTTGAAAGACGGAGGAGTGTGAGGACGAAAGAAGGCAAGCTATGCTTTCGGAGGGTCGGTGCTTCGACGAAACATGAAGCCAGTGACAACGAATACGAACGTCGCTTCGTTCTTTTCATTTCACTTGTTGGTAACATCGAGGAATCGCTGGAATTACATATTGGAGTGGTCAAGTTCATGGCATATTAAACAGAAAATAAGAAACCCGGCAGAAAAGCGAAGCACAAATTACTGTGGCGTTTTGCAATGTTAGCTAACGTATCTTTAAAATACTGACGGTGTTCAGGACGAGTGGTTTGGGGTAGCGGCTCTAACACCTATAGATGTGCGATAGACAAAGCTCTCTGAACAGCCCTCACACCCTCCCACTTCCATCCTAACCTGTGCACTTGCAGGCCGCGCGGATGGGCCATGCCGGAGGAGGAGGAAATGCCGATTACTGGCTTCGGGGAGTCCCCAGAGCCTACGCCGTCCGTGTGGTCGCAGCACCTGGACATGGAGCTTGGCCTGCTGCCACCCTTGCAGTCTCCTCCGCCCCAACAGCAGGCGTGCACACCTTATCAGGTGTTGCTGTCGCCACAAACGGCGATGCAGAGGCAGCAGCCGCTTGTGGTGTGGCCTATGACGACCCTTTCACCAGCGCCAACGCTCCAGTCAAGCAGCGCGGAACCCTCCTTGATGTCTCCCCTCTACATGCCTCACATGTCGCCGCCGGCCTGGTGCACCGGCATGGACGATATTCCTGTTGGCAGCGAGTTGGGCCCGCTTTGTGCTCAAGTACGTACTCGGCAGCATCGACGAGATTCCAATTGGCAGCCAGTTGGGCCAGCTTTGTGCTTAAGTACGTACTCGGCAGATGTAGTCAGGTGGGCAGATGACGTTAGGAAGTCTGCAGGAACAGTGTGAACCACAACAGTATCCGCCGCGGTGGCTCGGTTGCTAGGGCGCTCGGCTACTGAGCCCCATTTCCTGGGATGAAACCCCGCCACAGCAGCTGCGTTTCGATGGAGGCAATACGCAAAGGCGCTCGTGTTTTCTAAATTATTCCGGAGCCCTCCACTACGGCACTTCTCCCTTCCTTTCCTCTTTCACTCCCTCCTTCATTCCTTCCCTTACGGCGTGTTTCAGGTGTCAAATGATAAATGAGACAGATACTGCGCCATTTTTCTTTCCCCCAAAACCAATTATTATTATCATGGAGTCGAAGCCTAATGACCTCTCGAGGGTCATTTAAACATCCCGCAATATGAACACATAACAACAGTGATTATGTCACAACACAGTTCCTCATTGGTCTTCATGGACGTGGCACCATTCCACTACCTGTACGCAGTGCTTGCGAAGAGATAAGAATTGCTGCTGGCTCAGCTCCGGTCAAACCTGGTATGTGCGCGATAGCTGACCCGAAGAATACGCAGCTTCGCTCACGGTTTGTCGCTGTCATTTTTCCGCTTCTTGACGGCGTCGTTTGGAGAGCCGTCCCTCTCGTTGTTCGGCGTCTCGGCCGCGCGCTTGGCATTCACGGCTTTTTGGGCTCGTTGTTGACTCGCCTTATACCACGCCACAACTTCGGGATCCGTCGACGTGGCTTCCCGCAGTCGCCGCTGCGGGATGTCGGTCGCAGTATACACGCCGACTTTCCGCTTCTTCGCCCATTGTTCATCTGAAGAACGAGCGTTTCGCATCCTATGCTTATGAAGGGGCCGAGCAATGACGCGCATCTGTTGCGCAACTGCGCGTGCGCGATGCAACAATGCGTAGTCGTTGGCGGCTGCTGCGGCGATGGCGCAACTCTGACGTCACGAGTGGCGTATCTGTTGCTTGGCGCATACACATTACCGGCTCCTGCTCGACCCTGTGCCTTGGCTTTACATGGCGTAGTCAAGCTTTTGTTTCAATATTGCTTCGAAAACTATTGCGCTGATAAGGAAAATGGTCAAGCCTGTACTCGAAGCGCTGCCCTTTGGTCGTGAGCCGGGCGCGCTACCCCTGGTCCAGTAAGAAAAATTCGTCCGAGTTGGTTCAAGGGAGACCTTGTGTCCTGAGGTATATCACGAATTTAAAAAAGATCTAGAATAAAACAAGTAAGGCTACTGCTTCACCATTCATCATCATCATCATCATCAGCCCTACTACACCCACTGCAGGGCAAAGGCCTCTCCCATGTCTCTCCAATTAACCCTATCCTTTGCCAGCTGCATCCACCCTTTGCCTGCAAACTTCTTAATCTCGTCCGCCCACCTAACCTTCTGCCGCCCCCTGCTCCGCTTACTTTCTCTTGGAATCCACTCTGTTACCCTTAAGGACCAGCGGTTATCTTGCCTTCGCATTACATGCCCTGCCCAAGCCCATTTCTTTCTCTTAATTTCAACTAGGATGTCATTAACCCGTGTTTGTTCCCTCACCCACTCTGCCCGCTTCCGATCTCTTAACGTTACACCTATCATTTTTCTTTCCATGGCTCGCTGCGTTGTCCTTAACTTAAGCTGAATTCTTTTCGTTAGCCTCCACGTTTCTGCCCCGTAGGTGAGTACCGGTAAGATTATGCTGTTGTACACTTTCCTCTTGAGGGAAATTGGTAAACTGCCACTCATGATCTGCGAGAATTTGCCATATGCGCTCCACCCCATTCTTATCCTTCTAGTTATCTCCCTCTCATGATCCGGATCAGCTGTCACTACCTGCCCTAAGTAGACGTATTCCGTCACAATTTCTAGGCTCTCGCTGCCAATTGTGAACTGGTGTTCCCTTGCTAGGCTGTTGAACATTACCTTGGTTTTCTGCATGTTAATTTTTAGACCCATCGATCTGCTCTGCCTGTCTAACTCATTGATCATGATTTTTTTTTTCAAATATTTATTCCAACATTACACCATACAGATATAATGTCGAGGATGGCAGGCAAAAAGCCTCCTGGAGGCTTGACCGGTCCTGCATCCTGGTGTACACTTGGCAGAGCAGCGGTGGCAGTCAGCTCATCAGAACACAAGAAGTGAATAAAGAAAGCCCAAAACAAAACATAGAAACATTCACAAATATGTATGAAGGAGAGACAGAAGTATTAAAGAAATAATAAAGACAAAAATATATTACATTTTATGCAGTATAGGAACGCATGAAGGCTTTAAAGTTTGACGGGTTCATGCTTAGAATGTCGATACCCATTTCAATTAGGGAATTCAACAACCTTGGTAAATTATTCTCAAGCATCTGTTTGCTATAATTAGTTCACTTCCTGAGTGACTCAGCAAGGCAATGTCATCAGCAAATCGCAGATTATTTAGGTTTTCTTCATTTATTCTTATTCCCAACTGTTCCCAATTCAGGCCTCGAAATACCTCCTGTAGACATGTGGTGAACAGCATTGGCGAGATCGTGTCTCCTTGCCGGACGCCCTTCCTTATTGGAATTTTATTGCTGACTTTATGGAGGACTATAGTAGCTGTGCAGTTGCTATATATATCTTCCGGTATTTTGACATAAGGCTCTTCTACCCCCTGATTACGCAATGCCTGTATGACTGCTGAGGTTTCCACTGAGTCGAATGCTTTCTCGAAATCAATGAAAGCTATATATAGAGGTTGATTATATTCTGCACATTTCTCTATCACCTGATTGATAGTGTGAATATGATCTATTGTGGAATATCCTTTACGAAAGCCTGCCTGGTCATTTGGTTGATTAAAGTCTAACGTTGCCTTCACTCTATTAGTGATTACCTTAGTAAATACTTTGTAGGCAACGTATAGTAAGCTGATCGGCCGGTAATTTTTCAAGTCCTTGGCGTCTCCCTTCTTATGAATTAAGATAATGTTTGCATTCTTCCAAGCTTCTGGTACCGTCGAGGTCATAAGGCATTGCGTATACAGGGTGGCTAGTTTTTCTAGCACGATGTCCCCTCCATCCTTCAACAGATCTGCTGTTACCTGATCCTCCCCAGCTGCTTTTCCCCTTTTCATTGCTTCTAAGGCTTTCTTTACTTCATCTTTCGTTACTGGCGGGATGACGCATTGCTGTGCACTGCTGTCTTTCTCATTAACGCTCTGATTACATTGGCTACTGTACAGGTCTGTGTAGAACTCTTCGGCTACGTTTACTATCTTATCCATATTGCTAATGACATTGCCCTGCTTGTCTCTTAATGCATACATCTGGTTTTTACCTATGCCTAGTTTCCTCTTCACTGTTTTTAGGCTACCTCCGTTCTTTATAGCATGCTCGATTTTCTCCATATTAAACTTCCTTATGTCGGCTACCTTGCGCTTATTTATTAAGGGCACAGGGTAAGCCCTATACTTCCCATGCATTTTAGGCCATGTTGAGGTACATGTTTCTCACTAACTAATAACAGTAGCCTAATAATACATATATCATTGTTTGCCAAATTTTGTGCTCTTTTTACTGAACTAGAATATTTGAAATTTGTTGAAAATTCGATTTTTAATAAAATTTTTTCCGGTAGTACACAAATCTGGCCTTTCTTTGCGCATTTCAAAATTCATAACAGAATAACTGCTCAGTGAAATTGCTTAATTCTAGTTCAGTAGTTGGCAACACTTATGTAGATAATTGCAAAAAAAAATCAGCCGTCTGTCTTGAAAGGCATTGGAAATAATGGTACCTTTGTAAGAAAAAACACTGTTTTGAGATAATAGAGCGTAAAGAGAAAAAAGATGTGAAAAACCATTTTTTATTCGCAGAAACGCCTCCATAGTAATTGGTTTAATAGCCCCCTGCTTCGTAGTCACTGTCGCCGTCATTTTTTCGCTTTTCGGCTTGTCGTTTTGACTGTCGGGCCTCTTTTGTAAGCTGTCGTGTTGCTCGGTCCGCAAAGTACATGCGCTTATGGTCAGCTTCCCTCAGCCACTTGATGGTGTTGCTCCCTGGGTTCAATCCACACGCCTTCAAAACGTTGGCCCGTGCGATGCTACCATCATTAAATGAAAGAACAGCATCCAGTGTTGCCATCCGTAGGGTCCGAAGCCTAACAAACACATTTTTTGGCGCGCGTTCCCAAACAACATGGTTGAACGACTCATTTGCATTTTGAGTTCGCCCATACAGGCGCTTCTCTAGGAGCTCAGCCTTCGATAGCTCCCTATAAATGGGTTTGATAGCCTCCAAGACAGATGCAGGCAAACTCTCCTTGTGGAAAAATGGCTTGCCCTCTGACTGACTTCTGTTGAAGGCACACCACGTATCAGGTCCCTTTGGGCAAAGTCCATGGCATGGGTCATCGTCTGTGGCCGATAAGTGGAAGAAGGTTGCCCAAACGGCCTTTCGCATTTCATCCAGGTTTCCTACATTTCTTCTGATGGCCAAACCATAGTACGTCTGGAGCTTGTCTATTACTGCATCAGTCAGTCGGCCTCGGCCCGAGAGGCTCTTTCAATGAGAGAGTTTTCCTGCTTTGTTTCCTTTTTTTAGCCTTCATAACCTTGTGCCCATCCTTTTTTGCACGTGCCCTATGCACTCAACCTTGGATATTTCAACGGAATCACCATATGGCATTTGTGCCTTCACAGCCATAAAAGCCTTGCTGTCACCATCGCCAAGGTATTTGACGTATCGAACGCCGTGAAGCTCCTCACTCCTGCTGAAAATTTTCAGTGCTCCTGCGACTTCCATTCCACCGCTGGTGCCTTGGTAGTTGCTTTGGCACGCCTCTCTATGAAGGGGGTCACTGTTTGTACCCTTGATGCTGCACTTTGGACAACGTTTAGACAAAACCTCCACATCCAGCACTTTCCCAGAGTCTACACTGGTCGCAGAGACTATGCCGTTATTGGAAGTATGGCCTCGCTTCTGCCAGCTTCCATCAAGAGCAACTGCGATGTCTTTATCCCCCTCATTCAGCTGCACAGCTTCGTCAGCTGCCCTTTTCATCGACTCCTGAGCAGCAGCTTCGATGTGACCTAGAAGCCCTTGATTGTATTTCGCAAACTTTGTCGGCGGCTTAGGAAGGTTTAGCATAGCACAGAGTATATTTCCTGCAGCCATTCCCTTACCAATGGACCTCAAGGCATACACTAACCTGAGGTTGGCTTCATAGAGGCCAGAAGTACTTTTCTTCGACGTCTCAAATCGTTGTGCAGCACTACACACTTCACAGTTCAAACTGTAAACGCTTGCAACACCTACCCGTTTTGTCACAATTTCGATGAGCTCAACACTTCCACCGCACTCTCTGCACACACAAATCTGTGTAATTGCGGCACAAATGCCGTCCATGTCCATTAAGGCATATTGGCTGCTGCTCTGTAGCACATCCTCTTCCTGGAAGCACAGAGAAAATCTTGAAAGCTTCGATGTCGAGGAGCTGGCGCGTTCGGCGTTCGGGATCTCATTCGGTCGTGGACATCCTTTTGCTTTTTCACGATGCGCGTAGCGGTTGCCGTGAAATTCACGCCTGACGAAGCCCTTCTTTGCCCTGGGCATCTCAACTTATCAGCAGCAACCAACACCGGCACAATTTACAATACTCATCGAAAGGGATAGCACTCGGACGCAGCTGCATGAAGGTTGCAGAAACGTGGAAAAAACGTGCAAAGCGTCTCAGGATTGTCTTGGCTAAAAAAGAGGAGCTGTACAATAGTTGCCAGATAATTTTTTATATGTCGCTGATTTTAGACAAGTTTTGAAATTAGGTGGTGGACTTTTTAGTTGAAAAAATTGACGTTAATCCTGAAAGGGGGCGTGGCCGCTCACTACTTGGTTTCGGAAAAAGCTTTTTTCAGCCGTAAATATGGCTTTCTGAGGAAAGTGCGATCATGGAACATGTGTAGAAAGAATTGAACTTCTAAAATTCCAAAAGAAAAAAAAACGATTTTTTTCTAATTTTACCTTACCCTGTGCCCTTAACTTTGATAGCTCTGTTAGTTCTATTCTATCGGTATTCTATCGGTATTCTATCGGCTTCACCATTGCTAAGCCCAAAATATTGCGCGAAAGCAGTTTCCTGAATGTGGACACCACCGCCACGCACCTCAAAGCACAATAGTGGTATCCACTGACCCAGGGAGCCAGTTACACATTCTACTCAAGAGGGTTCACACACGTAGACTAAGGAGACACATCCAGAGAATAAAAAGAAATCAAATAAGGACCAGTGACAGTATTTTCGAAGTGATGTGCAAAAAGTACCCCAGGACCCATATGGCAGAGCTGTGTCCCCAAATTTATTTTGTAGGGGGCTTAGATTGGCTAATGATAATGGTTGCACTCTGGTTATTATACAAATATCTCTACTACCTAGTAGCAAGAGATCAAAACACGTGGTCTTATGCTGCTCTTGCAGAAGACTTCCACCTAATTGAGTTATTGCGTACCCTTCAAGAGAGCAATGTCGAGCATGACGGCAGGCCTTTCTTGTGGATAACGAGTCCCCTGCTCCGCTCACACTGTGCGGTATCCTTCCTCTCTTCAGAATGCACAGAGCCGTTTGAAACGCGTGGTGATTAGGATCGGTTTTTTGTGGACTTGACTGTCGTCTCCTTGGCTGTCGTAGTTTCCGCAGAGTCCACAGACGTCACCTAACGCAAAAAACTACTACGCACGGACAGCCTCCGCCTCCTAACATCCACCCAGAAAGCTACGCAGTTGTTATACAGGATGGTTTGCCTAAGCCGTTACACAATTTTTTTTTCAATATGCTTTTTGAGTCAGTCCTTATCTTGCCTTAGCAACGCCAGCGTTGTAGTACACTAGAATACAACGGAGACGTGCTAAATATTGGCCTCGTTAACTAATACTGTCACGTAGGCTATTTCCGTAGGTTAACAGCCTTGCAGGTAGATCAAGGACTAAGCCCGAAGAATTAGGCGCCGCAGCGGTCAGCAAAAGCGGCCGAGGAGAGAGCACGAGCCGCGCACTTCTTTTTTACCTCAGTAAACATTGCAAATGCCCACGCGGGTATTTGCCGGGTTCCCCTTCTAAATTTCTACCTTCACAGATCTGACCTGGCGGCTTCCCCATTGTGCCCTTTTTGTGCCGAACCTGAGACAATAGATCACTTCCTGCTGTTCTGCCGCCGCTTCTCTCATTTGAGGAAGCGTCTTTTGCAAACTCCATTTCATCAGCTGGGCTTGCCTGTGTCTTCCGGAGTTGTTCTTTCTATTGGCGCTTCTTTGCTTGGCTGAAGAGATAGGAGTGTGCGCTCTGCTGTGCAAAATTTTCTTCAAGAAACGCAGCGACTCCCATTCTAATTTCTTTTTCCCTCAGTCAGTACGACATTGAAACATTACAGGCATTGTATACTATTATGTACATTTAGCCATTGTCCCATCCTCGATCTCCAAGTTAACAGGACCCCTGTCCTTCCGTCTTCCCATCTATCAGAATACATACTATTACCACTCCTTTTCCCGTCAAAACTTTCCTGTATCCAGCAATTAACTGCCTGTGTCTTGGCCACTCCCCCGTAGTGGGCATGTGCCTGCAACGTCTGAGGCCTTCCTTCCTTCCCTCCCACTCGGGGGGATTGGCCAAGGTGTAGTGGCATAAACAAAGAAATTTCTTTAGGAGATTACGACAGAATTTTACCATGAAGCGTGAATTTTGAAAAATTTATCAATAAAAACGACAGAAGAATATTTAATGTTAAATAACAGACAGAATTCTGGTGAATACAGAGGAGCTCGAAGAATATTAATAGAATATCCAAAATCCTCGTTGTTCCCTTCAGCGCTGGAGGTAATATTGAATATTTACTTGCTTAAGAGTTGCAGTTCGGCTTGTTAATTATTGCGAGGTATGTAGCCCAACGTAAGTAATATGATTATCACTTTCTAGAATTTCGAAACCGCTGTTACTCTTGCACTGCCTCCCCAACAAATGTCGTTACATTGCGCGAAATACATGCGCTTTCGAGAAGCTTGCAGACAAAACAGCCTGTCTAGTGCAAGTAAGAGTTCGAAAGAGGCAAAATTTCTTAAGCCACAGTGGCGAGGGTAGCCATTTTTTCATTATTTTTAAAACTGATATGGATATTATGGTGGACTACATGCCTTTGAATGATTAATGAGTTTAACAGCAACAGTGACTATGTTAACTATTCTATACTAGTTAACCATTCGGCTAGTTAGCACGCCTTAGCTGTATTCTGACGTACTGCACCACTGACAATGTTACGCCAACAAAATCATCCTAACTCAAAAAGCCTATTTTTAAAAACTCTGTAGAATGTTAGGTGAAAATGTGCACAACAAAAGTACGCAGTAGACGTACGTGCAGTTACAACAGTATTGCATCCGTACACGAGAACGTTGCCATGTGGACTAATTGATATACTCTATTGGTCCGCGTAGCATGGAAGTCTACACCGCTGTTTATAAAATTGGGAACTTTGCGCTGTAGCGGAGAAGTTTTGTAAATACGCCGCCAGTGGACACTGACTGTCAATTTTTCCAAGATTTAGTGTACAGGCTCCTATATTTGTGCGTTTGTTTTCCCTGCGCCACTCACAACTGTATTGGCTAAGCACGATCACCTGATCGAAAAGCATCCATGTGCAGTCCATTCGTGCAGCTAGTGTTCTGGTGCTTTGAGGCATTTTATGTTGACCGAGTGCTCATGTTCAGTGAAAAGAATTTTTTCTTGTCAATAACCCGCAATTCCATCACAAGTGTTCGCAATTTCTTGAAAAAAAAATTGTGAATTGTGGCGTTTGCAACAGATGACGCCACTCATCCACTTGGCGAGTATTTTGTGCCTTATCTTTGCTCGCCGCAACTTACGCACAACACGCCGGTGGAACCGACCAGCGGGGGCTACGGCCATCCTTCGCCACACCAGAAACCGCAGCTGGCTCTTGCACAGGAACCGCATACGCGACCAGAACTCTCTTTTTCTCGTCAGGAAATGCATCCAGAGCAAGAGGCAGTGATGCCTCAGGAGCAGTTCTTCCGCGACTGGGACGATCAAATTCGCAAGAGGGAACCCTGCCGCATCCGGAGCTGCCTCTGCCCCCACAGTTCCCGTGGCCACAGCAAGGGCACGCACTGCCAGGAGGACCCATTTCGCTCCCGCGACAAGAAGAGACCGGGCCATGGGGTACGGGACCTGGATTCCGGCCGCGATCTGGGCGGCTACAATTGCCGGGGTGGCCATACGTAGGGGAGCCTGTGTTTGCAGCGATCGCCAACCCGAGGAGGGTCCTCATGATGGACAACGGGACGTGGTACATCCTGGTGTATCCGGCGTTCCCCGATAACGACGAATGCAGAACGACGAATGCTTAGCCTGAGCCGTATGGCATTGGGAGGAAGGAACTCCCGCGGATGGCGTTGCACTATAACCAAGCCTGCGGCACCTGCAGATAGCAGCCAGCACCTGGGCGACGCTCTGGCGCCTTCCCTACTCGGGTTCTGACAGGATGACTTTCACGGCGTAACTGCGACCAGGGCAGTCATCTTAAGAGTCGGCATTTGTTATTAGAGAGATTTAGCATAGCGGTGACTTATTAGCGTAGACGTATACTGGCTTACCGGACACGTCCTGCTCACCAGCATTGGCACGGTGGAGCGAGGCAGGGCCACTGCGCGTGCGCAGGCTGTGTCCTGTAAACTTGTATACACCTGCGCTGCTAGTAAGTCCCCGCCAAGCTAAATCTCTCTATTAGCTTTCTCCACCACGCAAAAGAGAATGCGGGTTTCTTTTTAAATTTTTCTTTCTTTCGGAGCACGGGTGGAGACCAGTATCGTGTCTTTGTAGTACAAGGTAGAGCGGCGGTTAAAAGAAGTGGTTTTTCATGTTACGTGTTTTTAAGATGTTCCTTAACACTTGGTCTCATAGTCAGGGTACAAATCTTGCGGTCACTCCGTGAGTGATCGCGAAATTCAGGCGAACTATAACGTTTTAGACCCTGAACCTTCGGCGATTTGATGCGCCGTTCAGGGAACTGTGGAGTCGTTTGCGGCATTTTTTTTTTCTTTTGCCTCTCGGAGCGAAGATAGATTTCGATTGTTGCGTCCCATCGCTGCTAGACAATGGCAGCTTTTACATGTCTTAATATTTCCTAGTATTGTTGTTGATGCTGCTGCGTGTTTAATTTTTCTTGCCAAGCATGAGGTGAATCATTTCTCTATCTGACCCTTAATGTCGTGTGCCTTATATCACTCTGCAGGCAGCACCCGGGTGATATATGGCACCTTTCTGAAGGTAGAGCTGGGAGTGATCCACTCCGACCGCTAGCTAGGTGCGAGTTCATAAGTGGTCATCGTTTGCAGTCGGATGCTGAAATCTGCAATTTTTTTATTCTGGGCTTGCTCTATAATTTGGTTCTATATTGGGTTGTAGATTCATGACCCCAGCTGATTTTTTTTCAGTTTTCATGTTGGATGTTAATATAGTTCGCTACCATCTTTAGTGCACCAGGTGTTTCAGGGAAGGTGATAACTATTTTTTTAAATAAGGTTCTTGAGGTAACGAGAAGCAATTTGTGGCATAGTAATATGAGTGTTAGCGGAGGTCAAAAAACAGGCGAATCATCTTAACTAGCTAAGTGATCAACTGAATTAGAATACTTAACTTTTAAATATTACCAATAGGCACCTGATTCCAATTAGATATATGTAGCCGGCCGTTAGTAATAGCCATATAAGTCTTCAGAATTTCGAAAACGCCATTACTCTCGCCGCTGTGGCACAACAAAATTTGGGTATTTTAACTAGTTGCGACCACTGAAGGGGTTGCTTTGCCTGCATACTTTCCGAAAGTGCACATATTTTAGCACGATGTAGCCAAATTCTGTCGTGCCACAGCGGTGAGAGTAATGGCATTTTCGAAATTCTAAAAACTGATATGGCTATTATTAACGGCCGGCTACAAGTCTATATTTGCAGTCAGGTGCCTATTGCTAAAGGTTAGAAAGTTACCTATTAGAATTTAGTTAATCACTTAGACAGTTAAATGATTCGACTGTTTTTTGACGTCCTCCAATGCTGGCATTACTATGCCGAAAAAGCTTCTGTTTACCTCAAAAACACTGTTTTTACTCACTAGTGGTAACCTTCCCTGAAACACCTGGTATATTACTGGCCACTTTTAGACCACCGAAGTCTCTTGTTTCCTTTGTTCATTTGCCGTTGAGTGCGAGGATTATTGTCCCTAATGGACCAGGTATGATCTCATTTTTTTAATTTTCTGCATTTTTTATTGTAGTCATTTGTGTGCAATTATGTGTCTCTTATGCTTGGTTCGTATCTGGTAAGCAAGGCGGACGAAGCTCGTTTTCTGAATAAAGTTTTAGAAGCAAAGAAAAGTCTGGTTTCGATTTGTGGGCGACACATTGTGCACGCACTCCGGGTGGTCTCAGCCGTTGTGCGACTTGAAAGGTTACCGTGTGACCTGTTCTTAACTTTTTGAACTGATAATTGCATTACGACCTTCAGACCTCTCCCTCTCTGCTACGAGGAGTCGCCTATATTGGTGCAGAAATGGATTTTACTCGACTCACGACAGATGTTTCACCCATTTCTACGTATGCACCGCGCAGTTCACTTGGATAACAAACAATTAAGGTTATTTCTCATGTGTAGCAGTAGAGGCCGCACTTGTGTTGAAAATTTGCCATTGTATACATGCATGACTTGACATAACGTGCGCCATAATGGTGATTCAGGCATAGCTTTGCCATTCAGGCCAGAAGCAGCCCTTCTTGCAGTGCTCCTGGTTCCCAAAATGGCGGCTGCTGTGATGTCTATGCAAGCTATATTTCCCTGTATACATGGCTGTTTCTTGCAAGTCATCCGTAGGACCGTAGGCAGTGCGGCTAGATTACACTTGCAGCATTGAAGAGAGAAGGGAGTGAGAACAGAGAGAGAGAGCGTCAGAAGGGTAGGTACAGCATTTCTCAGAAGTCTACAAGCAATCGTGTCTATTCCTGAGCCATGTAGTGTGGTTCGTTTTTGCGTAGCCAACGTTCGTGCCTCAAATTTGAGCGGGACTCGAGCGCCCTCGCGACTCTGGCAATTATGAGGACTACGGTGGTGCAAAGGCGTACAAAGGCTTAACTTCAATGATTGATTGATAGCATTTTTTATTTTAGCAATAGAAATTGCCGGAGCCTTGGGTGGTCCGCCTATTCCGGCAGCCCATTGACCTGCGCCGCAGCGTGGGCCCTGCGAACCAGTCCTGTTTGCTGGTCGGTGGTCCTCGCTGTGCAGAATGGACTCCCACTGCTCCAAATTGCGATTCGGAAGTGTGTAGCAGGATTGAGTTGGAATGCCCACACCGTGTGGAAACCTGTCGCTATTTCTATTTCTCCACAGTGTGTGCACTCTGGTTAGTAGAGTGAGGACTACCATTGATGGAATTACGAGAGTGTCTATTTGTAGTCGGCGAAAGGTGTGTTATTCTTCCTTGTCTAGAGTTTTATGAGGTGTGGGGTATGTTTGTCTGGCCTGTCTGCAGGCCTCTAGGTGTTCGGCGAAGCCGATTATGGGCTGCGTAATGTGTTCCTCTGGCTCTTCGACTAAGGGGGAATCCAAGTACAAGAACTGGGTCTTGCCGGTGGGCAGCATCATTCCCTCCCATGTGGTCCGTGTGGCCTGCAAACCATATGATTGATGCTTGATTACGAGGATGTTTGGCTAAGAGTTGGAGAACTGGGGCTATATTACGGAACTTTCAAATAGCAAAGCTTTCAAAAACTTGTCAAGAACAGGTCAGTTAGTTTCACTCCTCTTATTCGGACGTGTGTGGCCATATTGCTTTTTTTGCGTCATGGGTGGCTGCAGATTACGTCACGTATGGGGCAGAAGTGGTGACGTTGCACACGTAATTATGCAAGTGCAAATTGAGAGTTTTTTGTGATAGCCCCGAGGCGGTCAATTTGACCGTTGTGTTTGTGACAGAAAATGGCGGCGGTGTACGCGGCGATACGAGTGAGGCGGCTGCGCCGGCGCGAGCAACGGCGAAGGAGAGCGCACGAAGACGCGTTTGACTTGCCGGACAAGCTGTTTCGACGCCTTTTTTGACTGGAAGCAGACTGTGGAGTGGCTGTGCGTTGAGGTCACCGCGATGAACTGGGAGGCGTGCTTGCGAGCGCAGGTGCTATGTGCTCTGCGGTTATTTGCCACGGGCGGATTTCAAACCGCCGTTGGTAACGAGGCGCACGTCGGCATCGCACAACCGATGGTAAGCAAATGCATGCGGCAGGTGTTGGAGGAAATCTGCAAAGTACACGCAGATAAGGCGGACTCCAGCGGTCACCTCTGTGCCACAGCTACATATAAGTAAAACACGCTTATGCTGTCAAAGCACTTTATTTTTCAAAGCAAACTGCACTTCGTGGTCGTCTTCTGTTTCCCAGGGGAAAAGAATGAAATAACCACACATCACATACTGCAGCACCACACCTTTTGGCATTTTTGTCATCGATCGAAAGAGCCGAACAACACCGACTTCAACAAGTTGTCTTCGTCGATTTCGTTCCGTGCGGTCCTTGCAACTTCACTCGGGAGGCACGTATCCTTCACTACATTTGTTCAAATTTTTCTGCGCACTTAAGTCATCCGCACAATAGCTTGATATCAGACGCCGCCTAAAAAAACAATAACACGGCGTGGAATCGGCTGCTTTCGTGCAAAAATGGAGGGGCAAAAAAAAACTCCGAGAGTGCAAAGCGGCTGGACGATGGATGGATGGATACGGCTGAACCCTTTACATCGGGCGGTGGCTCAAACCACCTAGCCATGTCTTGTGAAATTTTACTCCCGTCTTGCTTTTAGCCACCAATCAGATAACCTTCGCTCGGTTACTTCTAACCACTTAAAATCCACTTTCCCTTCACTATCCCTAAACCCCAATGCCTTGGGTAAGTCAGCCCCGCTGCTTTGCACTGTAGGGTGAAGCCCTTTACAGAAAAGTATCAAGTGTTCAGCCGTTTCCTCCTCCTCTCCGCACGCAATGCACAAAGTGTCTATCTCCTGGTACCTGACTCTATACATCTTAGTCCGCAAAACTCCAGTCCTGGCCTCAAATAACAAAGAGCATCCCCTAGAATTATCATAGATATTTTCTTTGACAATTTCCTGTTTAAAGTTCTGGTATGTTCCCAGTGCCGATTTCGTCAGCATCCCTGTTTTCCACAAAGCTCTCTCTGTTTCTTTAACTTTTTGCTTAACCGATAATTGCTGATTTGCCCCCTTACTGCTGTCCAGATATTTGCTTGTCAATTTTCTAGTTCGCTTTCTCCATTTCGTGTCAACATTCTTTATATACAGATATCTGAAAACTTTCCTAGCCCACTGCTTTTCCTCCATCTTTCTCAATCGTCCCTGAAATGCTATCTTACTGCTAGCCTCTCTGCTCTCGAAAGACGCCCATCCCATATCACCCTGTACCCCCTGATTTGGTGTATTGCCATGTGCTCCCAAAGCTAACCTCCCTAATCCCCGTTGCTTAATTTCCAGCCTTGCTTGAACATCTGGCCTCATACACAGGACCGCATTACCGAAGGTCAGGCTAGGGATCATCACCCCTTTCCAGATCCCTCTTACCACCTCATACCTATTGTAATTCCACAGTGCCCTATTTTTCATGACAGCTGCATTCCTACTAGCTTTATTCATTACATATTTCTCATGCTCTGTCAGATACTCAGCACTGTTATTTATCCACACCCCAAAATACTTGTACTCATTCACTACGTTTAGCACGAACTCCTGTATTCTATGCTCGCAGCCCTCTTCATTAAATATCATGACTGCAGATTTTTCCTTACTATACTTGAAGCCTAATCTATCTCCCTCTGTACTGCATATGTCTAACAACTTGAGGTCTTCCTTGTTGTCAGCCATTATCACTATATAATAATAATAATTGGTTTTGGGGGGAAAGGGAACGGCGCAGTATCTGTCTCATATATCGTTGGACACCTGAACCGCGCCGTAAGGGAAGGGTAAAGGAAAGAGTGAAAGAAGAAAGGAAGAGAGAGGTGCCGTAGTGGAGGGCTCCGGAATAATTTCGACCACCTGGGGATCTTTAACGTGCACTGACATCGCACAGCACACGGGCGCCTTAGCGTTTTTCCTCCATAAAAACGCAGCCGCCGCGGTCGGGTTCGAACCCGGGAACTCCGGATCAGTAGTCGAGCGCCCTAACCACTGAGCCACCGCGGCGTTTTACCACCGTCAGCGCTTTCCCGCGGCAGCAAAAGTTACTCAGTGCAAATTTAGTTACAAAACCTTAAACACTTTTTTTGTTAATATTTTTCAACTTTAAACACACTGTTTTGGCAAAATAAAATATTAGTTATTTTTGTCACTGTATATTTCTTAATACTTTTTTGCAAAAGTTTAGCAGACGGTCCCTCACCATGCAAATAAATCGTGGAGGGAAATAATTGCTTTCGGGGCGCCGCCCTGCTGTAATTGGCTGATTCCTCGTTGCGTCAAGCGGGGACGTCTCATCGGTTAGTCATTTTGACATTCCTGTCAGTACAGTGGCGTTTGGGTTGGTAGCTACCGCTAGCGCAATAGTTGGCTCCTCTGCGTGAGCGAGGTTGGACGTGCGCACTGACGCGCAGCCGATTAGTTTGCCCTCGGCGTTCGTTATGGCAATGGTGATCCGCCCTTGGATTGGACAGGCTGCATCCACGTAGAGCGTGTCCCGGTGGCCATCCCTTTTCTTGCGCAGGCTCTCGGCTGTGGCGTTTCTTCGCTCCGTGCTAAATGTTGGAAGCATATTTCTGGCTATTTGATGGACATATATAGATCTTGCGGTTGAATAGAAGTTCCCTCCTTTGGGTCGACCGTGTAGGGTACTGTGAGGTGCATCTTGCTCAGAAGTGTCTGGCCTGTTCGAGTGAAGGTCAGGCGATGGGAGCTGTGACAGTCTTTGCGTCCCCCAGATTTCTTGTGGCGTGTTGTGGATGCTGAGAGACATGAGGCGCTATGCTTATGCTGTCTAATTATGGGAGACCAAGTGCCGTGATTAGTGATTCCAGCTTTGCTATTTCTGACTGGGTAAAGTGGATGTAGGCAGTCCCGTACATTACTCTTAGGACGACAAATCTTGCACCTGGCGTACTGTGTCCCTCTCATTTATTCCGTGGTGCTTGTTGCAGATGCAGCTGGGCATCCTGGTTACCTGCTGCGTAGTAGTTATGAGCTTTTTGACCCCAGGTATGCCCCGGGAAAGGCGGTCGGATGAATTCTATTCGCCAGGTAAAGAATTAGTGCTTTATTCGGTTTTCTGTCGAACAGAGAAATCGCGCTGCATTCAAGTAACGTCTACATCCGTCAGACAACATGGCTGTAAATTTGGAGTCGTTTCATGTTGCTGACGCACCATCTGTACTGAAAAAATGGCAGTTGATATTAGCGTAGTTCGGCCAAATACGAATATGTGCCTTTGGGGCCGCGTTCTATAGCTTCTGCTTCAGTGGAGTGGCTCAGAATTATTTTCGGTCTTGGTAGGGCCTCTGCGCTTCTTAGCCAGCTGCAGGCTGCTTGAAAATTTCCCCACTAATTTCAGGCCGCTGATGAAGTCCGGAAAAATAAGGGCGCCAAGCGCGGTCGCGACTGCACCGCCCCAGCTTCAAACAAAGCGGCAAAAATGACGGAAGTGGACTACGACCGGTGTGGTCGACGGATGCGCTTCGTGCAAAGAGGTGGTGGCCGTGAATGATCTGATCGGCGGCATAATAATAATAATTGGTTTTTGGGGGAAAGGAAATGGCGCAGTATCTGTCTCATATATCTGATCGGCGGCAGCAACAATCCGTTGAGAGATAACCAACACTCCATTCAGACTCACTCCCGAATCCGGGTTCACTCAAGGTCCACCCGCCGTGTCGTCCTCCAGCATGCAAGTTGTGTCGTTCCCAGGTCTCGTCAATATCAACACGCGGTGAGGACGTCGCCTCAACTTTGCGTCTTGCTTCTCGCAGCCCGCGGCGACTTGTGCACGGCGTCTTTATTTTTTTTTTTTGCCTTGTAGCTCCATGAGTGGAGGTCGCGGTAGGGTCTCCGCTAGCTAGGACCGGGCATTCTTAGCGGAGGCTAACTCGCTTCAGCTCGGGAAACTGCCATCAGCGTGTGACCCGTACGAGGATGTTTCTCTTTTTTTCAACCTCCTCACATGTGTTGTTTCGCGAGAAATAACGCCTCGTTCCGGGTGCATCTCCGAAGAAGTTAGGAGCGCCACTTTCCATGGACCGGCGCATTGTTTCCTCAACTTTCGCAACCGCTTGCGTAACATAGGCTCGATTGACGGAAGACTTCCTGAAAATCAACTAATCGACTAATCATCTAAGCGAAGCCAAGTACCTGTTGATCACGGTTAATTGACAGGTGCCTCGTGTAGACTGCATACTTTTGAAAGGACGAGGTAGTTGTGTCACGCACTTGCGGCCTGAGGCTTCAGGCTGACGCCAAGTGCAGTGGCTCTGAACCGCTTGCCTGTTTGCCCGCACAACTACAGAAAAAAAAACGTCAAACAGCTGTACAATGCGAACACGGAAAGTTTTCTGAGCGTCGCCGCTGTGATGACGGCTGAAATCCTGCGGCAAAAGATTACGAGAATCTTTGTAAAAGGAAGCAGTAAGTCAGCCTACAGCCGACGTTGTGGGCTGGGAGTTAAGAGCGTCTTGTTTTCCTATATTCGCCCTTTCTTGTTTCTAGGGGCAGCGTTGCATTGATAATAATAATAATAATAATAATAATAATAATAATAATAATAATTGGTTTTTGAGGAAAGGAAATGGCGCAGTATGTGTCTCATATATCGTTGGACTCCAGAACCGCGCCGTAAGAAAAGGGATGAATGAGGGAGTGAAAGAAGAAAGGAAGGAAGAGGTGCCGTAGTGGAGGGCTCCGGAATAAGTGTCATTGCCAATGCTGCCATCTCGTGTTTACGTTTTGTTTTACGTAAGACGAAGTTTTACGTCGTATTACGCTATGCATATTTATGCTTGTGGTGTCACGTTGTTCACTGATGAAAAACGCACATGGCACGTAGTTTGGTCTCTTGATTTATTCAGCCAGTTAAATCATCGTTTTTTAAATGGTCTTGACAGATGGTCTGTCTAGAAAGTACAATATGATAGCTACGATATGATAAAATGCAGTATAATATATAGTGCGGTGATTTTACTCTGCAGAGACTGAGACTGTTTTTGTGATCACTGCGGCATGACCTACACAGATCTGCTGAATTATTAAGGGGTTCTGCTACAGCTGCCTTGCAGGTTGTGCCATGCCCTTGTACGTGCCAGCTGGCAGTGACATGCAGTAATTGGAGCATGCCCGGTGATGGAGTGAATTTTCATGCTTGGTTCAGGTTATTTTCATGTAATCTTTGGTGGAGCTGATGTCCACTCTAAAGGTAATTATGCTTTTGCAATTACATCTTGAGCACTGTTTCTGCTGAACTTCGATTTTGTGAAAGCTGACGCAATCCTAGAGCATTCGTGTATACTCACGTTGAAAACGCCAGATAAAAAAAAACAGGGACTAGAAGATAAGGGCTAGAAGATAAGCTGGTGTGCAGTCGTCAGTCTAGGGAAATTTCATGTAAATTCAGCCCTTCGTTATGCAATTTAATGCATATGTATGTCAAAAATTGCAAAAATATTTGCAAGTAGCATCCACAATGTGCTATATTGTTTGTTAGTGTCAATTTTTTCGTTGAAAATTCTATGTAATGCAATTTTAATTGTAATGAAACTCAATGTAATAATATTAAGTTTTCAGTGTAATAAGTGTTTAAAAACAGTTTGTGCATGTTGCTTTAAAAGCAAGAATTTCAACTCTGTTTCAAACTTGCAGCCAGAAAAAGCCTGTCCCGTTGCTACAAGAGCTCCACAAAACACGAGAACTTTTTTTGCCACATGGACACGCTAGTGTTGCAAGGTTGCAGCTACCTAATTTGTTATATGTTAGCTCTCCACTAATAGTATAAATAACGTCCCTGGTTATTAATGTTACATGAGGCTAGTACTGGTACGTCTACACTGAAAGGCTAAAGGTGGCATCCAGTTACGGTGAGGATTATTGGCTCCTGTGTCAAGTTAAAGGAGTGTTGTACACCGTTTGCTAACCACACGTGTCCAACTTCCAGGTCTACTCAACGCCACCGTTATTTTCTTCTTGTGGTATTTCTACGCTCCTGTTAGTTCTCTTGCTGGAAGGCCTCGGCTTGTATTGAGCTGAAAACACAGCCGAAACCATGGGTTTTTCTACAATGATTTTGAAGTGTGCAGGCCTAGGCGCATTCCCTGCACATTTCATAGGAGCATACCTCGGACATACAGGACACTGCATTAGTGAAAGGCTGCGGGAACGTCATCGCAATTTCCAGGAGATTAGTGCCTCCAGGAATCTTGAAGACCATTGCGAAAGCTGTGGTAGTATGCCACATTTTGAACAAAGTGGCATGCAGTCTATGGCGAAGAAAAAAACCTAGCAGAGCTATTTGGGAGGCATTTCACATCACCGACAACAAATATAGGAACATCCACAGCCCTTTTATCACACTCACGGAGCTTGATATCAGATTCATTACAGGATTTATCTGAAGATAAAAGTGTACGCAGTGGAAACGTTAGCAAGATACTAAGCAGGGCGACTTCGCCAAACCTATGAGTGGCATGCGTTACTAAAAAAATTCAGTTGATAGTCTGGGCTCTCCCCTGGTGTGCAGTATGTCATTGTTTCCAATATCTTTTGAGCGCAATTTCCAGTAATAGACCTCTCCCGACCTATGTCACCAGCACACGTGTTTCTGGCCCGATAGGCAAAATATGCGCCGTGCCGAGGAGGCTTTTATCGGGAAAAGAAAGGCTGCGAGGCGTCTCGAATCGGGGAACAAAGACACCGGGGAGAACAAAGGCGCCGGAGGGGGGGGGGGCGGCTGCGTTTTTATGGAGGAAAAACGCTAAGGCGCCCGTGTGCTGTGCGATGTCAGTGCACGTTAAAGATCCCCAGGTGGTCGAAATTATTCCGGAGCCCTCCACTACGGCACCTTTTCTTCCTTTCTTCTTTCACTGCCTCCTTTACCCCTTCCCTTACGGCGTGGTTCAGGTGTCCAACGATATATGAGACAGATTCTGCCCCATTTCCTTTCCCCAAAAACCAATTATTTTTATTCTAGAAGCCCGTGTACTGGGCGATGTCAATGCAGGTTAAAGAACCCCAGGTGATCGAAATCTCCACAGTCAATCACTACGGCGTCCCTCACAGCCTGTGTCCCTTTGGGACGTTAAACCCCCACAAACCATAAAACCAATTGCTGAGAGATTTCTTTCCATCAAAAATAAAAAAAATAGCTGTGGTTCAACTACTGCGAAACCTGGCTAGAGAGCGAAAGCTGTGGTGTATCGGGCAACTAGACGCGGCTTGGAGTCTGTAACGTTGAGTGCGTTCCGCACACTGCACAGGCAGTGCGCCCACCAGCGGTTGGATAATTGGTTTTCAGGAACGGAAATGGAGCAGTTACTCTCTCACATATATCGGTAGACACCCGAACCGCGCCGTAAGGAAGAGATTAATGTGATTGGAGCTGAAGGTCGTTCAAGGTCATTCTCCGGCCTACCCGACGACTGCTTTACCTAGCGTAGTGAAGTTTTTTTGCTTCAAAAACTACCCGCTGCGGTGGCCCAATGGTTAGAGCACTCGGATACTGATCCGGAGTTTCCGGGTTCGGACCCGACCTTGGCGGGGGCGTTTCTATGCACGCAAAACGCTAAGGCGCCTGTCTGCTGTGCGATGTCACTGCACGTTGAAGATCCCCAGGTGGTCGCTTTTATTCCGGAGCCCTCCACTTCGGCACCTGTTCCTTTCTTCTTGCACTCCCTCCTTTATCCCTTCCTTTACGGCGCGGTTGAATACGGCTATATGGGAGGGAAAAAGGAGTAGCTTACTCCCATTTTACTCATTTATGTTTAGAGTGGACACGTGCGTAGGCATGCGCACGCACGCACGCACACTCTAAACACGAATACGCCTATATGGGAGTAAAAAAGAAGTAGCTTACTCCCATTGTTCTCATTTCTGTTTAGAGTGGACACGTGCGTAGGCATGCGCACGCACGCACGCACACTCTAAACACGAATACGCCTATATGGGAGTAAAAAAAGAAGTAGCTTACTCCCATTGTTCTCATTTCTGTTTAGAGTGGACACGTGCGTAGGCATGCGCACGCACGCACGCACACTCTAAACACGAATACGCCTATATGGGAGTAAAAAAGAAGTAGCTTACTCCCATTGTTCTCATTTCTGTTTAGAGTGGACACGTGCGTAGGCATGCGCACGCACGCACGCACACTCTAAACACGAATACGCCTATATGGGAGTAAAAAAAGAAGTAGCTTACTCCCATTGTTCTCATTTCTGTTTAGAGTGGACACGTGCGTAGGCATGCGCACGACGCACGCACACTCTAAACACGAATACGCCTATATGGGAGTAAAAAAAGAAGTAGCTTACTCCCATTGTTCTCATTTCTGTTTAGAGTGGACACGTGCGTAGGCATGCGCACGACGCACGCACACTCTAAACACGAATACGCCTATATGGGAGTAAAAAAGAAGTAGCTTACTCCCATTGTTCTCATTTCTGTTTAGAGTGGACACGTGCGTAGGCATGCGCACGCACGTACGCACACTCTAAACACGAATACGCCTATATGGGAGTAAAAAAAGAAGTAGCTTACTCCCGTTGTTCTCATTTCTGTTTAGAGTGGACACGTGCGTAGGCATGCGCACGCACGCACGCACACTCTAAACACGAATACGCCTATATGGGAGTAAAAAAAGAAGTAGCTTACTCCCATTGTTCTCATTTCTGTTTAGAGTGGACGCGTGCGTAGGCATGCGCACGCACGCACGCACACTCTAAACACGAATACGCCTATATGGGAGTAAAAAAAGAAGTAGCTTACTCCCATTGTTCTCATTTCTGTTTAGAGTGGACACGTGCGTAGGCATGCGCACGCACGCACGCACACTCTAAACACGAATACGCCTATATGGGAGTAAAAAAGAAGTAGCTTACTCCCATTGTTCTCATTTCTGTTTAGAGTGGACACGTGCGTAGGCATGCGCACGCACGCACGCACACTCTAAACACGAATACGCCTATATGGGAGTAAAAAAAGAAGTAGCTTACTCCCATTGTTCTCATTTCTGTTTAGAGTGGACACGTGCGTAGGCATGCGCACGCACGCACGCACACTCTAAACACGAATACGCCTATATGGGAGTAAAAAAAAGAAGTAGCTTACTCCCATTGTTCTCATTTCTGTTTAGAGTGGACACGTGCGTAGGCATGCGCACGCACGCACGCACACTCTAAACACGAATACGCCTATATGGGAGTAAAAAAAAGAAGTAGCTTACTCCCATTGTTCTCATTTCTGTTTAGAGTGGACACGTGCGTAGGCATGCGCACGCACGCACGCACACTATAAACACGAATACGCCTATATGGGAGTAAAAAAGAAGTAGCTTACTCCCATTGTTCTCATTTCTGTTTAGAGTGGACACGTGCGTAGGCATGCGCACGCACGCACGCACACTCTAAACACGAATACGCCTATATGGGAGTAAAAAAAGAAGTAGCTTACTCCCATTGTTCTCATTTCTGTTTAGAGTGGACACGTGCGTAGGCATGCGCACGCACGCACGCACACTCTAAACACGAATACGCCTATATGGGAGTAAAAAAGAAGTAGCTTACTCCCATTGTTCTCATTTCTGTTTAGAGTGCACACGCGCGTAGGCATGCGCACGCACGCACACTAAACACGAATACGCCTATATGGGAGTAAAAAAGAAGTAGCTTACTCCCATTGTACTCATTTCTGTTTAGAGTGCACACGCGCGTAGGCATGCGCACGCACGCACGCACACTCTAAACACGAATACGCCTATATGGGAGTAAAAAAGAAGTAGCTTACTCCCATTGTTCTCATTTCTGTTTAGAGTGGACACGTGCGTAGGCATGCGCACGCACGCACGCACACTATAAACACGAATACGCCTATATGGGAGTAAAAAAGAAGTAGCTTACTCCCATTGTACTCATTTCTGTTTAGAGTGCACACGCGCGTAGGCATGCGCACGCACGCACGCACACTCTAAACACGAATACGCCTATATGGGAGTAAAAAAGAAGTAGCTTACTCCCATTGTTCTCATTTCTGTTTAGAGTGGACACGTGCGTAGGCATGCGCACGCACGCACGCACACTCTAAACACGAATACGCCTATATGGGAGTAAAAAAGAAGTAGCTTACTCCCATTGTACTCATTTCTGTTTAGAGTGCACACGCGCGTAGGCATGCGCACGCACGCACGCACACTCTAAACACGAATACGCCTATATGGGAGTAAAAAAGAAGTAGCTTACTCCCATTGTTCTCATTTCTGTTTAGAGTGGACACGTGCGTAGGCATGCGCACGCACGCACGCACACTCTAAACACGAATACGCCTATATGGGAGTAAAAAAGAAGTAGCTTACTCCCATTGTTCTCATTTCTGTTTAGAGTGGACACGTGCGTAGGCATGCGCACGCACGCACGCACACTCTAAACACGAATACGCCTATATGGGAGTAAAAAAGAAGTAGCTTACTCCCATTGTTCTTATTTCTGTTTAGAGTGGACACGTGCGTAGGCATGCGCACGCACGCACGCACACTCTAAACACGAATACGCCTATATGGGAGTAAAAAAAGAAGTAGCTTACTCCCATTTTACTCATTTCTGTTTAGAGTGGACACGTGCGTAGGCATGCGCACGCACGCACGCACACTCTAAACACGAATACGCCTATATGGGAGTAAAAAAGAAGTAGCTTACTCCCATTGTTCTCATTTCTGTTTAGAGTGCACACGCGCGTAGGCATGCGCACGCACGCACACTAAACACGAATACGCCTATATGGGAGTAAAAAAGAAGTAGCTTACTCCCATTGTACTCATTTCTGTTTAGAGTGCACACGCGCGTAGGCATGCGCACGCACGCACGCACACTCTAAACACGAATACGCCTATATGGGAGTAAAAAAGAAGTAGCTTACTCCCATTGTTCTCATTTCTGTTTAGAGTGGACACGTGCGTAGGCATGCGCACGCACGCACGCACACTCTAAACACGAATACGCCTATATGGGAGTAAAAAAGAAGTAGCTTACTCCCATTGTTCTCATTTCTGTTTAGAGTGGACACGTGCGTAGGCATGCGCACGCACGCACGCACACTCTAAACACGAATACGCCTATATGGGAGTAAAAAAGAAGTAGCTTACTCCCATTGTTCTCATTTCTGTTTAGAGTGGACACGTGCGTAGGCATGCGCACGCACGCACGCACACTCTAAACACGAATACGCCTATATGGGAGTAAAAAAAGAAGTAGCTTACTCCCATTTTACTCATTTCTGTTTAGAGTGGACACGTGCGTAGGCATGCGCACGCACGCACGCACACTCTAAACACGAATACGCCTATATGGGAGTAAAAAAGAAGTAGCTTACTCCCATTGTTCTCATTTCTGTTTAGAGTGCACACGCGCGTAGGCATGCGCACGCACGCACACTAAACACGAATACGCCTATATGGGAGTAAAAAAGAAGTAGCTTACTCCCATTGTACTCATTTCTGTTTAGAGTGCACACGCGCGTAGGCATGCGCACGCACGCACGCACACTCTAAACACGAATACGCCTATATGGGAGTAAAAAAGAAGTAGCTTACTCGCATTTTACTCATTTCTCTTTAGAGTGTACACGCGCGTAGGCATGCGCACGCACGCACACTAAACACGAATACGCCTATATGGGAGTAAAAAAAGAAGTAGCTGTGACATTCCTTGTGTGCTACGAGGTACATTCCTTGTGTGTGCTACGAGGTGCATTCCTTGTGTGTGCTGCGAGGTTCCACGTTCGACGGCGCGGCGTGGACGGAGACCCGGATGACAGGCATCATCAATTACCCAGCCATGCTCGTTGAGAGTGACAACCGGAACGAAGGGGTTTAAGCCCAACCGGACCCAACCGGACCCGCCGCTGCCGCCGCGGGGAAACAGGCTTTATCCTCCCCAATTTGCGTGGCCGTTCCAGGTGCGGCCCTCCCGGGCACATTCCAGGACAAGGGAGCTGTCAGCGGGCCAGAGCGCGCCGTACCACAGCCGACGCTATGCGCTACCGCGAAGACAACATTCTTTCCCTCGGACTCAACACGTGAGGGGGGCGAGACCACGATGCTGTGGTATGTTTGTGCGCCCAAGTGAAAGCCCTAGCCCCCCCTCCTTCCCCTTACGACGTGGGCTATCGCCGGGAAGGCACCCACAGCTTCCCGCCGTGCCTCGTGAACAAAAGCGCATTCCCAGAAGGGCCGTGACGGACACCTGTCATGGCGGACAGGCAGTACTCGCCAAGAATGTGGAAAGACAGGCGCTAGTGAACAAAAGCGCATTCCCAGGATGGCCGTGACGGACACCTGTCATGGCGGACAGGCAAGACTCGCCAAGAATGTGGGAAGACAGGGGCGACCCTTAGTCTGGTTTCCCGGAGCAACAGACGAACCCATTCATGCTTATTAGCTGTGTCCCGCCGTCGGTAGCGCGGCAGCATCGTGGGCCCTTTCGCCCCCTCCTCTGTTGTTGACGAGCGACGCGGACCGATGGTGGGAGGCGGTATGCATGCCTGAGGCAAGGATTAGCTCCGAAGAGAGAGCCTGTGTATACTCTCACTTGAGAGAGAGTGGTGGCGTTTTTGTTGTTTATTTAGTTTGTATTGTTAACAGACTCTGGGTTCGAGGCTAAGCCCAACCCAAGGGGTTGTCCCCATCTCGCATGTTATTTTTGATTGGAGAATTGATGCTTTGGGCGGGCCACTGGAAATGACCGCCCTTAGTCCTTTGTTAATCAAGTGCTTAAAAGCACATGTAAACGGATGCAGTGGAGTCCAGTCTGAGCTGAGGACGACATCGTTCGCCAAGAGGGCCTTCAGCGCCGAAGCCCGACGGCGTGCAGCTTCTGCCAGCAACCGCTCGAGCCCAACTCCGGAGCCACTCCATCGCCCCCATGAAGTCGTCGGCACGTAAGCTCGGACGCCCCAGCCTCTGATGTATAACATTAATCATGTGTAATTATTGAATATACCTGTTTGTTTAAACTGAGCCATACGGTGTCTCTTTGCCTCTCCGTCCCGTGTGGACCTGCGCATTATGGGGGTCATCACATAGCTTACTCCCATTTGACTCATTTCTGTTTAGAGTGCACACGCGCGTAGGCATGCGCATGCACGCACGCACACTCTAAACACGAATACGCCTATATGAGAGTAAAAAAAAGTAGCTTACTCCCATTTGACTCATTTCTGTTTAGAGTGCACACGTGCGTAGGCATGCGCACGCACGCACACTAAACACGAATACGCCTATATGGGAGTAAAAAAAGAAGTAGCTTACTTCCATTTGACTCATTTCTGTTTAGAGTGCACATGCGCGTAGGCATGCGCATGCACGCACGCACACTCTAAACACGAATACGCCTATATGGGAGTAAAAAAAAAGTAGCTTACTCCCATTTGACTCATTTCTGTTTAGAGTGCACACGCGCGCAGGCATGCGCATGCACGCACGCACACTCTAAACACGAATACGCCTATATGGGAGTAAAAAAAAGTAGCTTACTCCCATTTGACTCATTTCTGTTTAGAGTGCACACGCGCGTAGGCATGCGCATGCACGCACGCACACTAAACACGAATACGCCTATATGGGAGTAAAAAAAGAAGTAGCTTACTTCCATTTGACTCATTTCTGTTTAGAGTGCACATGCGCGTAGGCATGCGCATGCACGCACGCACACTAAACACGAATACGCCTATATGGGAGTAAAAAAAAAAGTAGCTTACTCCCATTTGACTCATTTCTGTTTAGAGTGCACACGCGCGTAGGCATGCGCATGCACGCACGCACACTCTAAACACGAATACGCCTATATGGGAGTAAAAAAAAGTAGCTTACTCCCATTTGACTCATTTCTGTTTAGAGTGCACACGCGCGCAGGCATGCGCACGCACGCACGCACACTCTAAACACGAATACGCCTATATGGGAGTAAAAAAGAAGTAGCTTACTCCCATTTTACTCATTTCTGTTTAGAGTGCACACGTGCGTAGGCATGCGCACGCACGCACACTCTAATCTCGAATACGCCTATATGGGAGTAAAAAAAGAGGTAGCTTACTCCCATTTTACTCATTTCTGTTTAGAGTGCACACGCACGTAGGCATGCGCATGCACGCACGCACACTAAACACGAATACGCCTATATGGGAGTAAAAAAAAAGTAGCTTACTCCCATTTGACTCATTTCTGTTTAGAGTGCACACGCGCGCAGGCATGCGCACGCACGCACGCACACTCTAAACACGAATACGCCTATATGGGAGTAAAAAAAAAGTAGCTTACTCCCATTTGACTCATTTCTGTTTAGAGTGCACACGTGCGTAGGCATGCGCATGCACGCACGCACACTCTAAACACGAATACGCCTATATGGGAGTAAAAAAGAAGTAGCTTACTCCCATTTTACTCATTTCTGTTTAGAGTGCACACGCACGTAGGCATGCGCATGCACGCACGCACACTAAACACGAATACGCCTATATGGGAGTAAAAAAAAAAGTAGCTTACTCCCATTTGACTCATTTCTGTTTAGAGTGCACACGCGCGTAGGCATGCGCATGCACGCACGCACACTCTAAACACGAATACGCCTATATGGGAGTAAAAAAGAAGTAGCTTACTCCCATTTTACTCATTTCTGTTTAGAGTGCACACGTGCGTAGGCATGCGCACGCACGCACACTCTAATCTCGAATACGCCTATATGGGAGTAAAAAAAGAGGTAGGTTACTCCCATTTTACTCATTTCTGTTTAGAGTGCACACGCACGTAGGCATGCGCATGCACGCACGCACACTAAACACGAATACGCCTATATGGGAGTAAAAAAAAAAGTAGCTTACTCCCATTTGACTCATTTCTGTTTAGAGTGCACACGCGCGTAGGCATGCGCATGCACGCACGCACACTCTAAACACGAATACGCCTATATGGGAGTAAAAAAGAAGTAGCTTACTCCCATTTTACTCATTTCTGTTTAGAGTGCACACGTGCGTAGGCATGCGCACGCACGCACACTCTAATCTCGAATACGCCTATATGGGAGTAAAAAAAGAGGTAGCTTACTCCCATTTTACTCATTTCTGTTTAGAGTGCACACGTGCGTAGGCATGCGCACGCACGCACACTCTAAACACGAATACGCCTATATGGGAGTAAAAAAAAAAGTAGCTTACTCCCATTTGACTCATTTCTGTTTAGAGTGCACACGTGCGTAGGCATGCGCACGCACGCACACTCTAAACACGAATACGCCTATATGGGAGTAAAAAAGAAGTAGCTTACTCCCATTTTACTCATTTCTGTTTAGAGTGCACACGTGCGTAGGCATGCGCACGCACGCACACTCTAATCTCGAATACGCCTATATGGGAGTAAAAAAGAGGTAGCTTACTCCCATTTTACTCATTTCTGTTTAGAGTGCACACGCACGTAGGCATGCGCACGCACGCACACTCTAAACACGAATACGCCTATATGGGAGTAAAAAAAGAGGTAGCTTACTCCCATTTTACTCATTTCTGTTTAGAGTGCACACGTGCGTAGGCATGCGCACGCACGCACACTCTAAACACGAATACGCCTATATGGGAGTAAAAAAAGAGGTAGCTTACTCCCATTTTACTCATTTCTGTTTAGAGTGCACACGTGCGTAGGCATGCGCACGCACGCACACTCTAAACACGAATACGCCTATATGGGAGTAAAAAAAGAGGTAGCTTACTCCCATTTTACTCATTTCTGTTTAGAGTGCACACGCACGTAGGCATGCGCACGCACGCACACTCTAATCTCGAATACGCCTATATGGGAGTAAAAAAAGAGGTAGCTTACTCCCATTTTACTCATTTCTGTTTAGAGTGCACACGCACGTAGGCATGCGCACGCACGCACACTCTAATCTCGAATACGCCTATATGGGAGTAAAAAAAGAGGTAGCTTACTCCCATTTTACTCATTTCTGTTTAGAGTGCACACGTGCGTAGGCATGCGCACGCACGCACACTCTAAACACGAATACGCCTATATGGGAGTAAAAAAAGAGGTAGCTTACTCCCATTTTACTCATTTCTGTTTAGAGTGCACACGTGCGTAGGCATGCGCACGCACGCACACTCTAAACACGAATACGCCTATATGGGAGTAAAAAAAGAGGTAGCTTACTCCCATTTTACTCATTTCTGTTTAGAGTGCACACGTGCGTAGGCATGCGCACGCACGCACACTCTAAACACGAATACGCCTATATGGGAGTAAAAAAAGAGGTAGCTTACTCCCATTTTACTCATTTCTGTTTAGAGTGCACACGCACGTAGGCATGCGCACGCACGCACACTCTAATCTCGAATACGCCTATATGGGAGTAAAAAAAGAGGTAGCTTACTCCCATTTTACTCATTTCTGTTTAGAGTGCACACGCACGTAGGCATGCGCACGCACGCACACTCTAATCTCGAATACGCCTATATGGGAGTAAAAAAAGAGGTAGCTTACTCCCATTTTACTCATTTCTGTTTAGAGTGCACACGTGCGTAGGCATGCGCACGCACGCACACTCTAATCTCGAATACGCCTATATGGGAGTAAAAAAAGAGGTAGCTTACTCCCATTTTACTCATTTCTGTTTAGAGTGCACACGCACGTAGGCATGCGCACGCACGCACACTCTAATCTCGAATACGCCTATATGGGAGTAAAAAAAGAGGTAGCTTACTCCCATTTTACTCATTTCTGTTTAGAGTGCACACGCACGTAGGCATGCGCACGCACGCACACTCTAATCTCGAATACGCCTATATGGGAGTAAAAAAAGAGGTAGCTTACTCCCATTTTACTCATTTCTGTTTAGAGTGCACACGTGCGTAGGCATGCGCACGCACGCACACTCTAATCTCGAATACGCCTATATGGGAGTAAAAAAAGAGGTAGCTTACTCCCATTTTACTCATTTCTGTTTAGAGTGCACACGCACGTAGGCATGCGCATGCACGCACGCACACTAAACACGAATACGCCTATATGGGAGTAAAAAAAAAAGTAGCTTACTCCCATTTGACTCATTTCTGTTTAGAGTGCACACGCGCGTAGGCATGCGCACGCACGCACACTCTAAACACGAATACGCCTATATGGGAGTAAAAAAGAAGTAGCTTACTCCCATTTTACTCATTTCTGTTTAGAGTGCACACGTGCGTAGGCATGCGCACGCACGCACACTCTAATCTCGAATACGCCTATATGGGAGTAAAAAAAGAGGTAGCTTACTCCCATTTTACTCATTTCTGTTTAGAGTGCACACGTGCGTAGGCATGCGCACGCACGCACACTCTAAACACGAATACGCCTATATGGGAGTAAAAAAAAAAGTAGCTTACTCCCATTTGACTCATTTCTGTTTAGAGTGCACACGTGCGTAGGCATGCGCACGCACGCACACTCTAAACACGAATACGCCTATATGGGAGTAAAAAAGAAGTAGCTTACTCCCATTTTACTCATTTCTGTTTAGAGTGCACACGTGCGTAGGCATGCGCACGCACGCACACTCTAATCTCGAATACGCCTATATGGGAGTAAAAAAAGAGGTAGCTTACTCCCATTTTACTCATTTCTGTTTAGAGTGCACACGCACGTAGGCATGCGCACGCACGCACACTCTAAACACGAATACGCCTATATGGGAGTAAAAAAAGAGGTAGCTTACTCCCATTTTACTCATTTCTGTTTAGAGTGCACACGTGCGTAGGCATGCGCACGCACGCACACTCTAAACACGAATACGCCTATATGGGAGTAAAAAAAAGAGGTAGCTTACTCCCATTTTACTCATTTCTGTTTAGAGTGCACACGTGCGTAGGCATGCGCACGCACGCACACTCTAATCACGAATACGCCTATATGGGAGTAAAAAAAGAGGTAGCTTACTCCCATTTTACTCATTTCTGTTTAGAGTGCACACGCGCACACACGGACGCACGCACACTCTAAACACTAAAACGCCTGTATGGGAGTAAAAATGAGTAGTTTTCTCCCATTTTACTCATTTCTGTTTAGAGTGCACACGCGCACACACGAACGCACGCACACTCTAAACACTAAAACGCCTGTATGGGAGTAAAAATGAGTAGTTTTCTCCCATTTTACTCATTTCTGTTTAGAGTGCACACGCGCACACACGAACGCACGCACACTCTAAACACTAAAACGCCTGTATGGGAGTAAAAATGAGTAGTTTTCTCCCATTTTACTCATTTCTGTTTAGAGTGCACACGCGCACACACGAACGCACGCACACTCTAAACACTAAAACGCCTGTATGGGAGTAAAAATGAGTAGTTTTCTCCCATTTTACTCATTTCTGTTTAGAGTGCACACGCGCACACACGAACGCACGCACACTCTAAACACTAAAACGCCTGTATGGGAGTAAAAATGAGTAGCTTACTCCCATTTTACTCATTTCTGTTTGGAGTGCACACGCACGTAGGCATGCGCACGCACGCACACTCTAATCTCGAATACGCCTATATGGGAGTAAAAAAAGAAGTAGCTTACTCCCATTTTACTCATTTCTGTTTAGAGTGCACACGCGCGTTGACAACTTTGCAAAAGCCCTTCATCTTCACGAAAGGAAAGGCACACAAACTGCGTCGTGGGTCGGTGAAGACCTCAATCACGGCGCGCGATAACTGAGACAGGTACTGAGCCATTTCCTCCCTCCCCCTCCAGAAAAAATAACGTGGATTGCCTCAATAACAATGATAATAATAATTGGTTTTTGGGGAAAGGAATTGGCGCAGCATCTGTCTCATATCGTAGGACACCTGAACCGCGCCGTACAGGGAGGGATAAAGATGGAGTGAAAGAAGAAAGGAAGAAAGAGGTGCCGTAGTGGAGGGCTTCCGGAATAATTTCGACCACCTGGGGATATTTAACGTGCACTGACATCGCACAGCACACGGGCGCCTTAGCGTTTTGCCTCCATAAAAACTTAGCCGCAGCGGTCGGGTTCGAACCCGGGAACTCTGGGTCAGTAGCCGAGCGCCCTAACCACTGAGCTACCGCGGCGAGTGGGTCAAACTGCAAAAGCCTGCTTTGATTGCGTTCCGCCCACTGGATAGGCGGCGCGCCCTACCTGCCACCCTGGGTGGTGGCATGCAGTTAATGGTTGATCGCGAGAGATTGATCATCAAATGAACGCTACGGCCTAGCTATTGCTGCAGAGCCGCATGTCAGCCACAACGCGGTCAGCGCTAATGCATTCAGGCCACATCCCTCTCTCACCACCGCCACATGTATCAAAGCACGATCGAATGAGGCGTCCAAATATCCAGGGAGCCAATTATGCGCCCTTCCTTTGCTCAAGGCCATCGCCGTCTGGAGCTTTGTCGACGCCAACGCCAATGAACACAGTGAACGCCGGCATCTTTCGCTTTGTATATATACCCTGGATTAGCTGAGCTAATCCACATTAATTTTTTTCGCTCACGGCCTACGCCGACAACTCCGGCTTTTCTGTGACACGGGCCCTTAAGGCTGTCGCGTTAAATTGCTAATGGCCTAGCTCTGTTAGCCCAGGATATGCGTAGCGAAAGCGCGGAGACTTCTGCATCGGAAGAGTGCATTCACTAGATGCGCCTTTATTCACGGTTAACGCTTGAGCCGTCGTGGTGGATTCGCGTTTGAACGCCTTATAAAATCTCATTTTACAGCTCTCATTTTACTATGCGTTTATGAAGAGTCATTTAGAATGGGTATTTTACCACCGTCGTTTTGCCGTGAGCATACAGTACTTATACCGAAAACAGACAGCCCTGCTAAGCCTAAGCAAGTTACTGGTTATCGGCAGATAAAGCTTAAAAATGTCGATTATAAATTTTTATGAAAGTATTAGCCAAACGTTTACAATCAGTTATGGACACCTTGGTTGCCCCCCACCAGACGAATGGAATTCAAGGGCGGACCAGCTTCACGAATGTTAATGTCACTCGGGGTATACTGGAATGCTGTGACGCTGACTTTAGGCGAGTGGCAATGTTGCAGATTGATTTAGAGAACGCCTTTGACCGTGTATGTCATGACATTCTTTTTAAAGTCCTCAAAAATGTCTTTGTTGGGGAACTCATTTTAAAAGAGGTTAAAATGGCTTATAGTAGCTGTACCACGAATCTGGTTGTTAACCAAGAGCTTCCGTGCGGCAAGGCTGTCCATTGTCACCGCTACTTTTCGCTTTGTACCTAGAGCCAATGTGCCGGGATTTAATAAACAGCAGCTCTATTCGTGGTTTTGAACTAGAAGCATGTGAAATTAAAGTACTGGCTCATGCCGGTGACGTGGCAATTTTTTTGTAGCGACCACAGCAGCATAGAACATGCGATGTCGGTTGTTTGCAGGTTTTGCTACGTAACCAATGGCGTTGTTAATCTGGACAAATGTGCGGGCCTTTCGCATGAGAACTGGACAACAGCGCCTTTGTTTCATGCAAGTGTAAAATGATCACATGTCCCTTCCAAATACCTAGGTGTTCCTCTTGACAAATATCGAGATAACGATGACTTTTGGAAGGAGAAAATTCAAGAAGTGTCCTCGCGAACACAGAAATGGTCGGGAAAGGAACTGTCCATTTTCGCGGGCGCCAACATATGTAGTGTATACCTGGTTTCAAAAGTGCTATTTGCTGCAGGTACTTTCGTGCTCTCGGCTTAGGATTCAAAAGTTTAATCGTTTCTTTGCAGTTTTTGTTTGGCAGTCCTCATGGGAGAGGACTAAACGTTATGTTTCTGCGTTTGAGAAAAGGGGTTCTTTCCTTGCCACACTTGTACCTGAGGCAGGTGGTGTCAAGATTTGTTTCTCCGAGATCAACGCGACCCTTTCCTGCGGACTTTTATTCAAGTAAGGATTTTTTCGGCTCTGCCAAACTATGTTATTTGCACTGGATACGGCATGCGGTACAGTGCAAGTAGATTTTTGAAAGAAGTGATCTTTGCTTTCCGGTTTCTAATTGCTCGCTTCAGTTAGGAATTCCTTTCAAATGTCCCGCGTAAGAAATTGCTAAAAGATTTGCTTGACTGTGTCTTCCCCGTGCCAACGTACCGATCTCTGTATAGTGGAGGACAAGGAGGAAATGTTTTAAAAAGGGTAAGGAAAATGGCGGTGCCAGAGGGGGCGAAGACGTTGTTCAAGCTGCACACTGGTACGTTGCCGGTTCAAACATGGATGAAGGAGAATGGATTGTTTTTACCATGGGGTGCTGACTGCTTGTTGTGTCGCAAACCAGAATCAATAGAGCATGTCTTTATTGATTGTTGGAATGCGCTGCTCTTTTGGGGCGTGCTCCAGCGTACAATAAAGAGTTACTTTTGACGCCGTATGGGATACCATTCCTGGACGTTGAGCTGGATGTTTATAAATACGATGTAATTTTAGTTCTTGGCCTGCACAGCATTAGGCGGAGCGGGATGGCTGTACGACACTGCGATGAAGGTGCGCGGACTGTCAGATATTACTTCAAAGAAAACATATTGAAGCTGCGTAAACTACAATTAAGGAGCTATGTTTTGGAGATGAAGTTATTGAGCTGATGAGAGAGTTGTGTTCGTTGAAACAGTTTTGATTTGCTCACGTCAGTGAAACGCATGTCCGCTCTTGATGTTTGAGAATGCAGCGCAGAATATATTTGTGATCTGTTGTAAGCTGTCAAAACAGGCAATAAAGCCAAAAATAAAGCCGTCGTGGCAGAGTGGTGGCGTCAGCGGCTCAAACGCCAAAGGCCCTGTTTCGATTCCGAGCCTCGGCACAGTTTTTTTTTTGTAGCAGGAGCTACACTGGGCTACCATTCTAGCATTTCGCGGTACATGCAAGAGCCCAGCTGTGCGCATGCGTCTTTGCTACGGTAACCGGAGTGGAGCAGTGGTGAGCCGCGCGCTTCGTCGCCGCGGCCGAGCGCCCGCTCCACCGTCGAAGGTGAATGGGACGTCACGCGGATGAGCAGTTGTGCGCATGCGCCGATACTATCGTAACCAGAGAGACTAAAGCCCCTTGATAATTTGAAAGTAGCGACACTCTCCTCCGCGCCGCGCTTTCCTCCTCGATTCTCGCGCGGCGGCTGCGAGCTCTGCGCACGACATGCTTTCTCTCCTTGGCGCCCGCCGGCCGGCCGCAGCAGTGAGTGAAGCGCATGTTTTGGGGCCACGTCTGCGCTCCAGGCGTGCACATAATATTTGAAAAATTCCGAGAAAAGCATTCAGAATGCCGAAAGTAACGTTCATGAAGAGATTGGTTTCTTCTTAGAACTGTTTGATTGTGGAACACTGATGTAAACAAAGCTTTCAGGCGAGTTCGGTACTGCAGACACGTAAGTCACATGATAAGGTGTTTTACTTTGTGCTCCCGATCTAGTGCTGCCTCTGACTTTGTCTGTGTTTGTTTTTTGAGAGCGTGAACTCTGTCACCGCGGTAAAACTTCGGAAAACGACCCGGGCTCGTGCTTTGCATCTCAAGATCAGAGAAGGTCAAAACGGGACTTAGTCTGTTTCGCTACTGTCAAGCTATCAGTCTAAGCGTAGTATATGTCCCGTGACCAACCGTCAGTTTGGATCATTAGTTAATTCTACACTTATGTTGACCAATTATTGGGGTTAAATTAATTGGTATTTAGTAAATTGCAATTAAAACCCAAATTTGCGCTGGAGCATCGAGTCGTATACCGTTGGAAAGCTTAGGCCAAGTGTAATGGCACTATGCTAGTTAGCGATCCACCTTAGTCTGCGTTAATTAGCTAATTTTGTATAAACCCAAACAATGAGCTAGACGATGAAGTCATATACCTTTGAAAAGCTTACGATGAAGGCAAATGCTCTGAATTAGCAATCCCTATTAATTAGCGTTATTGAGCTATATGCAATCAAAACAACCCTTTGGATTATAGCATCGAGTCATATACCTTTCGAAAACATCGGATCAGTGCAAATGAGGTGTGCTAATTATCGACCCGAATTAATTAGTGCTAAATATTTAACTGCAGGTAAATGAAAACTTTGCACTATAGACGGAAAACTGTGGGCTGTGGGGATACACGCGAATCCCCTGTCCCATGGTAACGGCCGCGCGTAATTATCACGCGATGTTATGCGCGCGCTTTTCGGGAGGTTTGCGAGGGAGGGCACTCGCGCCACCCCCGCTTCCTTTCGCGCCCTTGCAGCGACGCCGCCGCGGAGACTTTCTCTCTTTCCCCTCTTTCGCAAAAAGACCTCCTCTCCACATCCCTGGAGAAGGCGCGGTTCTCCTGAGGCCGGCTTCTCTTCTTGCGGGAGCCGCGCACACGCGCGGGCGCAGGTCTTCCACGGAGACCGCTGCCATTGTCGCCCGGCCACCGTGTGTGAACTGACCGCCGCGGGCCGCGAGCGAGGAGCCACGCGAGGTGAGCGGAACCTTTCTCCACCACCGTTTTGTGTGCGCTCCACCTTTTTTGTGCATTTCACCCCCGTACGCGAGCGGAACACTCCCTCGTTGCGGCGGTTGCTTTGTTGCTTGCTGCTGCTTGTATTGCTCGGGAGCAATAAACGCTCATCCGAGTAGCATACTCGCGTTTGTCCCCTCTGGCCCGAACCCGCCGTGGTTGCGACTTACCGCACCGCGGGTTGGGGGTCACAGCTCTGACTGCTAGGGCTGGCACGCTGGTGTTAGAGAGCGACTACTGCTTCTAGCCCTTTGAGCGTTATTACAAGAATAACCCCCATATTCTGGCCGCGAGCGAGGAGCCACGCGAGGTGAGCGGAACCTTCCTCCCCCACCGTTTTTGTGTGCGCTCCACCCTTTTTGTGCATTTCACCCCCGTACGCGAGCGGAACACTCCCTCGTTGCGGCGGTTGCTTTGTTGCTTGCTGCTGCTTGTATTGCTCGGGAGCAATAAACGCTCATCCGAGTAGCATACTCGTGTTTGTCCCCTCTGGACCGAACCCCCCGTGGTTGCGACTTACCGCACCGCGGGTTGGGGGTCACAGCTCTGACTGCTAGGGCTGGCACGCTGGTGCTAGAGAGCAACTACTGCTTCTAGCCCTTTGAGCGTTATTACAAGAATAACCCCCATATTCTGGCCGCGAGCGAGGAGCCACGCGAGGTGAGCGGAACCTTCCTCCCCCACCGTTTTTGTGTGCGCTCCACCCTTTTTGTGCATTTCACCCCCGTACGCGAGCGGAACACTCCCTCGTTGCGGCGGTTGCTTTGTTGCTTGCTGCTGCTTGTATTGCTCGGGAGCAATAAACGCTCATCCGAGTAGCATACTCGTGTTTGTCCCCTCTGGCCCGAACCCGCCGTGGTTGCGACTTACCGCACCGCGGGTTGGGGGTCACAGCTCTGACTGCTAGGGCTGGCACGCTGGTGCTAGAGAGCGACTACTGCTTCTAGCCCTTTGAGCGTTATTACAAGAATAACCCCCATATTCTGGCCGCGAGCGAGGAGCCACGCGAGGTGAGCGTAACCTTCCTCCCCCACCGTTTTTGTGTGCGCTCCACCCTTTTTGTGCATTTCACCCCCGTACGCGAGCGGAACACTCCCTCGTTGCGGCGGTTGCTTTGTTGCTTGCTGCTGCTTGTATTGCTCGGGAGCAATAAACGCTCATCCGAGTAGCATACTCGTGTTTGTCCCCTCTGGCCCGAACCCGCCGTGGTTGCGACTTACCGCACCGCGGGTTGGGGGTCACAGCTCTGACTGCTAGGGCTGGCACGCTGGAGCTAGAGAGCGACTACTGATTCTAGCCCTTTGATCGTTATTACAAGAATAACCCCCATAGGGCAAGCGTAAACGCGTTATGCTAGCTAGCCAAACTTAAAGAAAAACCCCACAACAACAGATTTGATTTGCGATTCGTGAGGGTTTAAGCCTGGACTCCATGTACGCGAAAACTCACGCGAACGCGAAGGCGACGGCGGCAAGCGACGAGCGACGCCGTCGCGCGAAGCAAAATGCATGTGTCGCTTGCCGTGTCGCTCGGATCTGCACCCACAGAAAATTTCGCTCGTCGCCCGGAAGTCCCCCACGCGACTGGCCAATCAGAGCCCCCCAAAGCCGTTTCCGGTTTGTCCACGGTTTCTCACGGGCACATCTCACGAAACCCTACCAGCCCGTCGTCTTGGTCATCGCCACCGTCGATAAAATATTTGGTTTTATAGCTGAGAGGCAGACCCGCATGATGTAAATAATTAAAACAATCTACTTGTTGGGTGCGGAGGGCTAACGGCATTTGGAGCGGGCTACGCGAGCGGGCGTACTGCAGGGAGAGATGCGTGTCGAGCCGCGGGTACCGGCGCTCGATCCACTGTGCCGCTGCGCTCCAACTGTGCAGAAACACTCGCGGCGCGCATTCTCAGTGGTATATTATAGTTTGCTCACTTACAATCAGGTTGCGGTGACAGTTTATGGGAGTGTTTTTACTAAGCCGGAGTGCACAGGCACCGAACGAAAGCACACCTCCCCCGTGAACCCGTGATGTGACTTCGTCTCCGCCAGCACGCCTGTGGCTATCTCCACTGCCGCTACACCGCTGCCGTAGAGGAAATATTCCTTTGGCCCTGACTATGAGGCACACTCACAAAATTTTAAGAGAGAGAACAGGTTACGGGCGTGTTTCTAAGCTTGAGTGTGCAAAGCACGGAATCCGCTGCGCACGTCGCGGGTTCGCGTCGCCTGCCGCCTTCGCTTGCATGGAGGTTGCCCACAAGCGACAGAGCGAACGCCAGCCGTCGCCGCCGCCGTCGCCTTCGCGTTCGCGTGAGTTTTCGCGTACATGGAGTCCAGGCTTTAACGTCCCAAAGCGACTCAGGCTATGAGGGACGCCGTAGTGGAGCGCTCCGGAAAATTCCGCCACCTGAGGTTCTTTAACCTGCACTGACAACGCACAGTACACGGGCCTCTAAAATTTCGCCTCCATCGAAATTCGACCGCCCAGGCCGGGATCGAACCCGCGTCTTTCGGGACAGCAGCCGAGCGCCATAACCACTCAGCCACCGCGGCGGCTGCACAACAACAGAGCTTACATTCGAAATGTTTTTCTTTGCTTGTGCATAGAGTTGCGCACTTTCAATGCGATCAAGGAGCGCGGACAGTTATTCATCGAATATTATTAGCCATTGGTGTCAAGAAAGCTTAAGAATATGCTCGGTATGCCTATGAGATAATGCATTCTATATCTCTAGGCAAGATAAACGCCTCTCGATAAATATTATACTTGACACTGAAATTTCGTTCCAGTATGTAGTAGCGGATATAAAGCTGGTATTTTGATTAGGCATCGCCTAAAATGAGAGCATGGTCAGCAGGATGATTTATTTTCGCGCACGCAAAAGAACCTTGATTGACAAGATACACGTAACAGACGGGAGTATAACATAATATTCCGCATCTGCGCTAGTGCAGGAATGTGCTATACAATATTGATGACTGTTCAGAAGAAAATGCTCAAGGAAATACAACAGCGGTGTATGTCATAGCTCAAATCAATGTCACTTTGTACATCTATACAGCAATTTTATGCAGCCGAAAGTTGATGGCCAATGGCATCTTACCCTAAAAGGTTGTCTGTTAAAAATTGCAGATTTTTTGTTATAAAGACGACGCTGCAGGTGCAAGAACTAGAACGTTATTAGCCAAGTCGCTATTTGCAGAGAAGATGCAATGCGCGGATGCTTTGGTGATTCGTTCCGTTCTGGCCTCGCATGCAAAATAACCTAAAAACGAAGCAGCAAACAACCCTCGAAGGATGCGTTCCAACCAATGGCGTCAACCGTTTTTTATGACGTCGTGGTTAATCCCCTAACGTGAATATATATGGTATCATTAATACCGCAAAACCATCATCAGGCCACTTGCTTCTGTTCTACGCGCAACAGCACGACATAGCGCTTGCACGTTTCAATAAAAGCACGGTGCTGTAATATTCGCTCGCCGAGCCTAGGAGAACCATGGCGCGGAGGAAAAATAAAAACACAAGCAAAACGCCGGACCCGAGTGTTTCCAAGGGCAACGGTAGGGAGACCAATCGTCGCTCAGGAAATCGGGCGGAGAGCCGGCCCACAGGGAAGGGACGCGAAAGAGGTGAAGGGTAGGAGAGGAGGTCGCGCGCCGGCGGCAAAGTTCAATGGTTGGCGGAACTTTCTTATTATCAAAGGGTTTTAAGAGAGACCCTACAGCTGCGCCGCGTTCGTCTCCACCGCCTCGCAGCACGGCGCTCTATCACCCGAACCGCGCGTCGTCGTAAAACTAGAATAGTAAAACAACATGCCTAGGCTAGGGTGGCTAGAACTTTTTCAGGTGTGAAAAACGCGGCGCGTTTCTCTTGCCGGAAGTGGCACCGCTGCTCACCGATGCCGCCAGGGGCGCTGATGCTAGAGGCGCCGTCGCGCGGTCGCTGATCATGCATGCTAAAAAGCGCGCGGACCGCGTTTAATTGCGTGATTTGCGCGCTGTGCTTTGCTTTTGGGATGCCGCTGATGGTGAAGAATGGCTCCGCGATGGTGGTTTGTCCACACGATGCAGTTATGAGCTCCGAGTTCTGCAGAATTATTCGCCAAGCAGAAACGCTTTCTTGGGCAGCAGGCGACAAGCAGTTGCTGGAATCATCTCGCTTTGTTTCTTCAGCAGGGCATTTGCGAAGGTTTGATTTAAAGGTAACTGGAGAACTTATCATGTCCGATTTGTGTGCTGGCGTGAAAGGTTGCTGCGCATACGTCCACACGTTTTTCAAGAACGCTCTCGAATGGCGCGCTCGGCTGTTCTTTTGTAACATGAAAAAAAGTGCCAAAATTTTTCTCCTCCCCCCTTCCTTCTTTTTCCGCGCCGCTAGAGCGATTCGCTCGCGCTGCTTGTAGCCTTTCAGTTTTAAGAAATTCTTTTGCTTCCAGATGGACTTCCTCAATAATGTGTGGTATTTTTGTTTTGCGTCAGCAGCCGCCGTGGTGGCTGAGCTGTTATTATTACCCTCAGCTGCTGACGCGAAAGACGTGGTTTCGATCCCGGCCGCGGCGGTCGAACTTCGATGGAGGCGAAATTTTAGAGGCCCCCTGTACTGTGCGATGTCAGTACACGTTAAAAACCCCAGGTGGTCGAAATTTTCGGAGCCCTTCACTACGGCGTCCCTCATATGACCTGAGTCCCTTTGGGACGTTAAAATGTATGAAGTGGGAAGTGAGTGTCTTGCGTCAGCACCTTCTCTTGCCTCCTGCGATGGGGTTCTCTAAGATACACACGTCGAGCAGCAAAGGATAACAACAGAGCAACTAGATCTGTTTTTCAAGAGTTTTGATTTGAAGCCCAAATGCTCTAAACAAAGCATGGAGATTTGCGCTGCTACTGTGTTGAAAATTTTAACATATTCGGAAAGCGTTGCATGCTTTTCTTCTGCTCCTTAGACCATTATATGTCAAGACTACATTGTGTCGCATACGCGTCTGTACTGTGAGAAATTAAGTGGGTTTTTACGTGCCGAAGCCGAAAATAAACAGTAAAAATGTAGTGGGAGGCTCCGGACTAATTTTCTACCGCGTGGAGTTTTTTACATGCGTTGCAATCTCAGCAAACGAGAATTCCCTATTCAAAGAAACGCTCCCAAGAAGTGCAGCTCATGAAGCATAGAAGTGTGACAAGGGAACTTCCCCAGCAAAACAGCACAGTAAGAAAAACACGCGTTTCTGGAAGAACGCTTATTTTCAGTTGTTCATCCACGTAGTACACAACAGCATGATAAGCGCGCTAAAGAACGCATGGTTTCACGGTTTTTCCGTTCTTTTCGTCTTCCTTTTGATTTACTCCTTTAAAAAAAAGTGAACCCGTGTTATAAGCAGTAAAACTTGGCTTGTGGGGACGAAACACCAGCGCTGGGTCTTTTTTTTTTCTTTTGCTGTTGGTGGCATTCTCAAAGCTCGCGGCAGAAATGACGCATCTAGTGGTCCATGCACCTTAACTTCATCTGCTTCAGTAAGCAAAAATCAGCGCAAGCGATGCTTTCTTGCTGCGAGCAATGCTCCGGTGGCTCACTCCGGGCTGCTCGCTCTGACGGCGCCGCTGTTTTCAGCGCCCCCGCGCGGCATCGGTGCGTTTTGGGGGGCAGCTTCCGGCGGCCGCTTTACACATCTCAAAAAGTTCTAGCCACCCTACCTAGGCTATAGTGCCTAGAATATACTAGGCACTATACCTAGGCGAAGGAAGCGTCTCTTCGATTTCAATGGGCCCCGAGATCGCCTCCGCTTCGCGCAGACTGGCCGCTAGACGGCGCTGAAAGATCATCCTCAATTTCGGTTTCGATCGCTGGGAGACTGTGGTGCGTGGCGCTTGATCATGCTGTTTCATCCTTTTTTCGGGCTTTGAGCAACAACTTTTAGTTTGTTAACGACAAAAAACATGTTTTTTGATGTCTCAGAGCACAGCAAATGCTTAAAAAGTCTAAGCTGACTTCCACATATTACTGAAAGAGGATCATCAGTTTCGATTTTGAAACCGATAAGCGTGCTGTGCACGCCGTTCTATCATGCCGTTAGGATCTTTTGTCTACTGCATAACCAGTAACGTCTGGACGGTTTACGACAAGAGGAACATGTTCGAAACATCCATATTGCCTCAAGTGCTTGCAGTGGCTAGAAATGCCTCAAAATGAGTATTTACACTGCATGATGCATGGTTGTATATTGTACTGCTGCTAATGGCAAGAAATCAACTACTTCGGACAAGCAAAAAAGGGAAAATATTCAATGAGATAGAATAAGGACAGGAGGAAGTCCGGAATTACCTGAGCTCTCAACTGTAGCCAGGTGACCCGTGCGAAAGGAGGACTGCATGACGCTCAATGGAAGGAAGCCTGAGACGTCGCGGTAACCTGCCAGGGGAGCCGTTAGCCCGCAGGGGGCACATCCCTCGTATCTAATGTTCTTAGAACTTTGCGAAGCGCGCGTATATTACAATCTTGCTGCAGAACATTGCGAGAGATCATTTTGGCGGTAAAATTCAGCTCGAACGGGAATTTTACCGTCAAAATGAACTACATCCAAATCGCCCAACTCACGATTCTTCTATTGCGAGAGATGTTTCGATCGGGTGAAGCAGATCTTGGAAGGCCCAGCCTGCGCTGTTTCTGGTCATTTTTCAACGAGCTTGCGCCGAACGGTACCTTCTTGAATAACGCTGACAAATTTAAAATCAACCCATGCCCCTCTTCTCTATTCTTTCCGCACGAAACACAGCTCACTAGGTTCCTGTGTGATGCACACGCGCGGAGTGATTTTGGGAGTAACACAGCGGGCCTGACTGACCTGATTCCTCCAAATGACAAGAACGCGCGTTGATGAAATTACAGCTGGAACAAGGGGAGTATCAGACATGGCGACCGACTTGTGAATGTTTAAAAAAATACTGCGCTTGAGGGCACAGACACGTGCGCCCTTACATAGAAAAATGGCATGCGTCGGTGCGATGAAGGCGGCGGAAATCGTTTCTTACTGCAGTTTCAAGAGTTTTCGTGAAAGAGGTTTGTTGTACATCTTCGCAACTGTGTTCTTGTCTGAAGGATAGCGGCCACAGGGAAGAACTACTGCATATATTCTGCAAGAAGTTAATTAAACCATTGCTATATGTCAAATGCATGCATGGTTTGTTAGCAACGGTTTAATTAAATTTTTGCATATAATATGCAGGAGTGCTTCCCTCTGGCCGCTATCCCTATTCTCACAAGTAAGGATAGGCACACTCGCGATTTTATTCAGACTAGTTGTGTGAATAAAGATAAAGTGGCCTTTGAAGATGCGTCCGGTCTTTGAGCATGATATCAACGAACTTCTTGAAACCTTGTAACACTCTTCGGAGCATCTGACGTCGGGTAAAAGAGCCCACCCCTGTCTTGGTGTGCATTCAAACTGTCTACAGCAGCATTTCCTTGGCTGGAAATGCAAGCTATGCAAACTGCAGAATAATTTGATGTTGTGCTTGGCTGCCAGTTCTTTCTTCCAATTACCTTGAGCCGTCTTTCCCGCAGTTATAAGTCGGCATGAATTTCATGGAACGAAACGCAGGGCTTCTTATTTCGCTGACTGGACATGAAAAACGGAGCGCAATAGCTAGCAATCCAATTTCGCTCGCTACTCCCTCCAGCAACTGCAGTCATCGATTGACGCGTCACTTGTCAAACGGTAACACTAAACACACTACACAAATAATATAAGAAACAGAGCACCAGAAGGCATACTTTTTGCTACAACGGCAGTCACAAGAAAATTGTGTGCTGCCTGCGTGTCGTCTGCTAGGATGGATGGATGGATGGATGGATGGATGGATGGATGGATGGATGGATGGATGGATGGATGGATGGATGGATGGATGGATGGATGGATGGATGGATGGATGGATGGATGGATGGATGGATGGATGGATGGATGGATGGATGGATGGATGGATGGATGGGTGGGTGGATGGATGGATGGATGGATGGATGGATGGATGGGTGGGTGGGTGGATGGATGGATGGATGGATGGATGGATGGATGGATGGATGGATGGATGGATGGATGGATGGATGGATGGATGGATGCGGCTGAGCCCTTTAAATCGGGTGGTGCCTCAAGCCACCTAGCCATGATTTATGAAATTTTACTCTTCTCTGGATTTTAGCCATCAATCTGATAACCTTCGCTTGGTTACTTCTACCCGCGTGAAATCTACTTTCCCTTCACTGTCCTTAAACCCCAATGCCTTGGGTAAGTCAGCCCCGCTGCTTTCCACTGTAAGGTGAAGCCCTTTACAGAAAAGTATCAAGTGTTCAGCCGTTTCCTTCTCCTCTCCTCACGCAACGCACAACGTGTCTATCTCGTGGTACCAGACTCTACATGTCTTAGTCCGCAATACTCCCGTCCTGGCCTCAAACAACAAGAAGCTTCCCCTACAATTATCATAGATATTTTCTTTGGCAATTTCCTGCTTAAAAATCCTGTATGTTCCCAGTGCTGATTTCTTCAGCATCCCTGTTTTCCACAGAGCTGTCTCTGTTTATTTAACCTTTTTCTTAACCGATAATTGCTGATTTGCCCCCTACTGCTGTGTAGATATCATGCCGCGCGCGGCGTCAATCTTAGTGTGCTCGAATGTTGGAGAAGTTTTTGCTTGTTGTCGACGGAAAGAGTTACCTCGTGCGCGCCATAGTGATACCCTCCCCCCTTCGCTCCGGCGCCGATGACTCAGCGTGCCGCGAATGACCTAGATTGTTCTAGAAGGTGGTTTCCGCGCTCGACCAATGGGGTCGCGCGCCCGGCGCAAGAAGGAGAAGCTTGTGCTGTTAAAGCTGCGTGTATGTGCGCGCCTGCCCTGGCGCGAAGAACAAACAGACGCGGACTGCGCCTATAAATGAGGGGCTTCAACCGCTGTCTGTTGGCCCGAGCCGCCGTTCAAGCTTCCGAGGAGCGCGCCCGCTCGACTCCCGGGAGAACACCACTCTACCAGCAAAGGACGGACCAGCGAGGCAACGTGCGCCAGTCTGCGGGACGGCCCCGTCGAGCTCCTCAGGTCGCCAGACTGTCGCAGTGCCCGGTGAACAAATCGTGTTTTGATTGTTTGTCTCTCTATGTGTTAGTGCAGTTTAGGTGCAAAGGTTCTGTCAAATTGTAATCTCTCTCGATTGTTACTTTGCATGAGTTGCTTTGTATTCGTAAATCACTTTGTATCTGCTCGTACGAGTGATAGTGAAATCCTTTGTATCGTCTCTTCGCTGTATAAACTTTGTTTTGTTTTGTGAACCTTTGGCTCTGACCCATTCTCTGGGTTGCGACCGGCGAAAGCTGGGCACCAAACGACCAACCCCCTTGTCACTTGGTAGCTGGTCTCCGGCTGAGCTTGCCACGCTGAGTCGAGGGCATCTTTGTGACCGAGACCGCTACCCCCACACGCTCAAAAAGGTGTCCGGGAGCGCACGTAAAAGTGCGCGAAGTGGTGACAGTCTCCAACTCTTGCAGGTACAACATGAACAAAGGAGACAAAGGACATCCTTGCCTAATTAAGCCCCCGCTGTATCTCTACAGGCTCTGATACATTGTTTTCCATTTTATAAGCACTCTGTAACCTTTCTATATATCTTTTAAAAGATTAATAAATACTCCATCTTCCACATTCAATGTGCCCAGTATGTCCCACAGAAACTCGAGATCTGAATAACATTGTCGTAGGCTCCCTGAATATCCAGAAATGCTAGCCCTATGGGCCTGTGTTCCTTTCCAGCAATCTCTATACACTGTGTCAATGAAAACAGATTGTCCTCCAACCTCCTTCGTTTCTGGAACCATTTCGTTGCTCCCCTAGCACCCCATAGTTCTCCACCCAAGCCTGCAATCTGTCCTTTATAATCTGAATTTTCACCCTGTAAACCACAGATGTCACTGTTATGGGACGGTAGTTACTACGTCAGCTTTGTCCCCCTTTCCCTTATATATCATGTTCATTCTACTTAATCGTCATTCATCGGGGACTTTCCCATACACTGTTATTTTATTCACTACCTGTATTAATGTTTGCTTGGATTTTGGTCTCAGCTTCTTTATTAACATAATCGGAATACCATCTGGTCCTGCTGATGTGCCACTAGGAACCTTCTTCTCTGCCCTTTCCCACTCTCTTTGCTCAAGTGAAGCTATGGCAGTAACCGGTCTATCCTCCTTCGATAAATTATGTGCAACATTTCTTTAAATTTTTCTGTTATCCTTGTTCCTATGTGTTTTATCGCTTCATCCCCTTCTAGTCGTATACCCCGATCTGCAACAATAAACCTTTGCTCTAGCCTAGTCTTATTGCTCATTGCATTCAGATGTTTCCAGAATTTTTGGGCTGCTTTTCTATCCTTTTTATTTACTTTTGACATCCGTTGGGCACACTTTCTTCTAATTTTCTCATTAATCAAATAGGATGCTTCCCTTCTACACATTATGAAGGTATCCCATTTTCTGTCTACTTCAACTTCTGGTTCGCCCCTCTTCTTCGAACGTCTGTGTGCCCTGGACGCTTCCTGACGTTTCTCTATTGCACTCTTGACCTCGTCATCCCACCAACTCTTGGGTTTGTGCCTTTTCCATTTTAGCTTTACTCGCACCTTAACTAGCTCTAGCTCCAGTAATCGAGTTAATTTGGTATAAGTCCATTCTGTTTCACTATCCTCAAAAATTACTTTCTAAATTTGTTTGGCTGCTGCTTCCAATTGCTTTTCTGAGTAAAAATTCCCCTCTGATTTTTCATCTCGCTTCAGTCCTACATTGGTTTCTCTTCTAAAACTCAACTTGATACGCTTGTGGTCACTCCTAGACTTCTGGAACCATGTTTATCAATGATCATCACCCCTAATCTATTATACATCCTCTGTGACATTAGTGCATAATCTTTCGTCGAATGCAGACTCCGTGCCTCGGATGTTATGAGCCCTTCACACTTCTCGGTACTGTTGCATACAACTAAGCCATGCCTGTCACACATGTCCTGCAGCATGCTTCCTGTCGAATCTGTGTGCCCATCCAGGTCTTAAGGATCGATGTATGGATGGAAGGTAGGAGCGTCCCCTTTTAAACGGGGCAGTGGTAGTTGCCACCATGCTCACTTTTTTTCCTTTATTTTTGTTTAACTCTGCTGTAAGTTGTTAATAATATTCGCCATTTTATTTAAAATACGTCTTCCTAAACTTTAAAACTTATGTCACCTCTCTGCTTTTGAGCCACGAATCCTCCAATCGCTTTTTGCTAATTTCCACCGCAGATTTATTTACATGACTATTGTTATCTCTAAACCCTAAGGCCCCAAGGACAGTGACTGTGCCTGCATCGACATCGAGATGGATACCATCACGTTTTAGAATGAGTTGTCCTATTGTTTCTACAGATTTACCACACACAGCACATGTGTCATATCATCTTCGTTAAATTTCTTTTTTAGCTGCGCGTTCTAAGACACCCTGACCTAGCTTCAAAGAGGAGGGCACTGCCTCTTGAGTTATCATAAAATGTTTCCTTCCTGATCTGCCTTTTCCAGCATCGATATAGTTCTACACTATGCTTCTTTTTCATTGAATTTATCCAATTTTTACCTTCGACGTTTTTAATCTGTCGTTTAATGCTCTTTCTTTCTCCTTCCTCGTCTCTGGCAAACTTACTGGCCATCTTACTACTTCGTTTCCGCCGCTGTGTGTCAACGTTCTTTCTGTACAGGTATTTAAATACCTTAGCTGCTCACCTGTTATCGCCCAATTTCCTCAGGCGTTCTTCATATAGTACTTTACTCTGAGCTTCCCGTGCTTCGAACGTTGTCTAGCCCATATCCCCCTGTACTGCCTCGTTTGTGGTTTTCCCGTGGGCACCTAGTGCTAATCTTCCAACAGTTCTCTGATTTACTTCTAATCGCGACTGAACTTCAGCTCTTAAACATAGAACCGCATTCCCGAAAGTAAGCACCGGCACCATTATTCCTTTCCAAATGCATCTGAGGACTTCATACCTGTTGTACCCCCACAATGCCCTATGTTTCATTATCCTGGCATCTGTTTGCCCTTTTGCTATGAGAGACTGTTCGTGCTTTTCCGTGTGCATATGCCCTTTCTTTACCCATACCCCGAGATATTTGTATTCGGCCACTCGGGGTATTTCATGGCCTTGTATTGTAAGCTCCTGATCAGTCGTACCGTTGAAAACCATCACACCTGACTTAGTTGCGCTAAAACTGAAACCTAGACTGTATCCTACGTCTTCACGGCAAATCACCAAAGTTTGCAAATCTTCCTGGCTATCTGCTAACAGCACAATATTGTCCGCATACATTAAACCCGGCAGTCGTTGCTCAGCCACTTTTCCGCCTAATGTGTACGGCAGATCATAAACTAGATTGCTTCCTTGTCTCCTTGTCTCCATATTATCATACAAAACATGAACAGCAGCGGTGATAGAGGACAACCTTGCCTTAATCCTTTGTGTACCTGGACAGTTGTTGTACTCTTAATTCCTTGCCATGTTACTTCAACTTCATTTTCTCGATATATTTCCTGTAGAAAATTATTTACCTGATGGCCGACACCTTCACCTTTTAATATGTTCCACACGAGTTCCCTGTTCACGTTGTCGTATGCACCGCTTATGTCCAGGAAGGCTAAATACAGAGGTCTGTTTTCCGCCTTAGCTAATTCTATGCACTGGGTAAGCACAAACTGGCAATCACCTAAGCGCCTACCACTTCTGAACCCGTTCTGAAGTTCTCCGAGTATTCTATTACTTTCTACCCATGACTGCATTTTTTTTCACCGCCTGCATCTCCAGCCTGTATGTAACTGATGTTATCGTAATCGGTCGGAAGTATTTTATGTTCGTCTTATTGCCTTTCCCTTTATAAATCAAATTCATTTAATTCTGTTTCCAGCTGTGCGGAATTTGCTGATTTGTTATGACTGCCTCCAATACTTTTATCAGCGTTTGCTTGCCTCTTGGGCCAAGTTCATTAATTAGCTTGATTGGAATTTCGTCGGTCCCTGCGGACGTACATCTTGGAATATTTGCTTCCGCCTTTTTCCAGTTAAGATTTGTCAGTTCCACGCTGTTTTCTATTATGCGGTCCTGTGTTGCTTCCTCATTTGGGGTGATTACTCCATCGTCTTTCTTGAATGACTCAGCTATAACTGATGAAATGTAGTTCACGGCGTCATCTCCCTCTAAATATTTTCCTCGGCATCGTGAATCTGTTCCTGCTTTCTGTGATTCGCTTTGCCCAGCCAGCTTATATGGTTCCAGAATTTTCTTGGCCCCCCTTTAGTTGCATCGCGAACTTCAGCCAGCCAGCGATCAGAGGACTGCTTCATTTTAGCCTGGACGAGGACCTGCACTTGCTGTTTCTTTTGTCGATAAGATATCCATTTTGGGCTTATTTCCTCTTCAGATAACTGCGCCCTCTTTGCTTCTCTGTGTTCCCGTGATGTCAACCGTCGTTGTTCGACGGCCTTCCTAATTTCCTTATTCCACCAACTTCGTGGCTTCCTCTTTCTTCTCCAGCGGTTTACTCCTTTTACTTGTTTTATTTTTGTACTTATGAGTAGTTCTAACTTATTATAATACCACTTTTCCATGGGATGTGTCACTATTGCTTCCTATATGCAGGCCGCTATTTGCACTATTTGTTCATCATTTATTTCTGCGTACTCTTTTTGACTCCCCTTCATTTCTCTTTTGAGCAGGGCTCCAAACTGTAGACTAATACTCTTATGATCACTACCGAGGCTGTACTTTCCCTCTTCGTCTATTTCCATTATTGCGAGCTTGCTATACATCCCCTGCGAGATTAAGCAGTAGTCAGTGGTCGTTTGCATGTTATAGGACTCCCACGTGATTTGTCCCTCACACTTAGTTTCTCTATATACAATAACTAGGTTGTGTCGCTCACAGAAGACTAACATCAACTTCCCGTTACAATCTGTGTATCCATCCAGATCCTCGATGTGGCCATTCATGCCCCATAACAGAATAATATCGGCGCCTTCTCCAAACTGCTTTATATCGTCATTGAGACACTTATCGAGATCCGTGTTCTCTTGCCTGCATTTGTCCCCTGTCCCTAAATAAACTACTCCTAGCCATGCCCTTTTACAGGCAATTGTACCCGATACCAAGACATGTTCTTTGCAAGTTGACTTTATTCTTTGCCAATTTGTTCCTTGATGTATCAGCATACCTACTCCTCCTCCGTTCCTCTTCGTTGTTGTTCTGTTGCTCCCTTCCCAGACGTAGCCATCAGTAAATGGTGGGTCTTCTAGATCACCGAGATGTGTCTCGCATAGCGCGTATACACCTACTTCTTCATCCTTCAACTGCTGTTCTATCTCTAACCACTTCGCTCTCTTTCTACCGCCTTGCATGTTTATGTACCTGATCCTGGTGTTAAATTTCTTTTTTGTAGTTTTCTTCCTGGACCTCCTAGTGGCGATTTTATTGGCGTCAGTTTCCATTGCTACACTTTCTACTTTGCTTCTACCTACTCCTATACCCTGAGCCGCAGTGGACCCCCTAAAAAAGCTACTGCCCGGCCTGCCAGGCGCCACCCGATCTCGGCTCCTAGCCTTCCATTTAAGTGGATGCCATCTTGTCTAACGCCTCCGCCAAAGCCTGCTCTATGCACTTCCCTGTTTATGTCTGCCACTTCAAAGCCTTTCCCCTGGCTTAACTTCCTTATCTCCCGACTAACAGCCACAACGTCCTTGGCAATTTTTCTTGAGTGTCATCTTCCTCTCTTAAGGGTTAAAGCCCCTTGATAATAAGAAAGTACCGCCATTCATTGAACTGCCGCCGCCGCGCGACCTCCTCGCCTCCTCCTCGCCCCTTTCGCCCCCATTCCCTGAGGGCCGGCTCTCCGCCCGATTTCCTGCGCGACGATTGGTCTCCCTGCCGTCGCCCTTGGAAACGCGCGGGTCCGGCGTTTTGCTTGTTTTTGTCTTTTTCTTTCGCGCCATTTTTCTCCTAGGCTCGGCGAGCGAATATTACGCGCTGTGCTTTTCTTGCAACGTGCAAACGCTATGTCGTGCTGTTGCGCGTACAGCTGCAGCAAGCGGCCTGAGGATGGTTATGCGGTGTTCATGATACCTCAAGGCAAGCGTGACGGCTTGCGCAAGAAGCAGTGGCTTCACAATATTGGCCGAAAGAACTTTATTCCTACAAAGAACAGCGTTGTTTCCGAGGTAAGGCGCCTTTCTCACTGTCCGTAATAACGCGTCACCTCACGCTGCGTTTTCTATTCTCCCTGCTTGCTCCTTCATATTTTTGCTGCGGCAACTTGTAGAGGTTGTCCTCTGCAGCATGCCTAATATTCTGCGAGGCTCCATCATTTTATACGCTGTAGACTTCTGTACAGTCAGAAGTACGGCACTATAGTCTGCTTTCTGCTGTCAATGATATGCGGGGAGGTACAGCATCTCGATTGCATTTGTCGCGATTTTGCTAGGATCCCTCGCCTCCTTTACTAAAAATCGAAATTGTGGCTTGTAGAAGAGCTAGTCTTTCCAGCTTATACTAGTGTTCGTCGGTTACTTAAGAACAATGAATGCTGGCCCTGAAAAAACTCATTGGCAAGTAAACCCGCGGTATTGCGGGTAATGAGCGCTAGATAGTTCGTACATTTTTATTTTCTATTCTTGAATATGTCTTGCCATGCCTCTACGCATGAGGGGGTTAACACGTTTGGCTTGGTTTTATCAGGGATACGGCCAATGTGCAGGGGGTGTTCACATGGTCACACACGCTTCACCTTGATTGTGACGACTAGGCGCTGGCCGAGAACCTTCGCTTTGAAAGCTGGAGCTCTAAAAGCGCTATTCCGCGTTTTCTTTTTCTGCGGGAAAACTTTTCCAGTCGATGTAAAATCAGACGGAATCATTGCATTAATTTGCTGTATTTACGAAACTTAAACACTCAATAATGATTATGGTTATGACGCAAAACAGGGGAACATTTTGCGAGCAACAATTCTTAGCACTGTAGCATATTACTTATATCAATTGTATGCAAGAAGATTTTTTTCCCATCTTGTCTGAGTGGTTAACTCATCGCCCTATGTTCTAGCTACATTTCACTGAAGACCAGTTTGAGCCACGAATATTACACGAACTTGGGAAAAAAATCTGAGGCCCAACGCAGTTCCGACAATTTTCTCTCAACGACCTCTCCCGAAGCAAAGGAAGCCTCCTCGACAGAGACATGAACCTCCCGATGACAGTAGTAAGTTATTTCTGTGGCTTGCTGTTTTCCGACCTCCATTTATGAGAAAACAAGAAAGTACAAAAAATTAAAGTAAATGTATAGATGACTCGTCAGATGTTATGAGATAATAGAGATAAGACTGGCAACGTAACTCAACGAAAATTAAGGTGTATCAGTAAGTCACGTGACGGCATCAGATTATATAGTGATGATTATGAATAGTGATAGCTAATGATGGTGACAGTTACGGAAGTTAATAGTAAATGATAATAGTAGGCCCGGAGAATGAGGTGATAGTGTTCGTTACGGATAGTGACAGTTATGATAGATCACTTGACGGCATTACGGTAGATAGTGATAGATACGGATAGCGATAGTTAATGATGTGGCAGTTACGCTTTCGCATTTCCGTGCGTTGAAGACTTCAGTGCACCCTGTACTTTTTTTTTATTGTCGCGTTCAATGAAATTACTCTTTACACAGCACATGAGGCCACCGCGTGCTTGCCCCAGCACTGCAGTGCGTCTGCAATAGGGCCCGCCACTTCTCCCACTTTACCCTCCTGTAAGCTGCTGTCTCTTTAAGCACACACGAAGTCAGTGAGTGGCCGCGTACTCATACAGCTATTTAATTTCTCCATCAGCACCATCTCAAGACTGCCGTGACGAACCTGGTGCGAGCCACGAACCAGCTTTGATCTATGGTAAATTACACATTTTATTTAGTTGTTGAATTTAATGACATTGCGATCTTTTACACAGCGCATGAGGCCACCGCGTGCTTGCCCCAGCACTGCAGTGCGTCTGCAATAGGGCCCGCCACTTCTCCCACTTTACCCTCCTGTAAGCTGCTGTCTCTTTAAGCACACACGAAGTCAGTGAGTGGCCGCGTACTCATACAGCTATTTAATTTCTCCATCAGCACCATCTCAAGACTGCCGTGACGAACCTGGTGCGAGCCACGAACCAGCTTTGATCTATGGTAAATTACACATTTTATTTAGTTGTTGAATTTAATGACATTGCGATCTTTTACACAGCGCATGAGGCCACCGCGTGCTTGCCCCAGCACTGCAGTGCGTCGGCAATAGGGCCCGCCACTTGTCCCACTTTACCCTCCTGTAAGCTGCTGTCTAAGCACACACGAAGTCAGTGAGTGGCCGCGTACTCATACAGCTATTTAATTTCTCCATCAGCACCATCTCAAGACTGCCGTGACGAACCTGGTGCGAGCCACGAACCAGCTTTGATCTATGGTAAATTACACATTTTATTTAGTTGTTGAATTTAATGACATTGTGATCTTTTACACAGCGCATGAGGCCACCGCGTGCTTGCCCCAGCACTGCAGTGCGTCGGCAATAGGGCCCGCCACTTCTCCCACTTTACCCTCCTGTAAGCTGCTGTCTAAGCACACACGAAGTCAGTGAGTGGCCGCGTACTCATACAGCTATTTAATTTCTCCATCAGCACCATCTCAAGACTGCCGTGACGAACCTGGTGCGAGCCACGAACCAGCTTTGATCTATGGTAAATTACACATTTTATTTAGTTGTTGAATTTAATGACATTGCGATCTTTTACACAGCGCATGAGGCCACCGCGTGCTTGCCCCAGCACTGCAGTGCGTCGGCAATAGGGCCCGCCACTTCTCCCACTTTACCCTCCTGTAAGCTGCTGTCTCTTTAAGCACACACGAAGTCAGTGAGTGGCCGCGTACTCATACAGCTATTTAATTTCTCCATCAGCACCATCTCAAGACTGCCGTGACGAACCTGGTGCGAGCCACGAACCAGCTTTGATCAATGGTAAATTACACATTTTATTTAGTTGTTGAATTTAATGACATTGCGATCTTTTACACAGCGCATGAGGCCACCGCGTGCTTGCCCCAGCACTGCAGTGCGTCGGCAATAGGGCCCGCCACTTCTCCCACTTTACCCTCCTGTAAGCTGCTGTCTCTTTAAGCACACACGAAGTCAGTGAGTGGCCGCGTACTCATACAGCTATTTAATTTCTCCATCAGCACCATCTCAAGACTGCCGTGACGAACCTGGTGCGAGCCACGAACCAGCTTTGATCTATGGTAAATTACACATTTTATTTAGTTGTTGAATTTAATGACATTGCGATCTTTTACACAGCGCATGAGGCCACCGCGTGCTTGCCCCAGCACTGCAGTGCGTCGGCAATAGGGCCCGCCACTTCTCCCACTTTACCCTCCTGTAAGCTGCTGTCTCTTTAAGCACACACGAAGTCAGTGAGTGGCCGCGTACTCATGCAGCTATTTAATTTCTCCATCAGCACCATCTCAAGACTGCCGTGACGAACCTGGTGCGAGCCACGAACCAGCTTTGACCTATGGTAAATTACACATTTTATTTAGTTGTTGAATTTAATGACATTGCGATCTTTTACACAGCGCATGAGGCCACCGCGTGCTTGCCCCAGCCCTGCAGTGCGTCGGCAATAGGGCCTGCCACTTCTCCCACTTTACCCTCCTGTAAGCTGCTGTCTCTTTAAGCACACACGAAGTCAGTGAGTGGCCGCGTACTCATACAGCTATTTAATTTCTCCATCAGCACCATCTCAAGACTGCCGTGACGAACCTGGTGCGAGCCACGAACCAGCTTTGATCTATGGTAAATTACACATTTTATTTAGTTGTTGAATTTAATGACATTGCGATCTTTTACACAGCGCATGAGGCCACCGCGTGCTTGCCCCAGCACTGCAGTGCGTCGGCAATAGGGCCCGCCACTTCTCCCACTTTACCCTCCTGTAAGCTGCTGTCTCTTTAAGCACACACGAAGTCAGTGAGTGGCCGCGTACTCATACAGCTATTTATTTCTCCATCAGCACCATCTCAGGACTGCCGTGACGAACCTGGTGCGAGCCACGAACCAGCTTTGATCTATGGTAAATTACACATTTTATTTAGTTGTTGAATTTAATGACATTGCGATCATTTACACAGCGCATGAGGCCACCGCGTGCTTGCCCCAGCACTGCAGTGCGTCGGCAATAGGGCCCGCCACTTCTCCCACTTTACCCTCCTGTAAGCTGCTGTCTCTTTAAGCACACACGAAGTCAGTGAGTGGCCGCGTACTCATACAGCTATTTAATTTCTCCATCAGCACCATCTCAAGACTGCCGTGACGAACCTGGTGCGAGCCACGAACCAGCTTTGATCTATGGTAAATTACACATTTTATTTAGTTGTTGAATTTAATGACATTGCGATCTTTTACACAGCGCATGAGGCCAGCGCGTGCTTTGCCCAGCACTGCAGTGCGTCGGCAATAGGGCCCGCCACTTCTCCCACTTTACCCTCCTGTAAGCTGCTGTCTCTTTAAGCACACACGAAGTCAGTGAGAGGCCGCGTACTCATACAGCTATTTAATTTCTCCATCAGCACCATCTCAAGACTGCCGTGACGAACCTGGTGCGAGCCACGAACCAGCTTTGATCTATGGTAAATTACACATTTTATTTAGTTGTTGAATTTAATGACATTGCGATCTTTTACACAGCGCATGAGGCCACCGCGTGCTTGCCCCAGCACTGCAGTGCGTCGGCAATAGGGCCCGCCACTTCTCCCACTTTACCCTCCTGTAAGCTGCTGTCTAAGCACACACGAAGTCAGTGAGTGGCCGCGTACTCATACAGCTATTTAATTTCTCCATCAGCACCATCTCAAGACTGCCGTGACGAACCTGGTGCGAGCCACGAACCAGCTTTGATCTATGGTAAATTACACATTTTATTTAGTTGTTGAATTTAATGACATTGTGATCTTTTACACAGCGCATGAGGCCACCGCGTGCTTGCCCCAGCACTGCAGTGCGTCGGCAATAGGGCCCGCCACTTCTCCCACTTTACCCTCCTGTAAGCTGCTGTCTAAGCACACACGAAGTCAGTGAGTAGCCGCGTACTCATACAGCTATTTAATTTCTCCATCAGCACCACCTCAAGACTGCCGTGACGAACCTGGTGCGAGCCACGAACCAGCTTCGATCTATGGTAAATTACACATTTTATTTAGTTGTTGAATTTAATGACATTGCGATCTTTTACACAGCGCATGAGGCCACCGCGTGCTTGCCCCAGCACTGCAGTGCGTCGGCAATAGGGCCCGCCACTTCTCCCACTTTACCCTCCTGTAAGCTGCTGTCTCTTTAAGCACACACGAAGTCAGTGAGTGGCCGCGTACTCATATAGCTATTTAATTTCTCCATCAGCACCATCTCAAGACTGCCGTGACGAACCTGGTGCGAGCCACGAACCAGCTTTGATCAATGGTAAATTACACATTTTATTTAGTTGTTGAATTTAATGACATTGCGATCTTTTACACAGCGCATGAGGCCACCGCGTGCTTGCCCCAGCACTGCAGTGCGTCGGCAATAGGGCCCGCCACTTCTCCCACTTTACCCTCCTGTAAGCTGCTGTCTCTTTAAGCACACACGAAGTCAGTGAGTGGCCGCGTACTCATACAGCTATTTAATTTCTCCATCAGCACCATCTCAAGACTGCCGTGACGAACCTGGTGCGAGCCACGAACCAGCTTTGATCTATGGTAAATTATACATTTTATTTAGTTGTTGAATTTAATGACATTGCGATCTTTTACACAGCGCATGAGGCCACCGCGTGCTTGCCCCAGCACTGCAGTGCGTCGGCAATAGGGCCCGCCACTTCTCCCACTTTACCCTCCTGTAAGCTGCTGTCTCTTTAAGCACACACGAAGTCAGTGAGTGGCCGCGTGCTCATACAGCTATTTAATTTCTCCATCAGCACCATCTCAGGACTGCCGTGACGAACCTGGTGCGAGCCACGAACCAGCTTTGATCTATGGTAAATTACACATTTTATTTAGTTGTTGAATTTAATGACAATGCGATCTTTTACACAGCGCATGAGGCCACCGCGTGCTTGCCCCAGCACTGCAGTGCGTCGGCAATAGGGCCCGCCACTTCTCCCACTTTACCCTCCTGTAAGCTGCTGTCTAAGCACACACGAAGTCAGTGAGTGGCCGCGTACTCATACAGCTATTTAATTTCTCCATCAGCACCATCTCAAGACTGCCGTGACGAACCTGGTGCGAGCCACGAACCAGCTTTGATCTATGGTAAATTACACATTTTATTTAGTTGTTGAATTTAATGACATTGCGATGTTTTACACAGCGCATGAGGCCACCGCGTGCTTGCCCCAGCACTGCAGTGCGTCGGCAATAGGGCCCGCCACTTCTCCCACTTTACCCTCCTGTAAGCTGCTGTCTCTTTAAGCACACACGAAGTCAGTGAGTGGCCGCGTTCTCATACAGCTATTTAATTTCTCCATCAGCACCATCTCAAGACTGCCGTGACGAACCTGGTGCGAGCCACGAACCAGCTTTGATCTATGGTAAATTACACATTTTATTTAGTTGTTGAATTTAATGACATTGCGATCTTTTACACAGCGCATGAGGCCACCGCGTGCTTGCCCCAGCACTGCAGTGCGTCGGCAATAGGGCCCGCCACTTCTCCCACTTTACCCTCCTGTAAGCTGCTGTCTCTTTAAGCACACACGAAGTCAGTGAGTGGCCGCGTACTCATACAGCTATTTAATTTCTTCATCAGCACCATCTCAAGACTGCCGTGACGAACCTGGTGCGAGCCACGAACCAGCTTTGATCTATGGTAAATTACACATTTTATTTAGTTGTTGAATTTAATGACATTGCGATCTTTTACACAGCGCATGAGGCCACCGCGTGCTTGCCCCAGCACTGCAGTGCGTCGGCAATAGGGCCCGCCACTTCTCCCACTTTACCCTCCTGTAAGCTGCTGTCTAAGCACACACGAAGTCAGTGAGTGGCCGCGTACTCATACAGCTATTTAATTTCTCCATCAGCACCATCTCAAGACTGCCGTGACGAGCCTGGTGCGAGCCACGAACCAGCTTTGATCTATGGTAAATTACACATTTTATTTAGTTGTTGAATTTAATGACATTGCGATCTTTTACACAGCGCATGAGGCCACCGCGTGCTTGCCCCAGCACTGCAGTACGTCGGCAATAGGGCCCGCCACTTCTCCCACTTTACCCTCCTGTAAGCTGCTGTCTCTTTAAGCACACACGAAGTCAGTGAGTGGCCGCGTACTCATACAGCTATTTAATTTCTCCATCAGCACCATCTCAAGACTGCCGTGACGAACCTGGTGCGAGCCACGAACCAGCTTTGATCTATGGTAAATTACACATTTTATTTAGTTGTTGAATTTAATGACATTGCGATCTTTTACACAGCCCATGAGGCCACCGCGTGCTTGCCCCAGCACTGCAGTGCGTCGGCAATAGGGCCCGCCACTTCTCCCACTTTACCCTCCTGTAAGCTGCTGTCTCTTTAAGCACACACGAAGTCAGTGAGTGGCCGCGTACTCATACAGCTATTTAATTTCTCCATCAGCACCATCTCAAGACTGCCGTGACGAACCTGGTGCGAGCCACGAACCAGCTTTGATCTATGGTAAATTACACATTTTATTTAGTTGTTGAATTTAATGACATTGCGATCTTTTACACAGCGCATGAGGCCACCGCGTGCTTGCCCCAGCACTGCAGTGCGTCGGCAATAGGGCCCGCCACTTCTCCCACTTTATCCTCCTGTAAGCTGCTGTCTCTTTAAGCACACACGAAGTCAGTGAGTGGCCGCGTACTCATACAGCTATTTAATTTCTCCATCAGCACCATCTCAAGACTGCCGTGACGAACCTGGTGCGAGCCACGAACCAGCTTTGATCTATGGTAAATTACACATTTTATTTAGTTGTTGAATTTAATGACATTGCGATCTTTTACACAGCGCATGAGGCCACCGCGTGCTTGCCCCAGCACTGCAGTGCGTCGGCAATAGGGCCCGCCACTTCTCCCACTTTACCCTCCTGTAAGCTGCTGTCTCTTTAAGCACACACGAAGTCAGTGAGTGGCCGCGTACTCATGCAGCTATTTAATTTCTCCATCAGCACCATCTCAAGACTGCCGTGACGAAAAAGGTGCGAGCCACGAACCAGCTTTGATCTATGGTAAATTACACATTTTATTTAGTTGTTGAATTTAATGACATTGCGATCTTTTACACAGCGCATGAGGCCACCGCGTGCTTGCCCCAGCCCTGCAGTGCGTCGGCAATAGGGCCTGCCACTTCTCCCACTTTACCCTCCTGTAAGCTGCTGTCTCTTTAAGCACACACGAAGTCAGTGAGTGGCCGCGTACTCATACAGCTATTTAATTTCTCCATCAGCACCATCTCAAGACTGCCGTGACGAACCTGGTGCGAGCCACGAACCAGCTTTGATCTATGGTAAATTACACATTTTATTTAGTTGTTGAATTTAATGACATTGCGATCTTTTACACAGCGCATGAGGCCACCGCGTGCTTGCCCCAGCACTGCAGTGCGTCGGCAATAGGGCCCGCCACTTCTCCCACTTTACCCTCCTGTAAGCTGCTGTCTCTTTAAGCACACACGAAGTCAGTGAGTGGCCGCGTACTCATACAGCTATTTATTTCTCCATCAGCACCATCTCAGGACTGCCGTGACGAACCTGGTGCGAGCCACGAACCAGCTTTGATCTATGGTAAATTACACATTTTATTTAGTTGTTGAATTTAATGACCTTGCGATCTTTTACACAGCGCATGAGGCCACCGCGTGCTTGCCCCAGCACTGCAGTGCGTCGGCAATAGGGCCCGCCACTTCTCCCACTTTACCCTCCTGTAAGCTGCTGTCTCTTTAAGCACACACGAAGTCAGTGAGTGGCCGCGTACTCATACAGCTATTTAATTTCTCCATCAGCACCATCTCAAGACTGCCGTGACGAACCTGGTGCGAGCCACGAACCAGCTTTGATCTATGGTAAATTACACATTTTATTTAGTTGTTGAATTTAATGACATTGCGATCTTTTACACAGCGCATGAGGCCAGCGCGTGCTTTCCCCAGCACTGCAGTGCGTCGGCAATAGGGCCCGCCACTTCTCCCACTTTACCCTCCTGTAAGCTGCTGTCTCTTTAAGCACACACGAAGTCAGTGAGAGGCCGCGTACTCATACAGCTATTTATTTCTCCATCAGCACCATCTCAAGACTGCCGTGACGAACCTGGTGCGAGCCACGAACCAGCTTTGATCTATGGTAAATTACACATTTTATTTAGTTGTTGAATTTAATGACATTGCGATCTTTTACACAGCGCATGAGGCCAGCGCGTGCTTTCCCCAGCACTGCAGTGCGTCGGCAATAGGGCCCGCCACTTCTCCCACTTTACCCTCCTGTAAGCTGCTGTCTAAGCACACACGAAGTCAGTGAGTGGCCGCGTACTCATACAGCTATTTAATTTCTCCATCAGCACCATCTCAAGACTGCCGTGACGAACCTGGTGCGAGCCACGAACCAGCTTTGATCTATGGTAAATTGCACATTTTATTTAGTTGTTGAATTTAATGACATTGTGATCTTTTACACAGCGCATGAGGTCACCGCGTGCTTGCCCCAGCACTGCAGTGCGTCGGCAATAGGGCCCGCCACTTCTCCCACTTTACCCTCCTGTAAGCTGCTGTCTAAGCACACACGAAGTCAGTGAGTGGCCGCGTACTCATACAGCTATTTAATTTCTCCATCAGCACCACCTCAAGACTGCCGTGACGAACCTGGTGCGAGCCACGAACCAGCTTTGATCTATGGTAAATTACACATTTTATTTAGTTGTTGAATTTAATGACATTGCGATCTTTTACACAGCGCATGAGGCCACCGCGTGCTTGCCCCAGCACTGCAGTGCGTCGGCAATAGGGCCCGCCACTTCTCCCACTTTACCCTCCTGTAAGCTGCTGTCTCTTTAAGCACACACGAAGTCAGTGAGTGGCCGCGTACTCATACAGCTATTTAATTTCTCCATCAGCACCATCTCAAGACTGCCGTGACGAACCTGGTGCGAGCCACGAACCAGCTTTGATCAATGGTAAATTACACATTTTATTTAGTTGTTGAATTTAATGACATTGCGATCTTTTACACAGCGCATGAGGCCACCGCGTGCTTGCCCCAGCACTGCAGTGCGTCGGCAATAGGGCCCGCCACTTCTCCCACTTTACCCTCCTGTAAGCTGCTGTCTCTTTAAGCACACGAAGTCAGTGAGTGGCCGCGTACTCATACAGCTATTTAATTTCTCCATCAGCACCATCTCAAGACTGCCGTGACGAACCTGGTGCAAGCCACGAACCAGCTTTGATCTATGGTAAATCATACATTTTATTTAGTTGTTGAATTTAATGACATTGCGATCTTTTACACAGCGCATGAGGCCACCGCGTGCTTGCCCCAGCACTGCAGTGCGTCGGCAATAGGGCCCGCCACTTCTCCCACTTTACCCTCCTGTAAGCTGCTGTCTCTAAGCACACACGAAGTCAGTGAGTGGCCGCGTACTCATACAGCTATTTAATTTCTCCATCAGCACCATCTCAGGACTGCCGTGACGAACCTGGTGCGAGCCACGAACCAGCTTTGATCTATGGTAAATTACACATTTTATTTAGTTGTTGAATTTAATGACAATGCGATCTTTTACACAGCGCATGAGGCCACCGCGTGCTTGCCCCAGCACTGCAGTGCGTCGGCAATAGGGCCCGCCACTTCTCCCACTTTACCCTCCTGTAAGCTGCTGTCTAAGCACACACGAAGTCAGTGAGTGGCCGCGTACTCATACAGCTATTTAATTTCTCCATCAGCACCATCTCAAGACTGCCGTGACGAACCTGGTGCGAGCCACGAACCAGCTTTGATCTATGGTAAATTACACATTTTATTTAGTTGTTGAATTTAATGACATTGCGATCTTTTACACAGCGCATGAGGCCACCGCGTGCTTGCCCCAGCACTGCAGTGCGTCGGCAATAGGGCCCGCCACTTCTCCCACTTTACCCTCCTGTAAGCTGCTGTCTAAGCACACACGAAGTCAGTGAGTGGCCGCGTACTCATACAGCTATTTAATTTCTCCATCAGCACCATCTCAAGACTGCCGTGACGAACCTGGTGCGAGCCACGAACCAGCTTTGATCTATGGTAAATTACACATTTTATTTAGTTGTTGAATTTAATGACATTGCGATCTTTTACACAGCGCATGAGGCCACCGCGTGCTTGCCCCAGCACTGCAGTGCGTCGGCAATAGGGCCCGCCACTTCTCCCACTTTACCCTCCTGTAAGCTGCTGTCTCTTTAAGCACACACGAAGTCAGTGAGTGGCCGCGTACTCATACAGCTATTTAATTTCTCCATCAGCACCATCTCAAGACTGCCGTGACGAACCTGGTGCGAGCCACGAACCAGCTTTGATCTATGGTAAATTACACATTTTATTTAGTTGTTGAATTTAATGACATTGCGATCTTTTACACAGCGCATGAGGCCACCGCGTGCTTGCCCCAGCACTGCAGTGCGTCGGCAATAGGGCCCGCCACTTCTCCCACTTTACCCTCCTGTAAGCTGCTGTCTAAGCACACACGAAGTCAGTGAGTGGCCGCGTACTCATACAGCTATTTAATTTCTCCATCAGCACCATCTCAAGACTGCCGTGACGAACCTGGTGCGAGCCACGAACCAGCTTTGATCTATGGTAAATTACACATTTTATTTAGTTGTTGAATTTAATGACATTGCGATCTTTTACACAGCGCATGAGGCCACCGCGTGCTTGCCCCAGCACTGCAGTACGTCGGCAATAGGGCCCGCCACTTCTCCCACTTTACCCTCCTGTAAGCTGCTGTCTCTTTAAGCACACACGAAGTCAGTGAGTGGCCGCGTACTCATACAGCTATTTAATTTCTCCATCAGCACCATCTCAAGACTGCCGTGACGAACCTGGTGCGAGCCACGAACCAGCTTTGATCTATGGTAAATTACACATTTTATTTAGTTGTTGAATTTAATGACATTGCGATCTTTTACACAGCCCATGAGGCCACCGCGTGCTTGCCCCAGCACTGCAGTGCGTCGGCAATAGGGCCCGCCACTTCTCCCACTTTACCCTCCTGTAAGCTGCTGTCTCTTTAAGCACACACGAAGTCAGTGAGTGGCCGCGTACTCATACAGCTATTTAATTTCTCCATCAGCACCATCTCAAGACTGCCGTGACGAACCTGGTGCGAGCCACGAACCAGCTTTGATCTATGGTAAATTACACATTTTATTTAGTTGTTGAATTTAATGACATTGCGATCTTTTACACAGCGCATGAGGCCACCGCGTGCTTGCCCCAGCACTGCAGTGCGTCGGCAATAGGGCCCGCCACTTCTCCCACTTTACCCTCCTGTAAGCTGCTGTCCCTTTAAGCACACACGAAGTCAGTGAGTGGCCGCGTACTCATGCAGCTATTTAATTTCTCCATCAGCACCATCTCAAGACTGCCGTGACGAACCTGGTGCGAGCCACGAACCAGCTTTGATCTATGGTAAATTACACATTTTATTTAGTTGTTGAATTTAATGACATTGCGATCTTTTACACAGCGCATGAGGCCACCGCGTGCTTGCCCCAGCACTGCAGTGCGTCGGCAATAGGGCCCGCCACTTCTCCCACTTTACCCTCCTGTAAGCTGCTGTCTCTTTAAGCACACACGAAGTCAGTGAGTGGCCGCGTACTCACACAGCTGTTTAATTTCTCCATCAGCACCACCTCAAGACTGCCCTGGCGAACCTGTTTCTAGCCCCGAAGCGGTTTTTCCCAATGGTAAATGACCCCTTTTATGCATTATGTTGCGGTAGCCAACGATACAGTGCTCTTTAACGCAGTTTCTGCTGCCACCAGACCTTTCTTTCATACTTAGTCAGAGAAAGGGAGCTTTCCGCGTCAGTTTGTAAACCCTGCACGCGGTGTTTCTTGTTCTTCAGCGTACGCTTGACCTATAGACGTACATTGCAGATACTAAAATTTTCCTTTTTACAGCATCGCACCAGGCCCTCTTGGAACGCATAGCAGAATTGGAGCGCAATCAAGGGGAGTCAAATAGGAGATTGCAAGCTGCAAGAAAAAGATTCTTGAAGAGCGAGGCGCAAAGGGAACAGCTGAAGAAAAAGCTCAAACATCTTTTCAACGACGATCAGATGTCGTCACTGGAGCGGCTGTCAAATCAGGGATCGCGGTTGGAAGCTGACACACTTGTGAAGTCACTGAGGCTGCGGCTGGCATGTGGGACGCGGGGCTACAGTGTCCTAAGAGAATATGGTTACCCTTTGCCCTCAGAACGCACCCTGCAAAGGCACATCGAACATGCAAAGTTTCGACCCGGACTTCTTACTGATATTTTGGAAGCCCTCAAGATCAAGGTAAATAGTTACCATACACCAAGCCTGTTGTACTGTGAGCTTGCCTGGTATCAGGTCGCTTTGGCTGGTTGGTTTTGACAGTTTTACCTTTCTTTTCATTGTTGCGAAACTAATATGTTGAACAGTTATACCTATATGTTTGGCTGCGTTTCTGCTTTTTTTTAGTGGTGTCTCCAGCGCGTCTTAAGTTTGTATGTTTACTTGATACATTAATACAATCGTGAGCTTACTTTCAGTCATTCCTAACAGCGGTTTGCATTCTACAGGTGAATCTCATGAAGCCGGAGGAACGCCACGCCATTTTGATGGTAGACGAGATGCAGATCACGTCGGGTCTCGTATATGATCATTCATGCTGTGAAGTCTTGGGCGCACCCACACTGCCTTTGTCCGATGGTTCGCTTCCTGATGACTGCTTAGCCACGCACGCTTTGGTATTTATGCTGGGAGGTCTTTCCACCAGATGGAAGCAAACCATCGGATATCAACTGACCGGCAACTCTATCCATACTGCCAGCTTTAAAGCTCATGTAGTTGACCTAATTACCGCCTGCGAGTCTATCGGGATCAATATTCATGTTGTTGTTTCTGACATGGGCAGTGCGAATCAGGCACTTTGGAAGTTCTTTGGAATCACCGTCGGAAAGCACAGCAGGCCGCGAACCAGTTGCCCTCACCCCTGTGATCCACAGAGAAAGCTTTGGTTTATGGCCGACGTACCACACTTGTTGAAAAATCTAAGAAATCATTTGACAAAAGGCCAGCTCATTTACCTTCCCAACGAAATTGTGAAGAAACACGATTTGCCGACAAACTGCGTGAACGTCGAGTTTATAAAGGCCCTTGTGAGGCATGACGAAAAGGATGACATAAAGCTCGCGCCGCACTTGAACGCGACTGTTCTTGACCCAAATCATTATGATAAAATGAAAGCAGGTCCGGCTTTTTCTCTTTTTCATAACGACACGGCTTCTGGTTTGCGTCTGCTTGAGGAAAAGGGAAAAATTCCCAGAAATGCGCGTACTACCGCGTGGTTCATTGAAACAATATTTAGGTGGTTTCGCCTGATGACCTCACGAACGACAAACCTCGCTTTCAGCCATGCGGTTGAGGAGGCTTGTCAAGACAGTGTATCATTTTTGCTCGCGACAGCCGAAATGTTCTCTAAAATTGTTATTGGCAACCAAAGCAAAGCAGTTTGGAAGCCTGTACAGACAGGAATCATTTTAGCCACAAGAACGTCTCTGGAAGTCCAAGATGCTCTTCTCAGCCAGTACAACTTTCAGTACGTCTTCCTAAGCAGATTAAGCCAAGATGGTCTCGAAAATTTGTTTTCCACCCTGCGTGCGAAAAATCCTGTCCCGCGACTGTATGAATTTAAATGCAGCCTGAGGAGCGCAACTCTAGCGCAGTTCCTCAAGCCCAGCAAGCATGGTGGCTATTCTGAAGAGGAGGGCTATATGTTGATAAATTTGCTGGACACAAGTGAGGAAAAACTCACGACAAGCAACATTCAAGCCCCAGAAGACCTTGTAGACTTAAGTCCTGAAGTAGAGGAATCGATTGCCTACCTCGCGGGTTACGTTGTCTCCAGGCTGACAAAGCGGATGCAGTGTGAAGATTGCCACAAATCATTGGTTCATAATGGCACAACTGCCAAGTTGATAGAATTCAAAAATTTTTCTGAGCACCATCAGTCTCTGACTACTCCGTCTCAAGGCGTCATTGAGGTCATCAAAGTTGCTGAAAACTTCGTCCGCAACAATAAAGAAGCGCTGATACATAATTCTGTAAATGTGGCCGAGGTGCAGCAAAGCGTTACTCGAAGCATTTCAGGACAAACATGCTTTCCTTCTTGTCACAACGTGATTCCTAATATTGTTCAGATATTCTGCAACCTGCGAATGCAGATTCTTGTCAAAACCGAAGCGTCAAAAAGATTTTCTGCTGCTGAAAGTGCGAAATGCGCCAGCAAGAGTGTTGGCATGCGTGCCGCAGTGTCCACCATCAAGTGAGGTGGCAGTAAGCGCTTCCGCAAGACGTAAATGGGGTGCAACTGCCTCTGTAAAGTTGTGTACGTAATCTGAGCCTTAGGAGATGACTTAAAAATCAAACGCCACAGTCGGTACCCACTGATATTGATTAAGGCAGCTTTTTGCGTGTTGTATGAAGCCAAGCTTACCAATATTCACTGCAGATATATTGCTTTTTTCTAAGTATCACTTGCGCATTTTATCTGCTACAGTCAGATACAGCTCAATAAAGAAACTAGAAGGGGACCCTTCAGCAAATAACATCGACCAATTTTTATGACGGCGCGGTTAATCCTATTTCACACAGAAACCTACCAGCCATACGCGATGTCACATTAGGGGATTAACCAAGACGTCGTAATAAATGGTTCACGCCGTTGGTTGGAACGCACCCTTCGAAGGTTTGCTGCTTCGTTTTTAGATTATTTCGCATGCGAGGCCAGGACGGAACGAATCACCAAAGCATCCACGCATTGCATCATCTTCTCTGCTGATAGCGACTGGACTCAAAACGTGCTAGTTCTTGTACCTGCAGCGTCGCCTTTGTAAAAAAAAATCCGCAATATTTAACAGACAAGCTCAAGATCACATTGTCCGTCAACTCTCAGTTGCATGAAACTACTGTATACCTGTACAAACTGACGTTGATTTGAGCTATGACATACATCACTGTTGTAGTTCCATGAGCATGTTTTTCTCATCTGTCATCAATGCAACGTAGTACATTTCTGCGCTAGCGTAGATGCTGAATATTATGTGATACTCCCGTCTGTTACATGTATCTTGTGAATCAAAGTTCTTGTGCCCGCACGAAATAAATCATCCTGCTGCCCATACTCTCATTTTCTTTAATAATACATTTTTTTTGTGGTGCCTAATCAACATACCAGCTTTATATCCCCTACTACATACTGGAACGAAATTTTGGGGTCAAGAACAATATTACATTATCGAGAGGCGTTTATCGTGCCTAGAGAAATAGAATGCATTCTCTCATAGGTAAATTATTAACCTTCCTTGACACTAGTTTCTAATAATGTTCAATGAATTGCGGTCGATGGATGGTTGTCCTTGATCGCATTGAAAGTGCGCAACTGTTTTATTCAGTGAACAGACTAGAGTGCAAAAACCAATTTCACACTGATGAGACAAAGGTATGGACGGAAGATGCACTCATGACTAATTTATTGTAAGCTGGTGCGCGCTAAATAAGGCCTACTGCACGTAAGTATGCGCAAGCAAAGAAAAACATTTCGAAGCAGTTCATATTCAGCCTAGTTATAGTGTTAGCTGTGTTGTTGTGAAGTTTATCTTTAAATTTGGCTAGCTAGCATAATGCATTACACTTGCCCTTATTTTCCATCTATAGTGGAATGTTTGGATGTAAGTGCAGTTAAATAATTAGCAATAATTCAGGTCGATAACTTGCGCAGCTCATTTGCATTCAACCTAAGCTTTCGAAACGTATATGACTCGATGCTACAAAGCGAAGGGTGGTTTTGATTGCATATAGCTCATTAACGCTAATTAATAGGGATCGCTAACTGACTTAGAGCATCTGCATTCATTCTAAGCTTTTCAACGGTATATGACTTGATCATATAGCTCAAAGTTTGGTTTTATACAAAATTAACTAATTAACGCAGATTAATGCAGATCGCTAACCAGCACAATGCTATTACATTTGGCCTAAGATTTTTAACGGTATATGACTCGATGCTGCAGCGCAAATTTGGGTTTTAATTGCAATTTACTAAATATCAATTTATTTCGCCCGGTTATTCGTCAAAAGAATTGTATACTTAACCAATGATCCAAACTAACGGTTGATCACGTGACATATACTATGCTTAGACAGATAGCTTGACAGTAGCGAAATAGACCAAATCCCGCTTTGACCTTCTCTGATCTTGAAGTTCAAAACACCATCCTGGGTCGTTTTCCGAAATTTTACCGTGGTTACAGTGTTCACGCTCTAAAAAAACAAGCACTGACAAAGTCAGAGGCAGTACTAGATCAGGTGCACAAAGCAAAACACCTTATCATGTGACTTAAAAAGTGTCTGCAGTAGAGAACTAGCCTGAAAGCTTTGCTTACATCAGTATTCACCAATCAAACAGTTCTAAGAAGAAACCAATCTCTTCATGAACGTTACTATAGGCATTCTCAGTGATTTTCTGGCAATTTTTCAAATATTTTGTGCACTCCTGGAGCGCAGACCTGGCCCAAAAACACGCGCTTCACTCACTGCTGCGGCCGGCCAGCGGGCGCCAGGGAGAAAAAGCGTGCCGTGCGCAGAGCTCGCAGCCGCCGAGCGAGGAGAATCGAGGAGGAAAGCGCGGCGCCGAGGAGTGTCGCTACTTTCAAATTATCAAGGGGTTTTATTAAGGGTCATCTGACAGCGCCGCCATACGGCGGACGCGCGCTCTACGGCGGGCAGAAACAAGACCTACTGAAATAAAGTGCATACTTGGCGGGGTCCTATGGGACTGCGTGCGCAGTAGTAGCTCTATGGCGTGCGCCAACTTTCGATAACTTTACGGTCGTTGAGGGCGCTCTGTTGACCTGTTTGTTTTTCATGATCATCATCATCGTCTGCTTCTCACAAATGATTTCTCTCCTTTCACTGCCTCCCTGTGCATTTGTCGTGTCTTATTATTTCGCACCCTAGTAATGAACGATGCGAATATGGCATTTCTTTAAATCCTAGCGGTGAATATTCTGTTTGCTCGCATGCATGCGTGAGACTTTCTGGCATCTTTGCTAAGGCAATGGATGAATGATGAATACTCAAAACATAGAGAAATGACAAAACAATTACACCCTTGAAGTAAACAAACAGCCACCATCTTGCTCAAGAGGTTTATTTTAGCGCTGTGATAGCGTGAGCACCTAGCGAGCCGCTGACGTGTCATTCCGTGCTGCTGATAAGCTGCGCACGGCACGCTATCGGCGCACTATAAGAACACCATGCTCTTGGCAATAAACGTTTTTTAGTTCTGGACCTTCGTCGATGCTGGTCGTAGTTATTTCACTGGCGACGAGGATGGGATCCGTCGGGACTGGCCTGCCAAGCGTGTCTGGGCAAGATCGGACGACGCACATCGGAAGCCACTAACGCGAACTGCAAGTGGCTGGCGGCCAGGGGCAAGCAGCTGACAACGGATCCTACGCACCAAGCAAGACATCGACACGATAAGTAACTGCACCGAAGCGTTGTTGCGTTTACGTTGTTACGTTTGTGCACCGAAGCGATGTCGCGTCTTGGCAGAATCGATGAGTACGACCCCAAGATCCAGAATTTTGATTCTTACTTGGAACGGTTTGAACATTTCGTCAGCGCCAATGAGGTCTCGGAAGCAAAGAAACTGTCAGTTTTTCTAACAGTACTTGGCGCAGAGGCGTATGAAGTCCTCAAGAACCTGGTAGTTCCAGCGCTTCCCGGTGAAAAGACTTTCGCTGAAATCAAGATTCTGCTGAAGAATCACTACAGCCCGCAAACTTCAGTCATTGCTGAAAGGTGCAGGTTTAACCGCCGAGTTCAACTGGAGCAAGAGAGCGTAGAAGATTTCGTTCTGGAGTTAAAACACCTTGCTCGGAAGTGCAATTTCGGAGGCTTTCTGCAGGATGCCTTGCGAGACAGACTGGTAGCAGGCATTCGCAATGAGGAAACTCAGAGCTCTGTTCACCACGGAAGGCTTAACATTTCAAGGCGCATGCAAAATTGCGCTGGATAGGGAGTTGGCCACACAGCAGGCCGCGCTATTGCAACAAAGAGGTCGCAGTGAGGCACTCAACGCGGTGGGAACGCACGAGAGGTGCGACCGAAAGACAAAAGACTCAACGCGAGGAAAAAGTCAAAAACAGAAGTGTAGCCGCTGTGGCAAGGCGCATACTTCAGACAGCTGTTGGTACAAGAGGTACAAGTGCAGACGGTGCTCGAAAGTGGGTCATCTTCAAAATATGTGCCAGGCAAGCCGTGAAGAACTAAAAGCGCATCTAGTATCCGAGTCATCGGAAGAGGAGTCCACGTTATACAGTGCGACGCTACGCCTTCGAAGAAGAGCTATGTTGTGTCTGTGAATGTTGAAGGCCACGACCTGCCAATGCAGGTTGACACCGGTGCTGCTGTGACTGTTGTGCCGGAAAGCGTGTACGCCGCTAAGTTGTCGCATGTCAAGTGTGAGCCAACGAAATTGGGGCTCAAAACTTATACAGGTGAAAAAATGCATGTGATCGGTCAATGCAATGTCACTGCTCGCTATGAAGGTCAGTGCGCCGTGTTACCTATTGTTGTTGTGCGTGAGGGTGAGCGCAATCTGCCTATACTTTTAGGCAGGAGCTAGCTTGAGAAGTTGCAGCTTAACTGGAAATCTCTTTTCGCCTTGAGCATTGACGACAGGGTGTTGAAGTTGCATTCCAAGTTCCCTAGTGTATTTTCTTCCACTTGGGAGCGATTAGGAACTATGAGGCAAAATTGGTTCTGCAGCCAAAGTGCACTCATGTGTTTTGTAAGTCCCGGCCAGTATCCTTTGCGTTGCGAGAAGCGGTAGAAAAAGAACTGTCTGACCTTGAAAAGAAGGGTGTAATCGAGCGAGTAACGCAGAGTGAGTGGGCAACTCCCCTCGTAGTGGTTCCAAAGAAGGAAGGTGACAAACTAAGGTTGTGTGGCGACTTCAAAATCACGCTCAATCCGGTCCTAAAAACGGATCACTATCCATTGCCCCTACCGGAAGATTTGTTCACAGCCGTTTGTGAGGGAAAAGTGTTCTGTGTGCTTGACTTATCATCAGCATACCAGCAGGTGATGCTAAGCCCGGAATCCAAAGCAATTGTTACAGTAAACACGCACCGGGGGCTCTATCGGTACAACGGGCTTCCCTATGGTATAGCGAGTGCCCCGGCTTTGTTCCAATCTTTATTGGATAAAGTCTTGATGGGCATTAAGAATGTAGGTTGCTACATTGACGATGTCATTGTAGCTGGCCAGGACATAGATGACTGCGAAAAAACACTTGAGCTAGTTTTGCAACGATTGAACGAATACAACATTACTGTCAAGGCAGAGAAATGCAAGTTCTTTCTAAGCTCAGTGTGTTACCTCGGGCACAAGATAAGCTCTGAGGGGATACATCCCACTAAAGGCAAAGTGAAAGCAATCGCCCATGCTCCTGAGCCGGCGAATGTCACTGAGCTGAAAGCTTATCTAGGGCTACTGAACTACTATGGCAAATTTTTAAACAGCCTAGCGTCTGTAGCAGAGCCATTGTACAAGCTACTTCGAAAGGGAGAGCGTTGGGTTTGGACGAAGAAATGTAGCGATGCGTTTGAGGCCACGAAACAGCTCCTTATCAGCAGCCGAGCGCTCACGTACTACGATGCACGCAAACCGCTGGGGTTGCAATGTGATGCATCAGCGTATGGTGTTGGAGCAGTCATTTTTCATGTGTTTCCCAACGGCCAAGAGCGTCCAATTGCATTTGCTTCGCGTACCTTGACACCTGCAGAAAAGAACTATGCGCAGTGTGAAAGAGAGGCTCTAGCTCTTATTTTTGGTTTGCAGAAATTCCACAAGTTCTTGTGTGGCAGGAAATTTGACTTGTACACGGACCATCAGCCACTATTGGGAATTTTGGGTCACAACAAAGCCACGCCAGCATTAGCAGCTGCCAGACTACAAAGGTGGTCTTTAATTATGTCTGCTTACCAGTTCACTCTGAAATACCGCAAGGGAACAGAAATTGAGGTGGCTGATGCTCTGTCAAGATTACCTACTTGTGGTTCTGCTAAAGCAGAAACTGCGGAATGTCTGTCTGTTTTCGAATGCACCCCGCTAACAGCGCGGGAGGTGTCAAAGGAGGCTGCACGAGACGGCACCCTCAGCAAAGTAATCGAGTATGTTCGGTCGGGTTGGCCAGCAAATGTCGTGGACGAATTGCAACCTTATTACGTCCGTCGCCTGGAACTCTCCGTCGAACAAAATTGTCTCACATGGGGGACGAGAGTAGTTATACCTGAGAATCTGAGGCCCGCAGTCCTGTCCTTGCTTCATGAAGACCATCCTGGCTCTAGTCGAATGAAAATGTTAGCAAGAAGTTTTGTGTGGTGGCCCAACATGGACAAGGCGAATGAGGAGTACATAAGGAAGTGCAGAGTGTGTCAACTCGTACTACCGGCAGCTCAGCCTGTACCTCTCCAGCTGTGGCCGTACCCAACAAGGTGTTGGCAAAGAGTACATGTTGACTATGCGCAACAAGGTAACCACAACTTTCTTGTCTTGGTGGACGCCTACTCTAAATGGGTTGAAGTTTGGCCTATGACGTCAACTACCACCTCTCAGACTATTAGTAAGCTTCGCAGCGTATGGTTTTCCAGAGGAGATTGTCAGCGATAACGGCCCACAGTTTGTGTCGCAGGAGTTCGCAGCATTCTTGTCTCGTAACAGTATCAGACATACTAAGACTCCACCATATCACGCAATCTCTAACGGAGCAGCCGAGCGGCTAGTCCAGACAACCAAGAAGGCGCTTTTAAAGCAAGTGTTGTCCCTAGCTGAACACGGAAAGCAACAACCCTTGCAGGAAGGATTAGACAGTTTTTTGATGTCGTACAGGAATACCCCTCATTCTCTAACTGGGAAGACCCCAGCCGAGCTGTTTCTGACGCGACAGCCGCGAGTTAAATTGTCGTTCCTCAAACCGAGTTTTGTGCAAGACATGACTGATAAGCAACGATGCATTAAGCAGCAAAGAGACAAGGACAGGGGCTGTGAACGTGCTTTCGCCGTGGGGGGAAAGGGTGTTTGTGAAGTGCGTGCGTAGTGAGGACACCTCTTGGGACGATGGCACCGTGGTACAAGTTGTCAGCCCAGTGACTTATCTCGTGCGCGTGACGGGTCAAGTTCGATTTGTGCACGCCGATCACCTCCGCCCTTCTTTTGCACGACCAGCCTCGCTATCGCAGCAGGCATCCCTACCAAGTGAGCAGCCTCGGGACTCGCCAGGGTCGGCAGGGCCCACAGTTGAGACCACGTGCCCCGAGGAGACATCGTCGGCCGGCACCAATGCACCCGCCTCGCCACCTTCTCCGGCAGCCGACTCGACTGTGCCACTCGACGCTTCAGGTGATTCGCGAGAGTCTTCGCTGCCAGCCAACGACGACGCTGTGGTGCCTCCTCGCCGTAGCCAGCGTATGCGCCGGCCCCCGGATTGGTTCAGACCATCAGACTTCAAGAAATGACTTCGTGTTGTCTAAGGGGGGAGGAGATGTGAGATGTGATAGCGTGAGCACCTAGCGAGCCGCTGACGTGTCATTCCGTGCTGCTGATAAGCTGCGCACGGCACGCTATCGGCGCACTATAAGAACACCATGCTCTTGGCAATAAACGTTTTTTAGTTCTGGACCTTCGTCGATGCTGGTCGTAGTTATTTCAAGCGCCACGCCGCCCGTAGCTGCCCTTCCATAGCGGCAAAAGGTATGAACTAGAAGGTGCGCGCTGGAGCAGTGCCAAGTGTGCAGGTCTCTTGTTCAGTAGTTCTTGGCCAGAAAAACCCCTGACGCTTCGGGCATGTTATTCAGGAGGCATTGGAGAGAGATTGCCGTGATGGTGTGCGCGGGGTCTCGCTACCTAGCTGAAGATAAGCATGCAGTGAAGAACGTTCACTAATGTTCTTATTTTAACAGCGCGAGTTCACCGAAGAGCAGCAATACCATATATTGACCATATAGAGCAGACGGGATACACATGGTGATGATGATATGCTGAAACACTGTATGCAATAACACGGCAAGAAAGCAAGAGTAAAGTTTTATACAAAGAGTTAGACTATATAAACTACTGATCTGATTTCGTGAGCTGCTGTTCGTGCGTGAGAGTCGTGCGTCAGCAAAGCATTTGAAAATTTCATCCAACCGAATCCAACCTCAATCGCCTCAATCCAACATGGCGACTTCCACGGCAGCGATTCGTAGTGTTCCTGTATATGCTCCCCCAGGGAGCATATGCACAGAACGCTGCCGCATTCCGCGATGAAACGCTTTCTTTACAGGTGACCGTAGATAAGTGTTTTATTGTTTTGCATTCAGTACATTGTCTGTGTAGTGCAGCGCCTGCCTTCGGAGCATTTTCACAGGGTGCATACGGCAGTAAACGCATATAGGTATATGTTCCCTAATGGAACAGGATTTGAGGCAGTGTTATGTCAAAGTTCGATCAATATTACGTCTCTCCTGAGCTATAAGCGTCGATGCTTCCTCTCCTGGACACTGCGAGCTGTCGGGGATGCAACTGCACACTTATTCAGGATTTCTAGCTTCTTGCTATATCCCTCGCTTGTGCGGCACGCATTCAAGTCGTTTGCCATTGTCGATGTTTTTTTTTGTTACTGATTTCCACTTTTTATTTATTCTTAGTTGCGCACCATCAGCTGCTCTGCCGGTGATTCTTCGAGCTCGGAACTCTTCCCAGGCACGGGATCCTACCCACAGACCTCCCTTCACCGCACTCACCAGTGTTCTTTGGTATTTTCTGTTTCTCTTGCCCTTACTTGCATTGCCAGTAAACAAATTTGTGCAGTTTTTAATTGTATGCAGATTTTTAAATGCGCTACCAATGGTTGTATGATGCTAAGCTGTGATGTGAGATATCAGGCTTCTTGCTAGTGAAGGCATGCTTTTTTCCATTCTCTCTTCTGATTTATCCAAGGCAGACTGGTCGCAATGTTCAATTTAATACCTACATGTTGGTGCAAGGCACCATGATGGGAATTAATGAAAGCCTGTGCCTCCTATATTCAAATTGGTGTGTGGTATTTCAGCCAGCTCATCTTTCAGTGTGATTATGACAATCATCCTCACTCTCCTCAGGGAATGTATGTGGGTGCATTACATAAAATCTGTTCATTTCTTTTGTCATGGGCTAGCTCATCGCTTTTTTATTTACTTATATTACATCTAATTTTAGTTTCTAAAGCAGTAGATAATTTCCTCTCTTGCCATTCATGACATTGCTACAGCCACTGAGAGTTGTTGCTCTGGATGTATTTATTTGCAGTTGCCAGCTGCCAGCATCTATTGGGCCATGCGTGCTTCCTGCCCTCGGCTGTGCCATCCCTCCTGAGCTGTTCATGGTAGTTATTCTTTTTCAGTGATACATATCTTGCCTGCCTATTTAGAAAAATATTTTCAAACCTAGCTTGCAGCTAGGTTTAGGAATGCATGCAAACTCTACATGCACTTCACAGCAGTACCTCAGCTTATAATTACAGGAACTGTAGACTTGTACAAAATATATTCGCTCATGTAGCACTTGATGCAGCTGCTGTTTACATAAAGGAGTTGAGCCTGCTTCAGGTGCTTTGACATTGCACACCTGTTGCTTGTTATGTGCACGTGTCCTCGAAAAGGCCCTATATGTTCATTTATTCCTTTAAAAACATTGTGCTCTACAATGATGGTTTACCAGTATTCATGATACAGAGACCAAAATGTCAGTCAGTAATATGACATTGCACGACGACGCCAATCCTTGTATGGCATAGCATCCTTGCAATGCCCTGGCCAAGCTGCTGTCGGCACAGATTTATTGCTAGTTTATTGTCACAACATATGGTTATACGGCACAGTTTGTACCTCTACCTTCTTAAAACTGCATCCTTGAAAAATTTAAATTTAGTTGAAGGAAATGTCACAGTAACTGTCTCACATTTTGATGGACGCTTGAACCTTGATGTCACAGTAACTGTCTCACATTTTGGTGGACGGCTTGAACCTTGATGTAAGAGAGGGATATAGGAGGGAATTATAGAAGAGGTGCCGTAGTGGGGGGCTGACACCCTTGTTAGATGCCCCCTCTTTAGTTAAACATACTTCGCAATTAAATCATTTGGTGCAAAACAAACATGAGACTTGCACGCTCACGAGGACCCTCATGTCAGTAAAACAAAGTGACAATGTTGCCGTACTTTAGAGCTTTGCTCTAAAAGTGCAGCAGATTGCCGCTCAAAGCTGAGAGCAAAAATATGTTTCCTTTTCCTCATGTGCAGTCCGCGGTGCTGGTGCCATTTGCCGTGGTGATTGACATAGAGTTATATGATACGCAGCCCATTCCTGTAGTTGGTGAGTTTGTCTGTCGTGTGAATCTGCCATAAAAATTAGTGAAGAACAATGGTTCTCCAGTTGATCTCAGGTAACTGTGTCCTGTGCCACCTTCTACCACCCTTTTTCCTCAGATTTCCTAATCTTATTTGGCCACTTGATTGCACCCATTCATGCATTCACCTACTCTTGGAATTCTCCCAGTGTTTTGGTGTGGTATTGCTTATATCTTCTCTGGATTACACATGCATTGCACTACCTCTTTTTTCGATTATTAAAGCTACCTCTGTTCCTGTTTCTTGCATAAGCAGCTGGGCTCTTGCTGTTTAGAGGGGAGGGGTACAGAATTTTAAACACTAACAATTTAGATTTTTTTTTACTGGTCGTAAACATGAACATTCTAGCAAGTTTCAATCACAGGTACTGAGTGCAACATAATATTGGCCTACCTAGGAGTCACTTCAACCTTTCACCTGCATTAAGTGAAAACAAAGGGCACAGCCTCAAATATTGGAATGTCGTTGATATCGCCTCTCAACAGTCACTGTTTGCTAGTGATGCTGATGGGGTCCTGTGGGCTAGCTAGCAGAACTTGTTGGCATAGCACCGGTCGGTCATGCACATAAATCCTCTGTGATCACTCTAGAATGATTACAGCAGCACTAACGATGGTCAGGTATTCAGTGGTGTGAAAGGCTTTGTAACGAGCGATGCCGACAAAACTCTGACAGTCGCCAAGCCAGGCCTTGGCAGAAAACTGGCAAGTGAAAACTTGTCACCGACAAGACAACAAACTGAGTATCCTCTCTCGTCTTTGTGAGTATGTCGTGCGGAAACAGTAACGAAATGCACTGCATGGGTTCATGTGTGAACACGGATGAGGGATAAACACCACAACACAGTGCCAGCCTCCATCTGTGGCGAGTGAGTACGTTTATGTGATGATGATTGTAGAGAGCGAATTTTTAAGTCCTAGTGTGTGAAGTTTGTCATAAGTGTACTACAGTTTTGGCAGCAGTGACTTGAAATTAATGGTTGCTTACTGTATAGAACACATACAGTGAATGAGATGTGACAAAAATGCTAGGTGAGGTGACCCTCTCTGTCTAGCAATGGATTGGTTTGGGAAACGCAGACTTGTGGAGAACGGCTTAGTTACATCTGATTTTGTGATGTTATTGGTGTAGTATGAGTGATGAGGAATTGTAGTTCATGATTGAGGATATAAGTACTCAGTGCACAAATGAAGAAAGCTAAAATACTAAACAATCTGGAAAGAGAACATTTTATGATAGGTAGTGGAAGTGGTAACAGAGTACATCTAGGCCAGGTCATCCACGCATCTAAGCCAGGTCGTGCGCAAATGCAGGCAGAGCATTTGAGAGAATTGGTTGGGAGTAGATTGGGGTTTCAGGCCTTTGGCATACACGTAGAAGTTATGAAAAGCGCCTTGCAGTATGCTCAAAATGAATTTTAAACTGCATTGCTGCTATAAATATCTCAGGCAAAAAGTGGTACACTAAGAAGTTTAAAATTGCAAAGATTGCAGTCAACCACTGAAAGAAAAATCACAGGGTTAATGCTAAGGTATGGAGGAGAGAGAAATAAATGCAAATCAAAACTGGCAATAAATGCAAATCAAAATCTGAGCTGAAATTGTGAATAGACAGAGGTAGGACATGCATTTTTAAAAGCTTACTGTCCTTTTGGGTAGTGGAGTGGTTGCTGGCAGCAAGAAACTCTGCTCTTGCCTTCATTTTATGGACACATTGCTTTGTGCTTTAGGTTCCAGAACCTGTCGTAGGCCGCATGTACTTGTAATGAATTATCTGCGCAAATATATGGCATTCGTAGACTAGACAAACTCTAAAACCTCATCAATGCTCACCCTCTCTGTAGTGAACTTTGTAAAGTCTGTTAGTCATCACTTTGTTGCATGTCATCCCTTCACTACAACGTCCCTCATAGCCTGAGTCGCTTTGGGATTTTAAACCCAAATAAACCAAACTAAGCACGTCATCCCAAATGGGAGCCGCAGTTATGGTACTCAGCTGCTTACCCGAAAGATGCAGGTTCAATTCCAGCTGCAGTGGTCGCATTTTAATGGAGACGAAATGCTAGAGGCGCAGGAACTCTGTGATGTTATCATACTTAAAGATTTATCCATTTCTCTAATATCTAGCATAGCCTGCGCCGCATTGTGGTTTTAAACCTCATAAAATCAAGCAAAATTGGTGGCTACTTCATTTCATAAAATTTTTTTAAATTTATTATTTTCTAAACATTAACAATTTTCTGCACCTCTTTTCGTTCATCTTTGCCTCTCTTATTCCCTCCTCGCTGAGTAGCAGGCCAGTGGCGTTGAATGCCAGCTAAATATTCTGTTTTTCATTTCATTCAGAAATCTCTTTCTTTATTGCTTTGTTAGTTGTATTATGCAGAAAGATGTGAAGCTTAGATCCAAGAACTATGGCCTGGATAGTAAGTTCTACATTCAAGGATAGTCAGTTTTATATTCAACCATACTTCATTACTTATTACACTATCTATGCAGGCTTCATTTGTAATGGGCTACCTGGCATAGAAGTGCTGTGATCTGCAGCAGTAAACATCTTTTCAAGGCAAATTTCTCAGTTACATGCACAAATAGATTGGCCAGGCTTATGTGCTTGTGGAGCTCATAAACTTGCATTTGTTTTCATAACTTTTGCTGTGGTGCACTGACTCACTGGAATACACTGCATATCTTCACTGCAATTAGATATGCCTTATATAGTGAGACATTCATGTACTCAAGTTTGGCTTAGTACACTGTGCTCAGATGAGTTTGTTAGCTGGCAAAGATAAAGCAAGGGTGGCAGTGTTTTGTAATGTCCACAGGGCAGTTTTGCAAACTCCAGTATGCGTGTCATTCCTTTCTTTTCATGCAACATAAACAGTCTTCCCTTCACACTCGTGTTTGAAACAAAATGCCTCACACTTCGCCGCTGTAAAATTGAAGGCCATTGTGCTGCTCCACAAAATGATATCTGGCTGCAACTGTAGTTGTGGTATGGAAAATTGGCCAGGCTGTATTTACACATTATTCGTCATGATACAAGCCACTTGCATGCCACACAAACGTGTTGGTAGTACAATATCCAGCAGTTTTGCTGTGGAGACTGCAGTGCTGAAATGAGATTAATGATGATGAAAGCAGACAATATATTTTGGCAGAGGCATTAAGATTGCTAAATTTTTTGGAAAGGAATTTTTGGGACGCTCCTTAGAAGGTTAAGGAACTTTTATACGTCACTACCATCAGACCAATTATGGAGTATGCCAATCCAGTATGATATGCTGGAACGCGTTCAGAATCGTGCAGCGTGGTTTGTCACAACACATATACTTTTAATTATCGAAGTAACAGTATCAAGCAGGACCTGAACTAGGACTCTGGTGGAGTGCCGGTTACGAATAAGGTTAGAATTCTTTTGCCGCATTTATTTCAAGGAAACTACTTTTAACCCCGAAACTTATTTGCTGCCACCTCATTTTGTATCCAGAAGGCACAACCACGACTGGAAAATACATGAGATAAAATGCGGTACTAATGTGTTCAAACTGTTTTCCTTTCCGCATGAATGTTAAAGCTGCCTCAGTGTATTGTTGAATGCCAGTCCGAAGCGAAGTTCTGAGCACTATTGTCGGATTTGTGATGTGCACGCATGCTCAGCTGCTGTTTTTTTGCTTTTCCTCTTGTCCTTCCCTGAAGAATTGGCTGATGTGAATACGCTGTTGACACTCTTTTTTATCATCTGCCATAGTCTTTCCCATCCTGTACAAAAGGTTGGCACGTGCTGTAGGATTGATTGTGTATGTATGTATCCCCCCTGCAGTTATACCTCCGTGGCACTGCAGGAATGTAAATAAATAAATAAACAGCTGATGATCTGCTAGGGCTGCAGGATTCCAAGATTGAGAAAAGCAGTGGGAGGCCCTGAGCCAGGTAGAATAGTGAAATTTGGCTAGTAGCAGACAGGGATCATGAAGCTTGAGGAGGGCACAGAAAATGGAGACTTATGGAAGATGCTGTAGACTGAAGTGCACCATCTGGGCTTGTGATGCAATGTGTAGGGCCCTTCGTTTGTGGGTAAAACCTGGTTTCTCCCTACTGTTGCATCCCAAAAAGATTAATCTTAAAGACCAGGTTGAACCCAATTTCTGTGCAAATGTGCCTGTAAGAAATTGTGGTTTCATGGTGCACAAAGCTCAAGAACTTCCGGAGTGTAGTGGATGTCACATATTTCTTCTGACATAGATTTTTTAACAATTCTGGTTATTTTATTTCCCTTTTAATGTTTATTGTTGTAGAGTTGCTTATAATTTTAGGATAAATTGAAAACTACATGTACTGACTGGTATTTCATTGCAATAATTATGCCCATAATTATGAAGCTCTGTTCGAAGGTAGGTGTGCATTTAGTATGCATGCTTGGAATTTCAGTGATTGTTTCTGCACTGCAAAGTCGAGGGCAGATCTCTGCTGTGCGAGTTTTTTGCAATGGAGTGAAAGTAACTGTAGCAGCGTTTGTTACTGTGTAACCCACCCAAACATTCTCCCGAAGGACCAGCGAGCTTCTGAACACCTATGGCTCAAAGCTCTGATTGCCCTTTTCCAGGTTTTCTGCATTAACCAGTGCAAGGCCAAGGGCTCAGAGCTAACAAGCGTTTGAAATTATAGAACTATACACAGTAGTGCTGGGACCGTGCAGCAAGTCAGCGTTAACGAAGTCGCGATAAACGTGAATTACTGTAAAAAGCTGGTGTGAAAATATAGTTGCGCTCACGGAAAACACTGTTTTTTTGCTGAGTCGATCATTGAAACAAAGCTATGCATATAAAGTTTGATACCTTGCTGATCCCTCAATTTCTTTCCAGCTAAAGACCAAGGGTTGCTTAAATGTTGTGCAAGCCACCAAGTTGGGTGCGATTTGTGCCAGTGACCGGGAGCAAGCTGGGGAATTTGTGAATGGCCAGTGGTATTCACTCAGAAAAGCAAGCTTTCTCTGTAAGTACAGTTTTTGGCATGGCATTGCTAGTGATGCATGCATTAAACTGACTACTCTGCACCTACCCATGCTTCAAGAACAGTGAAGTACATGAAAAAAACTGATTGGCGAAAAAAATTTTCCGCTTCTGGTATGTTTTTTCAGGAAAGTATTTGCCATTTAATGGGCTCAGTGGGCTGTGATAAACCTTAATAATTATGTGCTTGTTGTGGCCTGTAGTCAAATTTATCCTTCCACGTCTTGGTTGGCCTGACCTTCTAACTTGTCTGCATGAGATTGGCTGCTACCTACAGTTTCTTTTTTGTTGCTTTTTATTGGTTGTGACATTCTTTGCATGGCAGTGTCATGCAGTTTGGGAAGTATTCTGACCTGATTTCTGCGTTGGCTTGAAGTTCAAGCTTTTAGATGTGGGGGCAGGTTTACGGTGACCCCTTGTTCGCTGTAACTGCAGTGTGGCCATGAGGGTTAGTCCTTTTTTTATTTTGATGCAGTGTCATTTATTTCGTGCATGAATTAATTAAGTAAGCACTATTTTTGTAACAAATGAACACTCATTTTAACTGCAGCCATTATAAGTGCGCTTGACTAAAACGGCAGTCTTCCGGCATTCAGTATTACATCTTAAAACCAGCCAGAAGACAAAACACAGGAGAAGAGATGAGCACAAGACGAGGCTGGTCTAACAACTGAAGTTTTATTGAAGGCAAGTGGCAAAAGAAGACCTGCAAAGAGATGCACGCGTACAAATCCCCAAAGCAGTGAGAGGGCGAAAAACAATCGAAAGGCACTGCCATACTAGTAAACCATCTAAAAAACTTATTCCTGAAGGGTCATCGACGGCTTAGCCACGCACATGTCCTTAGCCTTACCGGTATAGTAAGCCTCAGCTATGTCCGGACAGATTTATCACTTCCATAAACCACTGATGTACCGCGAAAATCGGGCATGCAAAGAGACAGGTCATCCTCCGATTGCATTCACGAGATTGATCGTGCAGTGCCAGGTAAGAATTCTTCTTCCCCCCCTATACAGTGAATGTGCTCTGTCAGGTGCACATTCCGACATCTGCCTGTCTGCCCGTAGTAGTTTCAGCTACAAGGCAGTGGAACACAAAAACCCTTTTACTTTTGCAAGTGGTGAACCTTTTTTATCCCGCACTGTGCGTAGCGGATGATTACCGGTAGTTTTATCAAGCCCAGCTTGAACGTTGGTGCAAAGGGCTCCTACCTCGCTTTTAGCTGTCAAGACAACAGCAACATCATACTTAAATTTGGTGCGACTTTCTTGAGACGGTGTGAAAAGCTGTGGAGGTTTGGTATAGAGGCCGCATTTTTGTGCTGCTCCACTACGTCAGCATCATCCCAGTGGTGTTCCTTTCCCTCAAGCGAGTGAAAACACACTGACAGGTGCGCGAGATGGGCAAGGGGAACCCAGGTGCAATGGCTTGGAGAGCTGCTCCGAGAATGCGTTCTCAACACTGTGATGGCATGACTTCCATAAAGCAGTCGTGATGCATGCGATTGCCAGCCCGTCCTTCACCAGCCTCGAGTGGTTCGACTCATAGCTAAGAGGCTTTCCTGACCTTGGGCTATGGTGCCAACACCCGTGGTCATTCACAAAGCGCAGGTCTAAATCAAGAAACTGCAAACTCTGCTTAGTGAAAGTCAGACGTAAAAGATCGACTTTGACTGCATGCCTTAAAGATTTCTAAAATGTCTTGTGCCAACTTATCTGAGCCCTTCTTGTCCACGAAAATTAGGTAGCCATCACCGTAACGAAATGCTACTATGCCGAGGTCTTCCAAACAAGGGTTTAATGCCGTATCGACTCTGTACAGAAAAATGTCGCGGATTAGCGGTGCGACCTGGGACCCTCTGCATTCGCCTTTCTCTGATGTAAATACCGCCCTGCCAACTCGCAAAAGTGGAGTTCTGTGGAGTTCTAGTTTCTTATGGACAGCAACCTGGGCAGGTGCTCTGCAGTGAGTATAGACATGGAGGAGCTATACAATTCATTGTCACATGATAGACTTCTGAAGCATGTGCAAGACTGCATCAGGGTGGACAATGAACATACTTTTACACACAGTTGCGTGATTTCCGTTGCTAGCTTCATGGGGCTGTTGTCCTTTTACTGCAAATCTGGATTTGTCAGTTGGCAGGGCGGTATTTAAACTCAGGTTGTACCTTTGATCAGCAACTCTTTTTCATCTAAAGACGATAAGGCATTAGAGCTCTGTTCGGAAGACCTCGGCATAGTAGCATTTCGTTATGTTCATGACTACCTAAATTTTCCGGGCATGGAGGGCTCAGAAAAGTTGGCACAAGATGTTTTAGAAGTCTTTAAGGCGTGCAGTCAAGGCCTGTTTTTTACGTCAGAATTGTCCAAGCAGAACCAGTTTCTTGATTCAGTCCTGCACTTTGTGGACCTCCTTGTTTGTTGGGGCTACAGCCCAAGATCGGGAAGCCTCTTTTTAGGTACGAGTTGGACCGGTGGTGGCTGGGGAAGGATGGTGAAAAGGTGTGCTTGTCTCCGGATAAGGTCAGTAAAGATGGAAGCACTTGATGGGTATGCAATCACGTGCATGACATCAGCTTTACATAAGTCATGCCATCACTGCTGAGCATTCTCATTCTTGCCACTTGCCCATCTCACTAACCTGTCAGAGTGTGTTTTCACTCGCTCGAGAGAAAGGAACACATACTCGGATGATGCTGATATACCTTACCTCCACAGTATTTCGCACAGTCTCGAGAAAGTGGCGGCAAAGTTTAATGTGCTGTCGTCTTAACAGCTATGTACAAGATAAGAGGCTTTTGCACCGCCATTGAAAAAAGGCTTGATAAAACTATGGGTAATCGTCCACAATGGACAGTGTCACATATAAAAAGGTTCACCACTTGCAAAAGTAATGGAGTTTATTGTGTTCCACTGCCTTATGGCTGCAACTGCTATGGGCAGACAGGCAGATGTCTGAATTTGCGCCTGACTGAGCACTTTCAATCTACAGGGAGGAAGGCAACTGCTAATCTGGCACTGCACACTCAATCTTTTGAATGCAAATCTGAGGATGACCTACTATCTCTGCGCACGCCTAATTTACACAACACATCAGTGGTTTACGCAAGGAAGAAATCTGCCGGTAGATAGTTGAGGCTTACTACATCAGTAACGCTAAGGCACGTGTGGCTTTATCTTTCCTGCGACCCATGTTGCTCTTCCCGAGCAACCTTTTGCGACCAGTCATTATTTTGACTGCCACGGCAGTCAGTTTTCTCACAATCCAATGCGAAGGTTGTGATGTTGCCACAAGTTTATGTGACCTAGTTGGTGTGATGCCCTCCTCCCATTGGCTACAGTTGGCGCGATGCTGCTCCAAACTGACCCGAGCTCGGGATAGTACGAGCACAAGACAAGATTCTTGTTAGGGGTTGGTACATGTGGAATAGTGCTTTCGCACTAAAAGCATGAGGGAGGGACATTGGCTTTCGGTGACTGAAATATGACAGTGAGGTGATATTAATGTTGATAAAGATCCAAGTGTACTTTAGTTTTACAAACTGAACACAGACGCTCAAGTAGCTGCGCTCTGTTTTAAAATACACACCGATTACTTAATAATTAAAGAATTTAGTAGCTGAAAACATGCACGACACTCTCTTCTGGTACAGCACATTGACTAAACACTTACAGTTGTGTGGCATGGTCAGCTTTATACTTGTGTTCGGATATAAAGCTCATGACACTTTCCGGTACAGGCTGGTAGACTGTTTCATTCCTTTTCGTCTGTCCCAACATAGTATTGGTGTTGGATTACGAATAATCTTCCATTTCAGTACAAATTTAGCCTCACATTAAAGGACTATAGACAATAAAGTTCTTGCTTGCACTTTTTTTTCTTTCAAGTCATGATTTAGACATTACAATACATGGATCACCACCCGGTACTCGCCTGTGACTGCTAAATTTATAACTGAATTTCTTCTTGGCACTGTTTAAGTTTCAGTTTCATCAACTAAATGATGGGTGTGACAAGTAGGTCTCATGAGACACGAAAAGAACGGCAATTTAACTGGTGATATGTTGCTTGTTGTCATTCCAGCTCTTGAAGCAAGCTTGTTTAGAAGTTTTAGTGAATTAAAACTATGCATTAGCATTTATATTGCAGGGTTTTTTTTCGTGCCTCATGCTACCTAAGTGTGAACCACATGTCTCAGCCATCGTTCGGTTGAATAAAGTGAAATAGCATGAAAGAAGAAATTCAGATACGAATTATTTATTGGTCATAGGTGAATACCACATATTGGCATAAGTATTCTAATGTTTAACACATCATTTGAAAGAAGAAAACATGGAACTAATGCTAGGTGTCTATAGTTCTCTAAGTCATAAGGGGAACAAAACCCAACACTGATGGTGTGCGGACAGTTTAACCTCATTGAAGACATTTTGGGTGCCTTGTACAGTGCTTTTAAATGTAGTAACTCTGATAACTTCCCTGAAAATGTCCCTTTCTTCAAGAAGCTGCCCATAACAAAATGACTAATATACATATTTTTTTCGATTCAGACATTGGCATGGATTCCAGTGTTGTGCCCCTTGGAGATTCTGGTTATTCTCTGGTTCAAACTATTGATTACTTCTGTCCATCTGTTGAAGACCCCTACATAGCTGTAAGTGTTGAACATTGTAAAAGAAATGCTTACATGCATTTAGTAACCTGGTGGCAGATTGTATACTCAAACTTCAACATCACAGTGCTCTGCTGTCACTTCAGTCGACTGTACAAAAAATACTAAGCGTTTTTTTTTTGCAGAAAGTTATGTGTCTGTAGTTTTAATACAAGGCAATAAAACGAAACAAAGTAGTATTAAATATATATTCTTGTAGCCGTAGGAGTATCACCAAACTTTTTCTATAATCAGAGTTTCTAAGTGCTAAGGTTGTTAACTTATTGGCTAGTCTGGATAACAGGTCACTTACTGAGCAGTCTTATTGGGCTCAAAACCACACTATTAATATACTTTCTATAAACGTGTAAATAAATCTGATTGTAACGATGTGTCAATACGATAGCAGCGTTTGTTACCTTACGTCGGCGGTTGTTCTAGAGCCAGCCAGCAGCGCGCGCTCAGCGATAGCACTGCCGCTACTGCGTTGACACATCTTCGTTGTTACACAATAATGAATCAAATAGGTGACAGGCCTCATAATGGTATCCTATGCTGGCACCATGTGTACAGGATGTTTTCTTATTCATTGTTTTTGTTTGTTGCAGGGCAAGATAGCGTGTGCCAATGTGCTGTCTGATCTTTATGCACTTGGCGTGACCCGCTGCGATAACGTGCTGATGGTAATGGCTGCCAGCACTAAGCTCACTGAAAAGCAGAGGGACATTGTCGTGCCTCTTCTCATCAGGCGAGTCAAGGTAGGATTGGCCCCTGCTGCAGTAAAACCTATGATGTTTGCATCAATGTTTTTAGGTGTGTGGAGACCATGGGTAGCCTATCGGAGCTAATTTGAGTGTGAGGGCACTAGTTGTGTAAGCTCTCAAAATTTTAATGCAGTCTCAGATTTCTTTTTCAAGTTCGTGCGCTTAGCATGGTGAAGAGATAACTTGAGAGAAGATCTACAAGAGATGTCCATGTCAGAGAGCAGCTGTTCAAGTGTTTCAGCATTTAACTCTTTTCACTGCCTGAGTTCATGCCCCAGTACTGAAGTCATAAGCATGGTGCAAATAGCTGAAATGGCATTTGTTTCTCCACAGGACTTGGCTGAACAAGCAGGCACAAGGGTCACAGGAGGGCAGACTATGCTCAATTCTTGGCCTATGATTGGTGGTGTGGCATCATCAGTCTGCAGAGAGTCTGAAATCATCTCGTGAGTGCAGTAATCCTTTCCCTTTTTTTCTTTTTCCAATGAATTAATTTTTCCATGCTATTTTTGTCGTTAGCATTTATGAAATGCAAAATGTGAGCATTTGAGGCTCTGTCTGTTGGGTACTATGTCTGATGAATTTTTCCAGCATGAGCATGGTTTTAAAAGTTCAGATAAACCTTACTTAATACCCAAATAATCACCACACTGATGATGTAGCTTGCCCATGGAAATACCTGACTGTACAGCCAAAGCTCATAATTTGAATTTCTGGATAATTCGAACTGTACGACTGGGTCTGGCCATGCTCCACTGGGGTCTGTGTGAAACAAAGCCCATTAATTTGTTCATTTGAACGTGAATGGTTTGTGCAACCAATAATTCAAACAACACACCACCGCGCCTGGGGGGCGGGGGACGCGGTGAACCAAGAAACATTCCCACTAGGCTTCACCACCTCTTTGGAGAAGTGGGCAGGGTTAAAATGGTGTGAGAGGCTGGGTAAACGAGGGAGGGGTTTCTAGCTGTGCTAGCGGTGGCAAGTAACTGCATGACCTCCGAGCCGGCTTGCTTGCATGTGTTGGTCTCGAAGGCTTCAGTAGCTTGCTGTGTTGGGTTTTGCTGTTGAGAAATCGATGACATGGCCAGCGACGAGATGCTTACAGTGAATCAGATATGTCGCAGTGTCTCCGGCACTCCAAATCCGAAACCATGCGGTCGTGCGCGAAACTACGACGTGTGCCAAACGAATGAGTTGGAGCTTGGCTGATGTTTGCTGTGTGTATTTGTCTCGGTTTTTCAGTGCCCTTTACATGTGATTGGTTGCGGCCGGAGCAGTCAACCTACACGGTGTATCGCATTTAGAATTGTCTTCCGTTTGCAGTAATTACTGTGCCAAAATGCTTGGAAGAGAAGGTTGGAACCATGCGTGAAGTCAATGCCAGAGCATTATCGAAGCAGGATATCACCAAAAAACGCACTCATTGGTTTGGCAGTGTGTGCCTTGAGCCAGGGTAGGCTGCAAAATCGGGCAATATACATGTGGCCGCCCGGGTTACCTTTGCTTGTCGACTTCAATGCTTACGCAACCTCACGACTCACAAGTGTGAATTTGCAAGTGACAGAGGTTGCACTATATGGTTTGGTCGAAAAGCGCCAGACGTGAGACGGTAGTCCTTGTGACCTTGCTTATTGGTGGTTGTATGCCTTTTGCAACTTCAGTGGGGCCGTCCGCTGCGGTAGTTTGGACGCACTGAATGCTACGCGCCTCTTCAGTTTTGAAGGTGAAAAAAGGCCTTCAGATAAAAGGTAGGAGGTGATGAAGGAATACTTTAGGACAATGAAATGGCTAATCTCACTACCTGACTGCTTCCCAAATGCATATTCTGTTCACTTTTGTTTGTACAAACTTCAGTCAATTTGAACTGTCGTCGTCCCCGTCGAGTTCATATTAACGAGCTTTCACTGTACTGTACAATTCACTTTTGCACAAGTTCGAACCATGTCTTATTGGAATTGTCGTCATTATATCAAGTGCTATCCCGCACCCACCAACGATGTTCTGATACCATTTTGCACTCCACTAAGTCAACGCTGATGCTTTTTGCAAGTAGAGTACTTATAGCAAAGGCCCAGCAGGTCAGTCGCATAGACAGTGAAATTTTGAAAATGGCAATATAATGTAAACAGAAAAAGAATTGCTGCAAAAACCCTTGAACATATGCCTTCCCCGAGAGCAAAGAATGACAGCAATAGTAATGCTATGCCTGTCTCAACGTTATCCTTGGAGAAGGTTTGCTACAGAAGTAGTCACTACGTCATTAAAAGCAAGCTGTTTCAGAACAACAGAAAAGGCCCTAGACAAAAACTGGAATGTTCATCAGCCTGGCCATTTAACCTAATTGCTAAATGTTATGCTCCCTTTACAGGCCAGACAATGCACAGCCTGGAGACGTGCTGGTACTGACCAAGCCCCTTGGCACCCAGGTGGCAGTGAACGCTCACCAGTGGCTGGAGAAGCCGGAGCGCCATGCTTAGCTGGGCAAGGCTGGCATCAGTGGAGAAGATGTACGCAGGGTCTACCTCCATGCAATAGACTCCATGGCACGTCTCAATCTCAATGGTTGGTGCTGATTTGTTCGTGTCTGCATTTTTTTTAGTTGCCTATTTGCTTATGTGCTTATTTACGGCACTCTCTGCAATGCCTTCCTGAGGTATTGTAGGGGTAAAACATGTACAGTCACAGAAAGAGAGTGGACAGATACTAAAGTGCATACAAACTGTGAGCAATGCTTTAAGAAGGTGACAACAAAATAGTTGATAATTGAAGTACAGCGCAGTGGTCAGGGCAACAATAATAAATTCGTGTCCCATGATGAAGACAGCTTCCACTACAGTAATCGTAACATAAATAATGAGATTGGATATTGTATAGCATTGAAAACGAAAAGTGCAGGACATTAGTGCAAACAAATAAAAAGAAACTCCAAGAATTTGATCACGCACTTTAGGAGATGTTGCTGCACTTGGTAGATTCTGCAAAATATGCGAGAGCAAAGGACATCATGACATGTAAATGCACAAAGAAATTGGGGAGTTCATTTGGAGAAAAAGAAGGGATGGGCAAGCAGGGAGAAGGATTAAAAAGGCAGAAGTGAAGAAGATAAGTTGTGAAAAGATGAACGCAAGAAGAGTGATGCTGTCGCAGCTAGGCAAGAGGTGGGAGAAAAGGAAAGTCGTCTTGTTGGAATATTGGTTAAGGGCCTGAGGCTTCCCCCACCACCAGTTGTTTGGTTTCTGTTGTGAAGCATCCAATCCTTGTGGCTTTCTCTTTACTACCACAGCCGTTCACTCCAGTGTTATGCCAACAAATAAGGAAAAGAAAAAAGAAAATAATTAAAGTCGTGTCTGGATAGTACAAACAAGGATACAGGTTAGATAAGATTGGAAAACACTAACCTTGAGAAGGTGGTGGGGCTGGGAAGTACTGTATTTTGCCCATCTGGTTTTTGCTTCCTTGTTTATTACATGGAAATATCTTAGCTTGTTAGCAGCCCATGGGAAGGGGGACAGTGGTAACCTGGCGACCAACATTAAAGACTGCAGTAATTGAGTTACTACCACCTCACAGGGTATGCTGGTAGTATCTGTGCAGTCTCACATTTTGCAAGTGCAAGTATCTGTGTTCCATTTACTAGTACTTCACTGTCTGCATGCAAGAAGGCTACCACAAAATTGCAGACTTTTGACGAGGAAAACTTTTCATTTTGATCAAAGCAGGTCTTTATCAGACCAGCTCCATTTCTTTCCTTTTATATCATGAAATGAGAGGCATTGTACGACTATTCATCAGTTGTGTCTTTTGTGACCAAGTGGGCATTGACTTTCACTTCGCTCCTGCTTGTGCAGAAACTGTGTTAAAACAAATTTTTTGCCTTTGTTGTTCCAGGAGCTCGGCTGATGCACAAGCATGGCTGCCACGGTGCTACAGACGTGACAGGCTTCGGTCTGCTCGGCCACACCCAGAACTTGGTGCAGATGCAGCAGCGCTCAGTGCGGTTTGTGATCCACACGCTGCCCATCAGAGCCAATTTCCTGCCCTGCTGGCCGCCACGGGCACCTCCTTCAAACTAACGCACGGGCATTCGGCCGAGACCTCTGTTGAGCCACTGACTGACAATCAGTCGAATTTTTTTTCTCTGTTGTAGGATTTCCTTCTCATGTCTTTCACAGCTTCTTGAAAATAGATACAACACAATTTTTCAAACTTTCACCGTCGGGAAGTGCTAAAATGTATGCCGAGTTTAGAGTTACATGAAAGTGATGGTGTTCCTGTCGGAAATCCCCAGTTGTTCCTTGGAAAGATATGTTGTTGTCTCCTTTTGGGTGAAACTCTTTTCAGATTTTTTTAATGTAATTCAGATGCTTTGCTCTGAGTAGTACCAGGAGAAAATTAAACAAAATTGGCAGGACGATCATGAAACCTGATGCGAGAACGCTGTAATAGCAGTTGGATTTTCGCTCAGTGATTATTTTGATGCTTTTACTTTAATGAATGCTTTTACTTAAAGCCGAGTGCAACAGAATTTTTCTAGAGGGTGTCTATGTTGGCAACCCCCTAGCTAGTGGGGCATGGTGAGGCTGTGGCCGGTTGGGGATGCTTCTGGAGGGCAGCTGACTTTCCCACTGTCTCTTTGGATTTGATTTTACTCTTGCTCTTTTTGCTCTGCTGCTGCATGGGCTTCTGGTGTGTGGAGGCAGGCAACGGGTTGGTGATGGATGCGTGGTTCTTGTGGAGGGTGGAGTAGGGAGGTCTCTGGCACTTGTCGAGGTTTCACATAGAGAAAATTTCTTGGTCTTCACACAGATAACGCTGCCCTTAGTACAACTGTAGCCAAAATTTTTTTTTACTTAGCAATGCAAACTTCCTGGAAACGGCAATAAATGGCAACAGCGACATGGCGTGTGTCCCTTCCACACGCTCTTTGATAAATGAGAGCATAGCGACGGATTCATCGCGCGACTTAGTATCTTGGATCACCCACCGGACACCCAAGATGCAATGAACAAGTTAAAGCATCATTTGGGGTGTTTTCTCAAAATCTCTTGCCAATATATTAGCATATGGAATTTATTTATTTATTTTATTTATTTATTTCAATACCTTCAAGGCCTCTGGGGGCATTAGTGGAGAGGAGTGCATGAAAAATATATAATCATAACACAGGAATTGTAGCAATTTTGCGGCAATACAGGAATTGCGGTAAAACAGCAACAATTTCATTTCAAGTTTATTTCATAGGTTGCACTCGTAAAATTTATGGCGTTAGTGAGTTACAAGTTTCCAGTTTTCCTTTCTCATGTGGACTGCTGATGTGCCTTCCAAAGGAGAATGCCGAAGGATCGTGCAAAGAAATTGAGCAGCAGGAGGGATACCCAGCGTGGATCATAGAGGATGTTGTTGAAGGGGAGCGGGTAGCAAGGCTGACGGACTCTCTACACGTGCTTGAAGTGCCTTCAGCCGACAAGGAGTCCTAGCTTTGGTAACACAGGCTTGGGAATAGGGGACAGGGAAAGAATTGGTTGTGAGGAAGGTTTCCAGCCTTGCAAGGAGTTTTGAAAGAGTGAGCTGTGAAGTTTTTACTGATGGGGTACCTTATGGCTGTCATATGCAACTACGAATGCCACATACACGAGTGGCGACAGCTTTGTTCTTATGCTGCATGCCACTGACATGAACATTAGCTAAATGGACTCCAAACAAACATTTTGTGTTGTGTTAGAGATATTTTATGCGCTTTATGAGCACACCAATATTTTTGTTAGTCATGAAAGATAGCCTTCTACAAGCATTCGTTATGTAAAATATTTTCCCCTTTTATCATATAGTAGTGGTGTTGATGGTTCAGTTAAGAGACTGGCTGTTCCTTGAAGAGACCTTCATGAATCTGTGCTGACTGAATATTACGGTGGTGTGGAGGATGGTTTGTCTACCGTGGGCATCTCTCACAGCCTCTCATTGCTTAAGCCTCAGCCATTTGCCATGCATTGGGAATAAAAATATTTTGCAAAAATTCTGGCTCTTGTCTTTGCTGAGAGTGTGTGTGGGCACACTGAAGCTTTATCCATCAGTATCATTAAGAGCAGACATTACTTAGCACCATTAGATACAGGTTGCTTCGTCCAATTTTATGTGAAACGACTTTTGAATTGAATTTTTGTGAAGACCTAATTTGCTCGTTTTGTCACGAATCATATAAACAGCACATTGCAAGAAATTGCTCCCGTGAATAATGTGGTTAAAAAGAGCGCTAAGGAGCTTGTCACTTATCTTTTCCAAAATTTATTCCTCAGGACTTCACCTGATGTTGTGAGATATTAAGCTTGAGGAAAATTACTTGTTTACAGCATCTCATTTCGGAACATGAACATTGTGCTTGGTCCAGTGTCTACTTTGGGTTCTGCACATGTCAACAGTGCATATAGCGCTTCTGCACATTACTGCGTGGTGGACGTAAATGTTAGGCAATGCAGCATGCTGTAACAAGACAGATTCAAACCAAACTGCACATGATGCTGCCTTCAGTGAGAGTAACAATGGGAACTTCGGTTGCAAGTGCATTAAACACTTGAAGGTTCCCATATCTGGTCATGGGCTTTGGTTGCTGTAGCATGTGGCGTTGTCTTTAGCGCTGTCTTGTTGCCACTGCACGCCCCAAGTGATTGTGACGAAGCTAGCACAAGGCGCCGGCTACGTGCAAGGAGTGGTCGCGTGATCATAGGTGAAGTCCATGGCTCTGTTTAACAGCTAGCACTTTCAAACGTTTTGGATGCGGCGTGGCCTTCCTTCTGTTTGCCCTATGGCATGCTGCAGCAATGAGCTCCCGAGACTCTTCGATGCCTGCTGCTTGTACTTTGATGCAGGTGTCACAGTGCACGGCTATCAGGAAACCTCTTTCTTCCTTTCTTCTTTCACTCCCTCCTTTATCCCTTCTCTGAAGGTGTGGTTCAGGTGTCTGCCAATATGTGAGACAGATACTGCACCATTTCTTTTCCCCAAAAACCAATTTCATTTTCATAGTGGTTACCGGTGTTCCGCTGCTAAGCTTTAGGATGGGGGATGAAAAGAAAATTTTGTTTTTTGAAAGGATAGCGTACCATCTCGGTGAACACCTCAACCCTGTGGTGAACACCTCAACCCTGCCGTGGGGAACGGCAGAAAGTATATAAAGAGTGAAAGAAGTAAGAGAGAGGTGCCGTAGCAGAGGCTGCCTGATAATTCAGACCTGGCGGGGTACTTTAATGTGCGCTATAAATTGCCACTTGTTATACGGGACATGAACGTTTGAGTGCAGTGGGGCCGTGCAGGGGCTCAAGGACCTGTGTGTCCTAAATGTTTTGTAGCGGGAGCTACACTAGGCTACCAGTCGAGCATTTCGTGGTACACGCGAGGGGAAAGTTGTGCGTATGCGCCGATACCATGTTACATGGGAGAGGCCAATTGTGCTCATGCGCCGTTACCATGGCAACCGTGAAGGAGTGGGTGGCTTCATCGCCGCTCTCGCTCCTTTATTCCTTCCCTTATGGCTCGGTTCAGGACCACGTACCATCGGCAAGGACCGTATGCCTTGCTATGTGTAACAAAATTTTCTTTTCTACAAATTATTACATTTTGACTTAATAATTCTTTTTAATCCCGCACATTATTATTATTATTATTATTATTTATTTATTTCGAAATCAAAACTCTTGTCCTTTCTCTGCTCATGAGGTAGAATCCACCGGTGTTGCATTGCCGCGTGCTTTTCGTTTTTAATAACTGAGTGCAGGCGAACAGCCACCCGATTCTTGGCCGATCCCCCAGTGTGGGCATGTGCCATCCTTTGATAGGCTAACAACAATGACATATAAACTCGTATGACATCATAATCATCATCATCATCAACATTTTCATACACACGTAGAACGGCTGCTGCCAAGAACGCTCGCACGTTGTGTCACGGCAGCTGGCGGATTGCGGCCGCTAGGCCTATCGCTTGTTCTCTGGATGGTCCTGTGCTCAAGCCTTCCTGGCTGCGCTAAGGCCCTGTCACGACCGGCGCCGGGTGGCCAGCCTTGCGTTATTTTGCTCTTAAAGAAGCTTGAGTTCAACGAGGGATCTTTGTTTTGCCTAAGGTGAGTAATTTTTGCTCCGCGACAGCGGCGCCCTTTATCGCGAATGCCTATTTAGTCTTGCGTGGAAGACTGCTCGCGCCAGCTGCAATGACCGCACAGTTTTCTTTAAAATATGCCACCAGAAAACGTGAGGCCAGAAGGACTTCGAGATGCATTGCAGCGTCCCGACAGCGTTCGTCGTCTGTTAGACGCGAAGCACGTTTGTGGCTCCCGTTTCCCACTTACGTGCAGCGTTCCGAGCATGGCGCTCTGCCTCGGCTGCATCTATGACTCTTCCACAACAAGTCTTATGTGCCACTTCGCCTGTGGTAGCTCTATCATTACTGCTGCGGTTGGTACTGCACAGGAACGCAGAACGCTGCGTCGTCCAGTCACAGCAGGTTATCTTGGGACGCGTTTGTACCCGCTGCGGTGGCTCAGTGGTTAGGGCGCTCGGCTACTGATCCGGAGTTCCCGTGTTCGAACCAGACCGTGGCGGCTGCGTTTTTATGGAGGAAAAACGCTAAGGCGCCCGTGTGCTGTGCGATGTCAGTGCACGTTAAAGATCCCCAGGTGGTCGAAATTATTCCGGAGCCCTCCACTACGGCACCTCTTATTTCACTCCCTCCTTTATCCCTTCCCTCGGTTCAGGTGTCCGCCGATATATGAGACAGATACTGCGCCATTTCCTTTCCCCAAAATACCAATTATTATTATGGGACGCATTTGTCGTTGTTGATAGCCCTTTTTGTGACTTCTTTTGTTGCCCCGAAGGATTAGGACCAAGCTAGCGCGAGTCGCCGGCTATGGGCAAGGAGTGGTCGCGTGATCGTCGGTTAGGTCCATGACTCTTCGCTTTAAAAGCTAGAGCTTTAAAAGGTACTGGACGCGGGCGGCCTCCCGTCCGTTTACCCTGCGGTGTGCTCTAGCAACGTGCTCCCAAACGAGCTGTCCACGAGATTTTCTTCGATGCTGCTGCCTGTACTTTGATGCTGGTGCAGCTGCGCACGTGATATCAAAACCGATCTGCTGCTGTGGCTTATTGGTTATGAAGAAAACTATTAAACCTTACGCCCCTAATCGGGGCACGGATAGTGCACTGACATCGTCTTAGCGTTTCGCCTCCATCGAAACGCTTAGGCGCCCGTGAGCTTTGCGATGTCAGTGCACGTTTAAGATCCCCAGGTGGTCGAAATTATACCGCAGCCTTCCACTACTGCACCTCTTTCTTCCTTTCTTCTTTCACTCTCTCCTTCATCTCTTCCCTTAGGGCGCAGTTCAGGTGTCCACCGGTATGTGAGACGTATACTGCGCCATTTCCTTTCCCCAAAAGCAATTTTCATTTTCATAGGGGTTACAGTGTGCCGCTGCTGAGTTCTAGGACGCGGGATGGAAAGAAAGAAAAATTGCGGGGGAAAGGTAGGTTAAATCTCTGACATATCGGTGAACACCTCAACCCTGCAATGGGGAAAGGGAGAAAGTAGAGAGTGAAAGAAGAGAGAGAGAGAGGTGCCTTAGCAGAGGGCTACTGATAATTCAGACCTCGCGGGGTACTTCAACGTGCAGTATAAATTGCCACTTGTAATACTGACATTGGCAAAACGTGTATATGGAGAACCTATGCTTGCAGTGCTCAGAACATGTGTCAGTCAGGCATCGATAAAGGAGTGAGTGAAACAAGTAACTGAGAAAGAGGTGGCGTAGTGGAGGGCTCCGCCAGCAAGCTCGGCAAGCCGTGGCATGTCTTTTTATCTTCATTCAATTTCACATTCCTGCCTACGCACGCCCCTGCGGCTCCATACTGCGTCTTTCCTTTCCTCCTTGTCCTCCTCGCAATTCCAGCTAGGGCTGCTGCTAAGTCCTGCACAGCAATACGAGAAAGTTACTGTGCACTTTCCTCAAAATACGCAGCCGTGCGCACGTGCCCGCATTCGAATGCCGCGTTAACGAGGTGCGTGGTAGTCCACGTCGGATATTGCGAAAGGTGTGTGCTGTGGGGTGCTCGGATATTCGCCATGCCGGCAGAAGTGAATATTTACATTCCGACGGGAAAGTCGAAAGCATCGTGATATCGAGCTGAACAAGAAAACACCGTTAGCGCTGGCGAAGACGGAACTACTGAACTACTTCGACCGATATGCCGGCGCCGTTGGTCGACCACGCGGCCATATCTATCGGAAGAAAGAGAGTGTTGAAAGAATTCGTATGCCGGGGGTGGGGGAGGGGCAGTCGGCTTCCGCTGAAACCCGTAAGCATAGCTCTACAATTTTATTTATTGGAATGTACGTTGGCATGGCCCACCCTGCCAGGTGGCAGTTATTGGTTGATCGCGGGAGGTTGTTCAGCCAATGAACGCTGCGGCCTATTGCTGCAGTGCCGCGTGTCTGCCACAACGTTGTCAGCGCTAATTATTGCAGTCCACATCTCTCTAACCACCGCCGCGTACCTCAAAGCCCGAATGAGGTGTCCACTGACCCATAGAGCCAGCTATGCGCCTTTCCTTTCCTCAAAATCAACGTAAACTTCGATGTCAGTGGCAACGCTAATGAACAGCTTTGTATATCCTGGATTAGCTAAGCAAATCCTCGGCCAAATTTTTTGTGCTGCAAAGAGTGGGAACAAATGCTAATCTGAGCCTTCATGAATCCTTGCCCTTCTGAAACTGTAGCAATGGAAGCAGCGCCAGGCAGGAGAGGTAGTCGAACCGCAAGGCTTGTTAGAATTTAGCGGCGCCCTGCTCGATGACAAGATCTCCGGTTCGTTGCTCGGGCTCATGCCAATGCAGACGAAAGTGGGAAAATGGTCTCAAGCTATGATTTCGGCGCCCACTGACTATGCGCTACGTAGCTGTTGTTCCGAACCACTCCATTGCGATGAAGAGCCGTAATCAACTAAGTCCTTGCGATTCTCAACGCGCTCGTCCTTCATCGGAAGGACGGTGCTGGCCCATAATAGACCAAGGCCCCTTGACGTATTTCTGGCCTACAAGCTTTTCATTCATCCGAAGCTTTCCGCTGCGGTGTGGCGCCGTTGTCGGCCCTGGGCAACCATTGGCGAGTGGGGCTGCTCGTGTTTTCAATTCATTCTAAGCATACCGATGCGATGCCGAGGTGTTATTAGTTGGATTGGTGTCCCATGTGTTCGTTATTCACCCGAAGCTCTTCGCTGCGGTGCAGGCCCGTAATCGACCTAGGCATGATGTTGCCCTGTACGGTAATCTTTCATCGAAAGCACTTCGCTAAGGTGCCGGCCTGTAATCGACCTATACCACCTAAACATGCGGCCCCGCGTGTTCGTCATCCATCCGAAGCGTTCCGCTACGGTGCCTTGCTTAGGCCACCTAGGCATAGCAGTGCCCCACGTGGCAGTCGTTCATCCGAAGCACTACGCTCCGATGCCGTTTCGCAGTGTACGTAGGCCTTAGACCTTGGTAGGTCACCTCCCTGATCGATGGAGACTACTTGGAGGAAAAGAACCCTCTTCCGACGCGCCGATTGCCCAACTTTCTGGTGCAAGAATCCCGATACCCTCTGGTTTTTGCAGAAGTCATATAGGGCGTTTTGCGAGATGTTCGTTGTTCGTCAATTGGCTAGACCCCTCTGCGATTCCGAACAAGACTAGAAGGATGCGGTGCTTAATGTGTCAGTATGTGGTATCGGTGTGTTAACAATATAATAATCGGTCTTTGAGGAAAGGAAATGGCGCAGTATGTCTCATATATCGTTCGACACCTGAACCGCGCCTTAAGGGAAGGGATAAAGGAGGGAGTGAAATAAGAAAGGAGGAAAGAGGTGCCGTAGTGGAGGGCTCCGGAATAATTTTGACCACCTGGGGATCTTTAACGTGCACTGACATCGCATAGCACATGGGCGCGTTAGCGTTTTTCCTCCATAAAAACGCAGCCGCCGCCACCTGGGGATCTTTAACGTGCACTGACATCGCACAGCACACGGGCGCGTTAGCGTTTTTCCTCCCTAAAAACGCAGTGGCCCATATGGTCGAAATTATTCCGGAGCCCTCCACTACGGCACCTCTTCTTCCTTTCTTCTTTCACTCCCTCCTTTGTCCCTTCCCTTACGGCGCGGTTCAGGTGTCCAACGATATATGAGACAGATACTGCGCCATTTCCTTTCCCCCCAAAACCAATTATTATTATTATCTTTAACGTGCACTGACATCGCACAGCAGACGGGCGCCTTAGCGTTTTGCCTCCATAAAAACGCAGCCGCCGCGGTCGGGTTCGAACCCAGGAACTCCGGATCAGTAGCCGAGTGCTCTAACCACTGAGCCACAGCGGCGGGTGTGTGTTAACTGCAATCACAGTTTTTATGCAAGAATGAAGTCGTGGTGCCCAACATCAGGGATGCTGTCACTCATGCCCATAATGCAGCTGCTGTATTCAGCCCTAATTACTTATGCAAAGCCTCTTCGCAGCTCGCACCAAAGGCCATTTGCAAGACAGCGAGCAGCTCCAGGTCCACCCGTCCGTCTTCTGGTGTGACCGCTCAAGCAGAAGACATAGTTGAACTCAACTCAGAAGCCAGTCGGCGAGTTTGAAATGGCACAATAGTCACCTGCCACTATGGAGCCTCCTGCAATGCCGTTTCTTCCGGGGCCGATGGCACCGACGACCGCGTTTTGCGCTCGCGACCGGGAGGACAACTGCCGGGAGATGGCGCTGCGCGTCCATTGTCTGGACTCCGGCTGGGGCACGCCGACAGCGTCTCAGCTTCGGCGGCTGCTCGGTCTGCAGTGCGCCGTGGGCCAAGTGGTGGCCGGAGACTGCGGCGAGGTGGCAGTCTACGAGAGCCCCACTTGGACGGCAAACGTGACGCTGCAACTGGAGCGGTCACCCAAGGACTCGTTCATGCATATCGTACTTAAGTGGTGAGTGCGCGACAAGTACTTCTGGCTTTGCCCTTAGCCAGTCTTCGCTCGGCGTCAACAATCATATTGTCAAGCCTCTACTGTCGCGTAAGTTGAGAAACTCCTCATATGCGCTGACATGGGAGATTTGTGCGCACTGGAACTAAGGTGACTGCAGTGCCATTTGAGCAATGCAGATGAATTGTGAAGCACTGCTCAGAATATGGTGATCGAGAGGAAGAGGTTGTAGAGCTTCATAAACAACTTACTGCGCAAATTATTATCGGCATCTCCGTCTATTCAGTCTCAGAAACGGGGGGGGGAGTGTTTATGCAGACATTTCAATTCAAAATTTCTTGCCTGGTGCAATTAATGAACTATCGGTTTCTGCGGGCTCATAGCCGCCATATTGAGGTGGCTAGGGTGGTGAGAGTACCGCCATTTGTGTTCGAACATATTGCTTCTTAAGCTTGTACCAGCTCTTGGTTCCGCGCGTCAATTTTACATTCACTTCCGCAGGTGCGACCAATGCCAGGACGCCTCTAATAACGGCGCGGCTGTGGGCAAGTCCGGCCCGCCAGAATGGTGGCTCGCATCCGAGGAGCTCGAGGAGTTCTGCGACCCGTACAGCACCCAGATAGCCACGGAGCACAAGGACGTACCCGTAAACGCGTTCGCCCTCGGCTGCTTCCTCGGGTACAACACTTTTGTGGCGCACTTTGACAGCACCTACACCATGCCGCCTCCGCCATCGCCACTCTCGTCTGCCAAGTCTTCGTCCTCCCTCTCCGGCAAATCAATGTCTGTGAAGCGGGGAAAGAAGGGAAGAGCGGTCAAGTCTAGCTCCCCTTCAGATGGGACAAGCTCATCTGCGAAGACGTCTTGTCCCAACAGTGAGCTGACCTCATCTGAAGGCTTTAAGGTGAGATGATGTTCCTGTAGGGTGTTTTCTGACGGCGTCCGTTCAGAAGTTTGAGTTATGGCAGTGGTGGTTGCATGGTGGAAGGTCATGGGAATAAACTGCATTGCAGTCTGTGAGGACATAAAGTGTCGTATCCTAAAAGCAGCGTGTTTTTCTGCTGGGCAAATAGTTTCGATGATGCTGAGAGCCCCAGTCGTAAGAGGGATATGAGAAGGGTAGTCAGGACTTGTCAATGCATCATTTTTCTGGAAGGCAGTGGCAGCTCATAGGCACATTAAATCTAACCCTTTTTTCCTGGACAGGTTTTGGGTACGTGATGGCAAAGCAGAGCTTCGGGCCTGGTGGTCACGCACTTTGGCACATGGGCCCCTTATCCATTCATCTGGTTCCTTACATGTCTAGTTGGCTTGCTTGGCGCGCAGCCTAAATTGTTGTGGGGATTGAATTCTGAGAAGAGCGGCTCCAGAAAGATTTAGAAACACTAGTGAGAGGGGAAGGGAGAGTGCTTTACACTGCGTGGATGATTTCAAACAACCAATTTTATGTACTCCTTCCTGTATCAACGACCTGCAATTCGTCGTCCAATTTTTCTTACGGTGCAGCGATTTGGGGTGACGCGGCTAGGTTGCATGACATCGCAAATGATGAGGAAATGTATCCTCAGTCTTAAAAGAGGACTCTGAAGGGGTTTGATATACTGTGCTTACAGTACATAAAGCTCTTCAAGGGCCTGGAACGTATTTGCCACGCTGCATGAATTGGCAAGTGCAAAACTGTACCAACATGGATAGGCATACTTAAAAAGTACGGCAGTTTCGCAGTCGGAGCGGAATAATTCGGTTTAGGCCCTTCTTCTGAATGCCTTCTCTTCCACCAGGTGACACAGTGCAATGCACACTTTGAGCACTGTTCCAATGGGTTGTACCTGTACTTCGTGGATGTCCGCAAGCGTAGCTCCACGCTGTTCCGGCTGCTGGTGCGGTACTCGACCATCTGCCGCATCATTCTGCGCAAGACGTCGCCGACATCCACTATTGTCTACCTGCAGCTGTTGCACCCGCCGCTGCTTTACAAGGTGTGCGCTGGCAACAGCGCCACCAGCCAGTGCAACCGCGAGGGCGACTACCTGCCACAGGTGAGCAGCGCTATATCGTTAATTGCTTTCAATGGACTAAAATAAAAAACCTGTCGACAAACACACTCCTGTACTCTTACGGTTTCCCCTTCCGCTACAGTTTCCTTTAGTTGTAGAGTTCTACATCACTGCGTAGAAGGGCAGCTGTGGGGCAACACGCAAAATTGCAGGACTGCAAGGAAAGCTGTATAGAAAACTGGACCACTGACTGCTGTGGTGAAGGGGATGTTAATGGGCGTAAAACGTATTTTAGGCGTCACCGGACTTCTGCTGCTTAAAAGAGCGCGGTGTAAAGCTTCACGACTACTACCAAGAGTGGACATACATCCTTTCGCTTCTGCGTCTTCTGCTCCTTGTGTACTTTCACTCTAACCGCCTAGCCTTTGTTTCCTAGTTACTGGTATCTGAATTTTTTTTTCAACCATGTCCCGCTCCCCTTCTTTCTCGAGAGGCAGCAACGGACATCGGGCAATGGGAATCCACACAAAAATTCCAAAACGACTACGCCGGTATGCCAATAGTTTAATTTGACGGGGCAAGAGCCCATATACCCTTATTCCATTCACAGGGCATAGTGATAGTGTGGCAGTACAGTCGTGACCTCACTGTTTTTTGCTACACAAACATAAAGTTATGACAGTGGTGGCTCTAGAAGCTCCTTCTTAATACAGCCATTAGTGTAGATGATGGGCGCTGAACTTAGGTCAGTCATCATCATCAGCAGCAGCAGTAGTGTAACTGTGACAGCATAGGACAGAGGATTTTGCTCTTATCCCCAATTAACCCTGTCCTTTGCAGCTGCGATCACCTTATCTCTGCAAACTCCCTAATTTCATCCGCCCATATTAGTCTCTGCCTCGCACTGCTACACTTGCCTTCTCTTAGAATCCACTCTGTTACCTTAAGTGACCATCCGTCATCGTGCATTCGCATTACGTGCTCTGCCAATGGACTGCAATGCTATTCTTGATTTCTTGATTTCAACAAGAACATCAGTAACCTGAGTTTGTTCCTTGATCCATGAAATAATAATAAATTGATTCGTGTCAGCCTCAAAATAAGCCGGACAACAGCTTGCTCACCCACCACCTTTCCTGTCGCAGTTCGACCTGTCCGACACCACCCCGTGGGACCGGGCCGTCGAGTTCCGTGAAGGACCCTTCAAGTGCGGTGCCGACGTTCTGGGCAGAAGTCGCATGATGCGCCTGACGCTCAGTGGACCACGCCACTGGGCACCTCTCTGCAACCTGATCCTGCGCACGCGCAAAAACGCGCAGGTTTTTTACGCGCCGGTGCGCGAGCTGCATGCGCGCGAGTTGAAGGCAGTGGCCAGGCCCAGCGTGCAGGACTTCGGCGTCGTGTACGCCTTGCTCAGCGTCTGGTCCGAGAGCTTTCAGGTAGGGATTTAACTCATTGCGTGGATTTCTTGTAAGCTCTACCCCAAGAACAAAGGTCAAAAGCAGACGAATTACAAATGTTCCAGGACGTCGGCGTGAAACCTTCGATCCTCTTGAACATTTCTTGTTCTTGTCACTTTCAAACTTCTCGTTTTCTGTAGAATAAGTTAAAAGACATACAAAACAGACAGACAAGACACCCTTTGCGTGTCTCTATATCCGTTGGAATTGGATCAAGTACATCACATAATTTCCATGTACAGGACCTCCAAGATTAATGTCAAGTACGTTCTAAACGTAGCTGCCGCATGTGCTCAGTGGTTACGGTGCTCGGCTACTGACCCGGAGGACCCGGGTTCCAATTCCGGTCGCGGCTGCCACGCTTTAGTGGGGGCGAAACGCAAAAGCGCCCGTGCGGTGTGCGCTGTCGTTGGTCGTTAAAGATCCCCAGGTGGTCGGAATTACTCTGGAGTCGCCTACTTCAACGTCCCTGATAGGCTAAGTCGCTTCGGGACGTTCCCCCATACCACACTATACCATTTTAAATGCAGAATCAATAAGGATTATCACGAGTGAATGCATATTGCTTCCAAAGTAAGGGTTACTCCGATGGGTCGGATCTATGCTATTGACGGATGAAGAAGGCCTTCGTTCGGGGATTTGCTGCGTTGGCGGTTCTGGCATATCGCGCTGTGCCATGACCTGGCGTAAATATAGAACTGCGTCACTATTCCATGCGCGCATTTTTGCGGACCTACGGTGTCATTTTGGGTTTCACTAGGGAGCTTAATTCCCGAAGCGAAGTAGAATTAAGCGGGCTTACGACTCGAACGGCGCTTGAAAACTGCACTGGCGAACGCGGACGAGCAACACCTGGATTACCGCCTTTGCAGGTCACCGATGAGCTGGCGATGGACGCTCAGAGCGGCCGGGAAACGCTCCTCGAGTTGTCTGCGCGCGCCGAGGAGTGTCCCCGTGCCCTGGAAGAAGCTCTCTTCGAGATCTATTTCTCGCTTAGCCAGGGAAAGGTGAGAGCCCGGTTTTTCAGGCTGGCTTTAACAACAAAAGCGTAAGGGCCCTCTTTACGTCCGCAGCCCGCTCGCATCGCACCTGGCCTGGCGTTCAGTAAGATTTGTTTTCTGAACTATGTTAAGTAAGCTTTTATTGCAGAATTCTGTACTGAAGGCAGCAGCAGAACAGCGGGTTTCTTAGAGCGAAAGCTCGACTCTTCCCACAACTCCCAAGGTCAAGTTTACTGCGCGTTTCACCTTGAACCGGCGCAACGAAGGCGTAGCAAGGAACGTCATAATACGTAACTCGCTGTGGATTCGCCACAGCTGCGCTCGCTCCGGGCCTCTTCGCTGCTCTGCCACGTGTCTAGCAAAAGGTTGCAAACACAGTTGCTTCGCTGGCGCTTGGTCTCTGTCTTGCCATGGATAAGACGCGCACCAGACCGACTCCAGGGCCAAACCATATGTACCCTTGCTTAATTGCTTTCGCTCGTATCACTAGGTTAAACAAGCGCTAAACCTCTGTTAGCTTTTTTTTTTAAATTGAAGAGTGTAACTACAGATGTGTTTTATGTAGCAGAGCATGTTCAGTTCGTGCCCATGACAACACTATACGCGCTCGTGTGCAGTAGTGGAACCTGTTTTTTTTGGATAGTGACGGTAAAATTAGGCTAGTGGCAACGTTAGGAAGCCAGTGTAACGAAATATAAAATTAAATTGAAAGAAATTACATTCAAGTTTGCAATATCCTCTTTCTTGGGAACGCGCGACCGACCAGAAGCGATGGACCTCCTCCACCATTCGGTTTACTGGGAAGCACAAAAAACGGACTAGGGACGGATTAGGCGACACAGAAACACGTTCACGAGCGCTTGTGTCCCCTATTCCGTCCCTCGTCCGTTTTTTGCGCTTCCCAGTAAACCACATGCATAAACAAATAGCCCGGCAGGTTGTTTTCCTGAACTCCTCCTCGAGTTTCCGCAAGATGAACACCTGAGAGGCACCTGCTTCTTTCCCGATGAAGTTGTTACAAGTGTAGTGCACTGTTGGCATCAGCATTCCACCTCATTCCTTCACGGCGGCTTGCAGGCTATATAGGGCAATGGTAGCGGAAGTGGGGACTACCAGAGACTGCATCGAAAAGTGGCAGGCTGCTTTCTTAGCAAAGTTTCACTTGAGCCTTCCAAAGATGTTGTGTCTGCATTATTGTCGGCACTTTGCATGCCGTGACCAAGCTTGCTCACGAGAATTTTCGTTAGAAAATTCAAAGTCCGCTTTCCTGTGTCTTCCCAGCATATCGCAAAAAATGTGGATAACGCTTGCTTTCATGCATGGGAGCCACCGTTGTCGGAAATTTTTTATTGTGTGCCTGATCGTCGGATAAATAGCATAGGAATGTGTGCACGCTGATATTAATATAGCTGCTCTTTGAACGGTTGCGAACAAATGAGGGGATAGGTCGTTCTATCTCTTTCACTGTGCTAGCGTGCGGTGCATACGGACGTTCAGGGAGCGCTTATTCAAAAGGTCTAGGCGTAACACCACGCGGGCGCCTGGGAGACCTCTGATGTTCGTGCAGAGCTGCATGACATGGTGTAGACTGCGCTGCTTTAAGGTGGCTACAAGTGCGCGATATTACAGAACTGAACGAGGAGCTCAGTTTGATACACAAGGAACTCGGTATTAAGACATGTGATCGGTTAAAGAATGCATGCAGAAATGCAGTATGCTAACTGTGTGATAATAGGGGCACACAGATAAGTGAACGGTGTGTAGCTTAGCAATTTTGTGGAGCTTGATCTCAAGGTGTCATTTTAAGCGGAAAGTGAGGAAAAAAATTCACTTTACACATAAGAAGTGCCGGTGAACCCTGAACATAATCGTGTTTTTAATTTTTTTTTTCATTTCTTTTCGGACTACAGTTCCTTTCAATGCTTTATGTACATCAACACTATTGCCTCTTTTTCCTACCGATCTTTGTGCAACGCTTCTATATATCCAGCATATCAAGAACAGTGTCCTTGTGGCGCGGTACCGCGCAGGTGTTCTGGTTCCGCAGTGCCCTGGAGCACCTGTACTTCCGGTATCGGGTGCACCGGCAGCGCATCGACGTTTTCACAGGCTCGGTGATCGCCCAGGAGCTACCATCCCACATGGTCAAGGTGCGCAAGGTGATCCTGACGCCCACTCGGCGCGTCTACATGCCCCCTCAACTTGTGTGCAAGAGCCGCCTGCTTCAGCACTGCGACCCAGATTACGCCCTGCGCATCGTCGTGCGGGACGACGATTGCAAGCTCATCTCCTTTTCGCTGGGTGCCTGCAAGGACGACTTTCTCAGCGCGGTACGCTGTTGGGGGGTTCATGATCGCCCTGTGAACAAGTAGCCGTAGCGTGCTTAATTTTTGGAAACATGCAGTATCTGAAGTCTCAAGGAAAAAAAATGGCTGGCGGTTTAGCATTGCTAAGCACAAAACACTGTGCGAAAGCACTGTTTTTTTTCACATGTACACCACCGCCACGTAGCTCAGAGCGCTGTTGAGGTGTCCTCTTACTCGGGGATCCAGTTATGTTCCTCCCTTTACTCAAAATTGGCAGTCTAAACATGCCACCGGTTTTGAGAGAAGGAAAGGCATGTAACTGCCTCAAATTGTAGGTGAACAGCGCCGCCTATTCACAGTGCGACTGGCGTGTCCACTCACCTAGTGAGCCGGTAATACACTTGCTACTGAAAGGCTTCACACGCACAGACACCGCTGATACCCGAGGATTGCGGCTACTTCCTTTCGCACAGAAGGGCACAAGGAATCAGAATGTCATGCGACAAATCTATATTGGCAGTAGTGCTACATTTCAGTCTCACATTGATGAGCTTCTATTTGCCTATTTTAATTTGATTTCACCGTCGCTTTTTCGTTCCGCTGCTGTATGGATTCATGTAGCTGAAGTGCAGAGGAGGGCACAAAACTGCATGAAGATATTTGATAGGAACACTGAGGAAAATGATGCATTTGATGGGCTCCTTGAAATGACAATGTAAACCGTCCATTTAGTTCCTCTCTTTTACCTTGGGCTTGTTTTCTGTAGGTGATCAAGCCTCCGCTGTCGTCCGGCCTGAAGATTGGTGGCCGCCGGTTCATGTTCCTGGGTTGCTCGACGAGCCAGTTACGCAGCCACGGCGTCTGGTTCTACGCGCACGACAATCAGGGCCGCACCGCGGAGCAGATACGCGATGGTATCGGCGACCTCTCTACCATCGTCAGCGTGCCCAAGTTCATGGCACGGCTTGGACAGGTCAGAGGCCAGTCACGTTCTTGTTGAGAGAGGTGACGGGAAAAGCGACTAAATTGCATAAAATTGTGCGAGGGAATCTCTTCTTCGCTTTTAGTAATGTAGCTTTTGTTTTCAAGAAGGCTGAGCCAAGTGTCTCTGCCATTCACCATCATTCATCACACTTTCAAGGCCAGGTGCATTGCGTTAATCCATATATGTTTGGATCGCATTGTAGCTATGTGAGCCCTTCATTGATCAGCGGTCCGCAGGGATCAGGCGCCATGTGCAGTGACTCATATCTGACTGTGAAATTATCCACATCATAAGTTATGCCTTGCGCGTTTTCGAATCGAATGTGGGAGTGTCAAAATGCTCCAGAGGGGGAATGGAAAGTAAGACTAGCGTTCATAAATAATTACGACACTGCACGGACTGTGTCCGGAGATCTAACCAGGCAAATCCGCCTCTTTTCGGAGTACCAATGCCTATTATGGAGGTGTTGTTTCCATTACACACTTTCTACTGCTGAGAAGCCACTCTTTAATGTTCTCTATATTTGCGAAAGGTTTCACAAATTTCACAACTCCCAGCTGCACAAACATGAATTCTGTATCACCATTATTATAGCCAGCCAGCTATGGCAAAATGGCCCACTCGGGAGACCTCTTTTCCTGCGTGCAGGCTTTTTCGCAGTCGTTGGGTCTGTTAACGGTCCCGAGCCAAAACACGTCTGTGGAACCGGACATCCGCCACGCAGCCCCTGGCCGCAGCAGCGATGGTTCCCATCGCGAGTACATCTTCAGCGACGGCATAGGGCGAATATCGCACGGCCTGCTGCGCAAGGTATGTATATTATCGTCCTTATCGACAACCAGTCTAAACTTACAACCTTTGCTAATGTGTCGCTCAGGTCACCAAGACAAGCGTGGCTGTGCCGGCGGTGATTTTGCCCGCACGCCAATTAAGTTGCTCCTGCGCGGGTAGCGACGAAATTCGCTGGTGCCAAGACGCTCCCGCGCAATTACTATGCCTCGACATGAATCGACTAGAGAAATTGGCAGCATGCCAAGTAGCGGCAGGGCTTTCTAAAAAATTCATTGTTGTCACACCGCTGCCAACGCTCATACATTCGCTTTGGACACCCGGTAACTGTCCTGTGTGAGAGACAGAGATAGGGAGAGAGAGAAAACATTACCTCGAGTCAAATCCGCACTTCAAAGTAGCCATCCTCCGCAGTGTGTCTGTCCGTCGGCCGGGATCCCGAAGGTCACGGAAGCATACAGAGCTTGACCGATGGTTTCACTTTGCACTTAACGGGGGGGGGGGGGGCACAGTCCTGCGAGTTTTTTTTTGTTAATAGCAGAAGCCTTTTTTCATGCCTCGCGCCTCCCACAGCCATCTCATCCGATCCAACTTCTTGACAGGAACAATCTCCCAAAACTCTGCCGCCCATGATAATGCTTCGCTTCTTTTGGACAGGAGAGGCCATCGTATGTCTAAATAATTTCGTGCGGGTCCTTGAAACCCCTGAAAACCCTGGAATTTGATAGGACTGTTTCAAGGCCTTGAAGGTCATGCATAATTTGAAGATGCTTGAAAACCCTTGAATTTTAAAATTTTTTATTTTTAATAAACATTCAGTGATTGTATATAATAAAATATCAACCCACCTGAAATCCCGCTGCGATATTGTTAAAAATAGAGTGTAAGTTTCGTACAGTCAAGTAAGCGCGTGCCTAGCGGACGCTCGTGAACGTCTAGCCACAATGACGCTGGCTTGTTTACCGTTTCCTCTCAACCATTTCCTGCGTACTTTTTGGCTGCGTTCCAATACTCTAGACGTCTAACAAGACGTCTAGTGTGACGTCTAGGAAGCAGTCTACATGTCCATGTATTGGAACTTGTCTACTGCTCACGCCGCCTCGCGGCATAATAATGTAACTAAAGCTTATGAACAGTTGTACTACTATTTTTCACAAAGTGAGCAATAACGATAATCATCCGCGTGCATCAGCTCCGCCATCTTTAGACAGCAAGTTAGCCTGCATCGATGTGGACTTCGGCGAAGCAGCCTTATGAGACTGCTTCGCCGAGAAATGGAACGCGTCCCAAGATGGCGGCTGTCCGGCTAGACGTCTAAGTAGCCGTCTACTTGGGAGTATTGGAACGCAGCCTTTTTGAGCGCTTCTACGACAACTTCCTTCGCAGTGGTACCTTAGGAGTGCACTACTCTTCGGGGCTCGAGCGGGGGTGCTGCGCACGAAGAAGTGGCAAGCCCTGTATCCGGCCAGATCAATGCGGACATCATGTGCACAATGTGTGGGCAGGATGAGGATTCGATAGAGCATGTTATTCTGTTGTGTAGATCACTCCACCCCTGCCAACCGAATACATGTACCCTTCTGCAGGCGCTAGGTTTCGACTCAGGTCAGCCGACAGAGGGCGGAACGACCGACAGCGAGGTGAATGAGCAAGAAGCCTTTTCCTAGGCCAGGGCGGTCGAAACAACTAAACGCCGCCTTGAAAATTGGAATACGCTCAAGTGATGGGTGGTGGTGACGACACGGCGGGGCAGACTCTGTCGTAGCGTCCTAAAAAAGTTGGCTAGGACTTCAGTGTAAGGTCCTCCGGTTAGAAGCCCCAAGATCCAATATAATCTAATCCACTTTCCAGTTGAGTAGATAAATGGCCGCCATTGTGTGTGTGGTTGCGCGGTCGAAGCGTTACATTTTGTGCGCGTTTAGCGCTTGCGTGTGCGGTTGTATCGTCACGTCTTGAGCACGTGTAACGCTCATGCGCGCGTGTGCTGTTCCATTGTAACATTTTCTGCGCGCGTAGCGCTGATATGTGTATGTGCGGTTGTATCGCGAGATTTATTGCCCGTGTAGTGCTTGGGTGTGCGTGTGCGGCGGTATCGTGACATTTTGTGCATCTGCAGCGTAGTGTGTGCCAGTCACCGTGCGTGGAAACAATACCCGGAAAATGCAAATTTCAGAGGTCATGGCTGCACAACGACTACTAACGAGAGTGGCTTGCGTCGGACATGTCAAATCCGCACAAGGCAAAATGCAAAGTTTGCTGTAAGTGTTTCGACATCACTGCCATGGGGGAGTCGGCACTAGAAAGACATCTAAAAAGTGCAAAGCATAGAGAGCACATGCAAGCCGCCGGGAGTAGCTGTATGGTAAGGAGCTTCGTGACGATATCTGAATGTCAAGCTAATGAACCACAGACAGCGCCATCGCGGTCGTCAAACTTGATGGATGCGTGCAAGAAGCATGGACTTGTGATGGACGCAGGGCATTTCACAGCGGATTAGCTGTGATGCTGTACACGTAGCAGGTGGCATTTTCAATGTTCCCATCACTAAGGAATTGAGAGCATCTGTGACTTCTCCAAAGAGCCAATACCGTGCCTTTTTGAAAACACATAAAAAGCAGGAGCGCGAAGATGCGAAACAGCGGAAAAAACGGTGCATTGATGAAGAGATTGAAACTCTCAGAAGGAGGAAAAAGAAACTAGAAGCCGTAGTTGCAGAATTGACAGCTTCAGCAGAATTGTATGCAGAAAAAGCAGAGGCAACCAGTGGCCTGACTTGCATCATGAAGTCGGACATCCTAAGGAAGACTGCCAAGAGCAAGCAGTAGGAGGTCTTGGACATAGACATAAAAATTGAGGAGAAGCGAATTGGGGCCACCTAAGGACTGATTGAGTGTTTGCTTTGCTTCATTAGCGAATAAATGTTTGCATCATCTAACAAACTGAAAGTGGTCATCCGTGTAACAAACAATGATGAGAAGTGGTTGAAAAAGGAAATATGCTGTTGCCATCGTTTTATCCGAAGACAAGTTTCTTTGTTAAAATATTGGCTCCAATGACAATCCCCTTTTTCAGTGAATTCTCATCATTTCACGCCTCCTTCTACCGCTGAACATCTGTCTTATTTGGATTTCTAACTGCGAATGTGGTCCTTGAAAATCACGCAGAGGGCTTCGAAAGTCCTTGAAAACCCTGGAATTTTTGTCATATACACCAGCATGAACCCTGTCTATTGTGAGCAGTGGACGTGTCATCAATGTCCAAATGCTGCCCAAGTCCAATGTCTAGTCATCCACCATACATGAGATACGTTTCTGCTCCATGAACTACAGAAACCTGTGATGCATAGGACGGTATTTTTGCAGCGATATCTGTATACGAGAAGTTCCTCTGCGGCAGGCAGTGTCGCCATCGGTGGTGGCTACTATGTCCTGACTAAAACTCGCCTCTTTGCCGTTTAGAAAGTCTAGGGACGGTGCTCTCGGGAATGTGTCCTTTGTGGTTATGAGGACCCAGCGGATCTGGCCATTGTGACCCTAATTACGTGAAACACGAGCACAACGCCAGGAGAAAGCTTGTACCGGTACGGAACTGGTTATCTTGTAATCCCGCAGCTCCCGCATAAGACAAGGTCCTGGCGGGTTTTCCTATTTTTGTTAAAATATAATGTATGGAGTGACCTAAGTACATAGCCGTTTGTAGAAGCCTTCATTGTCCGCCCTTCCGCAGGTCCACCACGCCTTGGAGCTAGAGGAGGGTGAGGAGCCGTGCGCTGTACAAATCCGCTACGGTGGCTGCAAGGGAATGCTGTTGCTGGACCCGACGCTGAGCGGCTGCCGCATCGTCTTCCGCGAGAGCATGCGCAAGTTCCACTCGGACCACTCCGACCTATACGTGCTGAAGACGAGCAAGCCGCGTGCGTTGTCTTCATGTCCTATGATCGCGACCATCGACAGAAAGCGCTTAGAGAAGCAGTTGGACACAGAGCCACATAATTCTCCCGTGCTCTCTCCCGCAGCCCACTATAGTCGGATGCAACTGAAGAGCGAATCGACTTTTTCCTGTCAGTTAAAGGACTCCCTTCCAGCCATTGGCGACGGCCGGCTCTCATGACCCTGCTAGCTAGAGAACGCAAGGAGCGGCGTGACAATGCAGGGAGGGGGCTGTCCCCGACCAAAGAGGGAGTGGACAATCTCTTTTCATCTGGCGCTTCCCGCATGTCACGCTAGCAGGGTCATGGAAATCTGCTGATGCCATTGGCTGGAAGGGGGTCCTTTTATGAGGGAAAGCCGCTTCGTTCTTCAATTGTATCCGACTGCAGTTACGCTGTGTCCTAGTGGGCTTGCGCTGGGCTCCTTATGAGCATCTTAGCGAATTTTCAGGGATCCATAGTTCGGGGTGCTGTTCCACGCTTACAATGAATTGTCGTGCAGAGTATCCCACAATTTCTGTTGAAGTGTAGTGCCGTTTTTCGCGTAGCCACGAACAGTCATCGAGAAAAGTTTACGTGAAGCAGGATTGTAGACGAAATTTTCCTCTGGGTCAGATAAACCTGATAACTGAAAGGCCAGAATACGGGAGGGGTACTTATTCTCTACCCACTGGAATGAATACAGAATGAATGGCTAGCGACGAAAGACTGCTTATTTGTGCGAAAATTTCAATGTACATTTGCCTCTCAGTGTTGCACTTACACAGCGGACTTAGAGCTTGAAATTTTGGCATTTGTGCACTGTTTTGTACTTGGCTCCTCGCTACCACAAGTAGACAGAAGGCATAGTCATTGAGCCACAGTATGTTACAAAGCGTGAAAGGGCACGCCTTCCTTCTGCGGTGGACTTCGCTGATTCATTAGTGAGGATAATTCGTGACATGCATTGCAAATTGTAGGAATAGATTACTGCAACAGAGTTACATTTTGAGCGTGCTGCCGCGACAGTATATTTACGCCCGTGATGATTTACCGTGCTCCTCACAGGCGTTCTTTACCTGAACCGACCCATGATCACCATCTTGGAGCAGAGCGGCATAAAGGCCGAGGTGTTCCTGATGCTGCAGAACAAAATCCTCGATTCCTTCATCGACAGCATGATGGATCCCCATGAGGCCGCGCATGTGAGAAATTTTTTTCATCTTCGCAGCTTTTGTGCCATGTGTGGTGTCAGTGCACTGTTCTACGTATAACTGAAGCTCATGTACGACAGCCGATCCCATACTAGACGAATAACTGAACCCTATATACGACAGCTGATCCTATTTTAGTCGAATTACTGAAACCCATGTTCGACATCCGATCCCATTTTAGTCGCATTGAAGGATGGATTCAGGGTTTTGGAGACAGGGTCAACGACCTATGAAGTGGGAAGGTGCTTGTAAACTGATAACGAAACTGTGCGCCTTACTAATTGTGCAGGTTCTCCGTTCCTACTGCGCCTTGCGTCTCCCGTACAAGGAGCTGGCCGGCGTGGGCATCGACCTGACAGTCGAGCCCTTTTTTCGGGCTCTAGTTCGCGCCGTCAACAAGAAGGTCCTGAGTGAGTGAAACACATGAGCTTAACCGCTTTTGTTAATTTCGTCGTCTGGGAAGAAGTGTAGAGAAGCAGCACCCTGGCCCTGACTTCGTCCTTTTGCCGATTAATTACGCTAATTTCCGGGATCTTTCAAAGTTATCTCAAATTTCCAATTTCTTCACCGGATCCTCCTTGTCAGTTTTGTGCGATGTTTAGCGCAAAAATAAGGTTCTTATTATGAGGCTAATGTTAATGTTACGGAAAATAGATTAAATGCTATAGGTGACACCATCGAGAACCTGTCGCTTGCATTAACCAGCCTTTTGTGGTAATCGTTACAGTGGTTCCCTTCGCATCTAGCATAACCACACATTTCTGGAAGGTAGTATCTGGTCTTAAATGCCTTCAATCAGTGTCACAGTGAACAGCAGAGATGTTTTGGACCCGCGTACGAGCCTTGTAATAGCCCACAAACGCATATACGGCAGCGAAATGACCGGCTTAACATTCAGCGAATTGACGACAAAGATTATGGTCAAGTCAAAGATTGCCCATAAAGATCAATGTTTCCTGAGGCAAAGAACTTCAGCTCGTAAGGCATTGAATGGCCCTCAGGGAGCTTGTCTGAACTTCTCTACAACAGCATGTGTGAACGACGAACCCTTGCCTCTTCACGCCGGATAATGTATACACCTTTTGCAGAGGAACTGAGGACCAAGGCTCGTATTCTGGTTCCTCCGAACTACGGGCGCACCATGTTCGGCGTGCTGGACGAGACCGGCACGCTCGAGTACGGACAGGTGTTTGTCCAGTACTCGAACGACATGCTGCGGTACAAGGTCAACGACCCTGCGACCATCCTCGAAGGTATCACAGCAACCTATTTTCGTGCTAGCAAGCATAGCGCAGCATTGTCTCGGTGCGTTTAGGCAGCACCTTTCATATTTTATTCGAAAGGATCCATTAATGTGAACGTGGTTGAAATGGGAGGGGAATAAAGTGCCCGAGTACATGCTTCGAAGGCATATGCAAACGTGCTGCGTGTTCGAGGGCTGTTGTTGCAGAAATATAGATTCTTGTAGTCTGATCTAAAAGTAGAATTCTCCGGAGGTACTACCACCTTTTTTACAGTCTGTATACATGAACGCACGTCTAGTTTTCTCGTGTGCTGATTCTGACCGAAATTATCTTGTTTTGGCCTCGCTTGCGAGCTCCTTCTCTGGTTACGGCATTCTCATATCTGAAGCCGAAGCTAGGACTTACTAATGCTCAGTTGTCCAAGAAATGTCCCGGATATATCTTGGGAGATATCCGTGGTTTGCACGGATCGAAGCTTCTATGTTGACAGCACCGGATACGCAATAGATATATACAGTAGTGAGGTACCCGTGCTTTGTGCGCAGCTAATCGCGGTAATCTTGAGGAACCGGCATCTGGAGCCGAAACAGCATACTATACTCGCCGCCAGCTTAAATGCCTATCTCTCTCTCTCGTGAGAGCGTGGTAAGACTGCGCATGGGAAAGCCTTGCGCGTCGCCCTCGTAGCTTCACTGCATAGCCACAAAAAGCTGTCCGCGAGTATATCCATTTTATTCATTAGCTTGGAATGAAACGACTATTCTATTTTCGTTACATCGCACAGAGGAGCCGAAAGGTTGACGCATGAGATTGTTTTTTTTTCACCTGAATTTTCAGCCGCACTTTGCATTAAAGTCACTGTGTATTCCATGCACGGTGGGATACGCAGGCGACGTGATCGTGACCAAGAACCCGTGCATGAACCCGGGCGACATCCGGAAGCTGGAGGCGGTGAATGTGCCGCAGTTGCATCACGTGCGCGACTGCATTGTCTTCCCTCAAAAGGGGGGAGCGGCCACACCCCGACGAGATGGCCGGTACGCACCCTTCCTGGCGCGCTCCCTGTTGACACTGTGCTATGCGGAGACGGATGTAACCGTCGCTCTCTGCGCTTGTGACGGATAGCGTGCCTTAGTTTACGTGCGCGTTAGGTCAGGGCTCTGCCAAGGCCAGGACTCTGCGGGCTTTGACTGATGTATGTTGTGAGCACAGTCACAGCGTGAGAAAAAACGTACTGTGAGGTTCCATTACCTGAGGTATAAAATATTTCTCAGTTTCTCATTTCGGCGTCGCAACTATTCCTCCACTCACTGATCTCCGTTTAATTGGGTCATTAAGCAAGGCCCTTCGCCATCACTGCTTTGACAGACGGCCGGACGCAGCTTGTTTCCAATGGTACCCCTTAATGTGGTCTCTACCTGTGCTTAGGTTCTGACCTGGATGGTGACGAGTACTCAGTGCTGTGGTACGAGGACCTCATCTTCAATAACAACTGCAATCCTATGCACTACCACAGCGACCCGCCAAAGGAACGAAAGGCGTCCATTGGGGTGAGCAATATTGCTTATTTTGTGGTCTCTTAGTCTGCTTAGTCTTAGTCTGGGGGGTGGGGTTGGGGAAGGGCTACATAATTCGGGATAAACTATTTTAGGTGCTATTATTCCAGTTGTACCGACTGCAGTGTTGTCTATAATGAAATATATTCGAAATTTTTCAGCTACATCAGCGGTCAGCGGTGGAATACGACGAAATCTGGATTGTCGCTGTATTTTTAACATTGATCACAAATGGATTGTAATGGAGTATTAATTTGCTAGATGCGGCCTTTTGGTTCGAAAAGAGGCTGTAGTCGAGTTTTGGTTCCATTGTACAATAGACTGTAACAGCGGTGAACCTATTGTCTACGTTCCGAAATTTTACTTCCGTGTAGAAAGCAGAAATAAAGGACTCCTGGCAGCTCATTTTTCGCTCGCAAGAGGCAATGCTCTTTGCTCAATGGTGACATTACCTTGCAAACCTTGCGTCTTTTTGACCATTTTAGATTGAGAGCGGTGGCTTGACCATCGGACTGTGTCCATAGTTGAATAAGACGAGCTGTCGGGCTAATTGTATCATGTTGGTTAAACAGTATGTGTGTCTTGTTGAGTATTGAGGTTTACTAATATGTGTGTCCTGGATGTTAACCAATATGACTGTGCGCAGCTAAGTCGACACAACCAAACCGATCCAAGCAGATGATTATTCGCTAAGGAAATCATCCAAAACTTTCTTATGAACAAACTTGTCTGAGTTCCTGTGAGATGCGAGTGATGACGTCAATAGAGTGTGCAGCATGGCTCAATTTAATTAATGGCACCTTTGTGTGAGAAAACGAGCACATGTAACGCATTGCCGCGGCTTTGCTAGTATATACGTAGTTGACTGGGAGGGGACGGCTGCTAAAAGTCTACATTTCTCGCCGGCTCAAAAGTAAAGTCAGCAGCACAGGCCTAAAAGGTTCCCGCTTGAGCTAGTTCCCTTAAAGGTGCCACCAAATATTTTGCACACGTGTAAAGACCCTGACCTTCAGTTTTCAGACGAATGTAAATGGACGGGGCATGAAATCTGTATATCCTCCGTCTCACGAGAGAACTTGCCATTCGTTTACGGTGGCCACAGGTCCAGGATATGGTGGACTTCTTTTGCCAGTACATCAAGGGTGACAAGATCGGCCTGATTGCCAACGCGCACCTCGTCTGGGCTGATATACTGGACAGCGGCATCAACTCGCACCGCTGCCGCGAACTGGCACGCAAATGTGCCGTCAATCTTGACTTCGCCAAGTGCGGTGACCTCAAGGTCTTTCAGAACTCTGAGAAGCCACCCATGTACCCGGACTTCATGGAGAAGCTGGACACGAAGAACACCTACTGTTCGCGCAAGGTCCTCGGGCAGCTCTACCGAAATTGCAAAAAGGTATGCTTCCGCGTTTGCCAACTTGTGGCTCAGGCGACTGCAGTTACTCTTATGGCGAAAACGGCGGAATTAAACAAAAAACTCTGCTTGCGAGGATAGTGCAGTTCATAATGCACACGTCTCTTCCGAAACTCGTGCTTGCTCCTGGCTTGTGTTGTTTGGCGCTGCCTTTACTCCCTGACTACTCACTCAGGTTTTAGATCTCAGGGCCTCATCTGTGACTGTTCCAAGATGTTTAGGTTTCTCGTTTTCAAATGAGCGACAGGACTTCTGAAAGTGTCGATGTTTGCTTCAAAGCTGGAATCTGCAAGATCCCAGTTTGAAAACACTTGAGCAACGTTGCATCAACCTGTAGCTTAGGGCCACTGGAGCTCTTGCATGAACCTGTCGGTCTTTACGCAGGTTCAATTTATAACATAACATCAACTATGACAGAGCCGTGAAGCTTCTGACATGAAGGTTATATGTTTTCATGAATGATCGCATGTCGATCATTGCATAAGCAACTAATTTGTTGCGGCCGTGCTTTTTACATGATATTTAGCAATATATTTGACGGTCGGAACTGAATACGTTGCTCTATGTACATAGCACATAGTATATTCGAGATATACCCTATGGCTGCTTCTGGCGATGTCCTTTGTACATTTTGTTCATCGACAGTGACGAGTAGAACTGTAGCGTTTGTTTGTATTCGAGATGCTCAAGAAGTCCGTTGAACTCTGGCGGCCTGTTTGGGTTTTTCGTTCCGTGTATCATTGCTGGAGCACCAACCATCAGGGTGCAATTAATGAGCTTCTATACTACTTGCCAGTGTTGCTAGGTAGAAGCGTTTTGACTTGTTTAACCTGCCCTCGGTTGCTCTCTACCGACTACCGTTCAGTATTATCACGGGGAAAATCTAGTCACTTGTCGCATCTAGCAGTAGTTATGAGGTCTCAGGACCAGTGCTCCTCGACTATCGGGGACCAAAGTAACTGGCCTGTCCCTCGCGCCGAGGATCGACACCACCAGTGCGCAGTCATGCGCGCTCGCATGCAATGTGGCACGTTTGTGAACTTGAAAAAGGAGGCCAGTTAATTTTTGTCCCCGATTGTACGTTCACGGATGCTGTTTGCATTGTTTAGTCTTGATGTGCTGAATGCGCGCAACACACTGTTGTGTCATCCTTGTGTGGTTCCGATGAACAGGTTGAATTGAGCACCGAGTGCCTTGAAGTGGTGGAAGAGAGCCTTCCGGACCCCCGACTGCTGCTCGAGGGAAGAGAACAGTTCCTGAAAGAAGCCACGTCCGCCTATAAGCGGTACGCTTTAATGCCTCTGAACATTACACTATACGAAGTGTGTTGCACTAAAGGAGATGGCAGAAATTGCACCCTTTATCTTATTAGGCCAATGTGCTCTGACTACTGTGGGGTAAAAATGCGGTCATAAAACCATGGAAATCACTTGTCGTATTAGGCCTCTCTCAGTTAGTTGAAGCACAGACTGCTTCGGAGCCGTGGGTTGTGAATAATCTGTTTTTGCACTAGCGAGGCCTGTAAGGAATTAAAATAGCACGTGGGGAAATATTACCCCAATTTAGTGCTCACAGTTCTATTTCATTGACAAGTTTTTGTTATTTAACAGTCTCTACGGTAATACCAAGTCTCTATAATAGCAGGCACCAGCAGCTTCATACTGACCTTACCACAACTGTTTCAACGAAGGGTGCTGAATATTTTCAAAGTGACAACTTTATATACCATGGAGAGTACACAGCTTCTTGCAACATGTTGAAGGTCTTAGGCATTCAACAATTACCGCCTTCTTTTATCCCCCGGCAGGAAACACGGCGTAACTCAATGGAAATATATTAAACTTGTAATATTGTGAAAACTGGAGAGTCCTGAGAGATTCTGCTCGAACATAGTTATTATCGTGGCCGACTCTTTCTTCTGGCTGCAAACTCTGACCTGCAAAATGCTTCGTGCGCTCATGCCAACTATTTCCGACAGCCGTAGAAAAATAATGGGATGCACCGAACGACCAAAATTTCCTTGCTCATTTTTATTTTTTATCTCCACATGGTTGCAGCCATCCGAAGTAGGACCGTTTGTTAAAAATTCCCGTGCTTGCTCGCATCACTTGTACAGTTAAGTGACAGTACCTTATCGTTTTCGGTTGCTTGCATTTTCCATTACTTGCACCACCTGCACAGTTCATTGACAGTACACCATCATATTCCGTTTGTGTCAGCTTCATAGTTCAGTGAAAGTACCTCATCCTTTTTAGTGGCCTGCATCACCTTCACAGTTCTTCTTTACCTCAGTAAACATGGCACATACCCACGCGGGGGGGGGGGGAGATTGGCCAAGGTGTAGTGGCATAAACAAAGAAATTTCCACGGGAGATTACGACAAAATTTTAGCACCAAGCATGTATTTTGAAAAATGTATCAATAAAATTGACGGAATAATATTTAAAGTTAAATAACACAGTATTTTGGTGAGAAAAAGAAGAGCTCGAATAATATTAAAAGAATTAGCAAATCAACCTACCAGTTGCAATTATCTATTCATGGAGAATCCCAAAAATTGAACCCAATGCAAATCTTTTGGCGCTCGCACCAAACGATAATAACTTTGGCAGAGATAACGGGAGCCCTAACCTGGAGAGAGGGACCTCCAGGTAAATCTTTCTCTGAAGTGCGAACTTTGTGCAGTAGAGGAGAAAATGGTCTAAACAGATTCAACCTCCCCGCATTAGTCACATGGGTTTTTCGGTGTCAACCCACACCTGCATAGATATAAATTCAAATTGGGAATCCTGCACCGCAACCGCGTCATATTTACTTACACAGCCTGGTTTTACATGATCGGACTTTCCAATTATATGCTAAGTGCTGATAATCAGTGTTATTTAGTAGGGGATCACGTAACCTGGCTGATATGTGTTGGAACCACTGAAACCTGGAAATCGCCAGCAGGCTGACATTCGGGGCATATAAGTGTCAATGAGCCATCAGGAGCCGACCTTGCTACGTAATCAGCCACCTCATTTGAATGAATGCCTGTATGGCCAAGGACCCAGACAAAACGGACATCCTTCAAAGTGCATGGGACAAAAATCGCAGGAAACGGCTCAAAAAATCTTTTTTGAAGTTTCAAGGGAGACAAACTGACAATCAGCGAGGATATTAACGTCAGACACATAACATGGAATTTTGTGCAGGCTCATTCCAAGAGCCAAAAATTCCACAAAAAATATAGGAATATAATCTGGGATGCGGACAGAATAGCTCCATGCCAGAAGCTGTGAAAAGATGGCAACTGCAGCTTTTTGGCAGTTGACGGAGGCGTCGGTAGAAAGCACCGTATGATAGGGGTATTTCTCTATGTGATCAGAGAGAAGACCATTTAAAATGTTTGCTGGCATGTGTTTTGCATGAGATGGGAACATGTGGCCAAAATGGAATTCCACAGCTGCCGGCGTGTCATCAACCCACTGGAAAGAACTGAGATCAGCAGCAATCGGTGTTAAAAGGTTCTGTACTAACATAATTTGTGGCATTTGATACCGTGGCCAATGATGAGAACAGAATAAGGCCGCCTGAGACACAAAAATAGGAGTGCTGACATTAGTCACCGGGTCCATCGATATGAGGAAGGTTCGCACCGTGAATATTTGAAAGCGGGAATTTAGATCAGGGATATGAGCTTCCAGATAAAGCAGGGCGTTTGAAAATTATTTTGGGAGGCCAAGACAGAGACGTAGAGCTCGCCTTTCTAGTAAGATTAAGGATTTAATCTTGTAGTTTGCGCTACCAGAGAACAGAATGCAACCAAATTCAAGTATAGGTCTTACGTAGGCTTTGTATAGTAACAATAATGTGTCGCGGCGCATCCCAAACTTTTTATTGGCGATTCTTGTCAGCCGGCCTGGAGCGCGTTCTCCTTTAAGAAGGCTCCAATCTAATACAGGGTGATCAGTAACACCTAGATATTTTACGGATTCCACTTGTGGAATCGGGTTAGAGTGATGGACTAATGAAATGTGCAAAGGCGTGTCTGGAGGAAATACCAAAACGCTGCATTTGTCTACATTCAGGGTTAAATTATTACCCTGCAACCATACTCTAAGAGCATCCAAATATCTCTGCAGAATCTGGTAAAGCAAACGGATATCCCTGGACGAGGCGAAAAAAGCTATGTGATCTGCATACATCAGAGATCAGGACGAATGGACGAATTATATCCTGGACGAATGGGGATGCCACTGAGCAAAATATTAAAAAGCAGCGGGGATAGCACCGATCTTTGCGGAAAACCTCTTCATTGATAATATGTAATAGAACATAGGGTTCACTCTGTGCAATAAACGTATATGTCCTTGAGAAATTCAGATATGCACGCATAAATGCAGGTTGGAGGTTGTTACTGAGCAAGTCTGTTAAGCAAAAAAGTATGTTCTACGCTGTCATAGACCTGTGCTACATCAAGAGTGCCCAAAGCTGAAACTTCCCTTCTGTGTAGTGAAAGCCGAATTCTGCTCTCTAGATCCACATGTGCGGATCATATAGAGCATCCGCGGCGAAAGCCAATCTGGGTTGAGCTGAGACCATTGACGTCATGAATATGTTTTGTGAAGGGACTGTGCACTGTTCTTTCTAATAATTTGACTAAGTTTGAAGTCAGCTCAATTGGCCAAACATTATCTAAGACGTATCCTTTTCCTGCATGTTTCATGAATAAAATCATTTCCGCTGTCTTCGAAATGTTTGGAATCGATGCATTTTCCAACGAAGCATTGACCATATCTAAAAGGTCGCTTGTAAAATCTTGGGGTAAAATTTTAATCGTACCAACAGTGACACCATCTGGTTAAGGAGCTGCAGGATGCAACATTGCCAGGACTGAGAGGAGCTCTGATGCATTAACCTCGGTATAATCCGAAGATGGTGAGATTGTGCACAAAGGGACGTTTCTCTGCATCTGGAAGCGTAATGACAATCCTTGAGCAATACGCTCCACGGTTTACCGAGCCTTTGTGGTGATAACACCGTTGAACTAGTGAGGACAGAGACTGCTGAACTCTTGTTATGCGCCATGAATCTATACAGGGCCTTCCGATTGCGAGGATTTGAAAGTTATGTGTTTAAATTTTGGTTATGTTCCTCCTTGGCTTTTGCAGTTGTTCTTTTGAAAGATGCTGAGAAGAATTTGTAACTAAACCAGTTAGCTGGACTCTGGTTGCAGAATAGCCGCTGCCAGGCCGCTTTTCTGCGACGATAGGCCTTCTCACTTTCTTCTGTCCTCCAAGGAGACGGCTGTTTATTAGAGACTGCTGTGGGTACAGCGAATATTGAGAGGTCTACTGCATTTTACAAAAATGAAACCGTCTGCTGAGCTCTGTCTTCCCGGCTTGTACTATAGAGTTAAATGAGGAAGACGTCAGATTTTTATAGATATGGTGGTTGACAATTTTATGGGTTACACAACTAGATTTGAGTGGAGATAACCGGATAGTGAATGTTATAGGAAGGCGAATACTAGATGTACCCGAATCCTCTGTCGACCAGTTAGTCACCTCTAGCCTACCTGCTGATACTGTTAAGTAAATGGTAGAGCGAGAAACCCCTCGCATAAAGGTTATTCTCTAGAATTGCAGCAGCGTACAGAATTTGCAGACAGCCACGACCAGAGAAGATTGCCACAGGAATCAGTACGACTTCCCAGTCACCATGGTGAGAGTTAAAATCCCCTGCGATGGCTGCACTGCTTGTGCCTGTCACCAAGCTGTCTAAAGAGTCTGTCCTCTGTGCACCTAAAGGAAAATAGAGGTTAGCAATTGTAATATCGACGCAATGCGGAAATAAAATTTTGATCGCTAGAAGGTCACAGTCAGGGAGAATTTTCTTAGAGATAGATGCCTGATGACACAAATGTTTAGATAGCATGGTTACCAATCCGTCTCATCTGCCAACATTTCGATCTGACCTGAAAACTCGAAAGTTCCTCATTTAAAACGATTTACAAGGTGATAACCAAGTTTCTTGTAGAAGCACAATATATCAGGTTTATGTTTGTGAATAAGTATTTCTAGATCTGGAAGAGAAGACAATACGGATCGGCAATTCCATTTTAACACTTTAGTACCTGCCATGATTAATGACCAATTGAAGAGGTAGAAACCGTCTCTTTAAGGATGTAAACATGGGGAAGAAGTTTGGGTGGTCCTTTTTTAGCTTTCATCTGTGGAGAACTAGAATTAGTGACGAGGAAGCAAGGCGCTTGAGCGTAGGGCACGACATTTCGACATCTTTGTGCAGGTGTCAGTGCGACATGCACTGCTAGGAACAGAGATGTTAGGTGGGACCTGGGGTGCATTAGGAGGTGATTTTGAGTGGTCCTGCACAAGCTGAAACAGATGCAGACGTTGCTGAAAGGACGGTTGTTGATGGTGACACAGATTGAACTACAACAAACTGAGCCACCGCCTCAGAAAATGTGTTCAGCATTCGCTCAACCACATCATTTAGGGCTTTTTACACTGTGGTCACAGTTGAGGCAGTCAAGTTGGACTCAATCTCCCCAACAGAAGCGCGCACACGACTAGCGTATGAGACTTTCCTGTTAAGAGCAGCGTAGGCATCGACTCTAGAGCACCGGTTCTCTTTGATAATGTCCAACAAGCTACGCTCTTCACTACGTTTTGCGCAGTTGGCATCATCAGCTGAGTGAATGTTGCTGCAGATGCAATGAGGCGGCTCTGAGGTGCAGTTATCAGCAGAATGACCTTCTCCATATAAACGGCAGGGGGTCTCCGACTTGAATGCTTTGCCGCTATGCCCGAACCGAGAGCAGTTGATGCATTGAAGAGGGCGGGGTTCTAGTGGGTCCACAAGGTAAACAATTGGCCAGATTTTAGTTCAGAAGGGCAGGAAGAGCCAGCAAAAGTTGTTATTACAGATTCAGCAGCAAGACGTGAGCCATTTGCCTCTCTACTACAGCGGTAGACTGAAAGGACCCCAAGTCCTGTATCCGGAAATTCTTCTAGAATTTCGTGCAGAAATGGTGCTGGGTCAACACCACGTACGATACCATTGAAACATGCAAGCTGTTCAGGAATGAATGCTTTCACCGGCAATGAGCTGGAAATTTTGCACTAAAGCAAGTTAGCAAAACAATAGGCGCCTGAGGGCTTGCACACAATGCCTGAATGGCCAAATTGACGCATTTCAGAGATCTGCAGATAATGGACTGTCAATGGTCTTAGCTCCTGTGACTTAGTTTGGGGGTTTTCATTTTGTTTGCACCCTCACCGATTGGGACGAGAACCACGGGAATTGCATCAATGCCATTTTTTGGAAGGACTCAAGCGGCAGGCTTTGGGCTGGCAAGCTGGCAAACCAAGCTGCCAACCTTTCACCTGGGGAGGTCAACGACATCTTTCAGCAAAACGCACCGTCAGATTCACATGAACTGTGCCTTAACCTACACCTTGGCCAAAACCCCCTCACATAGTGCGGGCTCACCAATGATGAACAAGCCGGAACCACCAGGAGAACCAGAGAACAGCAGCTGCCAGCAAAACACATCAGCCAAGCAAACTTCTTCCTCCCCGTTTCCAGTCACAAATCACAGTTCAGTGACAGTGCTTCATTCTTTTTCATTGCTCCAGGTATGCAAAGAAGATTCGGGCACTGCTGAAGTCGTACCGGATCGAAACCGAAAGCGAGGCTTTCTCCGGGGCTGTGTCCAAGCTCAGCAAATATATGAAGGAGAACGACCCTACGGACATGGCCATGGTGCTCGAGAGCCAGGTCGAGCATGTGGTGCGCCGAACGCGCGAGGAGTTTTTCTCTGAGCAGCTCGACGAGGCTCACGAGAAGCTTAAGGCCTCCGCCTGGTACCAGGTGAGGCGTACTGCGCTTTCAATCTGGTATTCAGCTGTGCTATCGTCAGTGCATATTGAGGGAAGCTGGGCATTCGAACAAACGAGCCGAAAAAAGATATGGCTCAGGAACGCAACGATAAAGGCTGCCGCTTTATAATCTTGACAACGGTGTTGTAGTCGTTTCACTTTCTTTGTCCTTCGCTTTATTTAGCCATATGTAGAACTTAATGGCCGAAATAACATCTCAGGGAGGAATACCAGCACCAGCAGATTTAACGCGGATGGTGAAGCATGTGGCTTGGAGGACTGACCCCAGTGCCACGGAGCGTTGGCCGTTATGTCTGAGACCATGTTGCACAGTGTGTTTGCAGCGGCTGACGATAACGGGTGGCCATAGGATGGCCTGCCGTCTCTATCGTCGTTAACGGTGCTGATGTCACTCGAAGAGACACGCTCGATAAATCGTGTTAAGCTTGCGGGCGGTGTCACAATGCAAGATAGGAGATATATCTGTATTACAAATTAACTTTCATTTGCGGTTGAGTGTGCGTGTCTGCGTGTGCAAAAGGAGCCGATGTCACATCACGCCCTTAAAGGTGGAGGTGCAGTGTCTCCGCAAAATTTTCAGCGTCTTTTGAAGACATTTCACTGCGATGTATGTTTTGCCAAAGGTCCATGGTCTTGCTTCGGCGTGTTTCGTTCGACGCGCCTGCACACTGAACTCCTTACGGCGACTAGTTTAAGGCTAACACCTTGTGGAAGACACATTGTAAATGTATTATGCCGTGTCGGGGAGCAGGTGACGTACGAGCTTCAGTCCTCGGAAGGTGGCATCCAGAGCTTCCCCTGGGTGGTGTCCGATGTGCTCATGCGCATCGTGGTCAACACGTCCTCTTGCCTCCCTGTGCCGGCATCGCGCAACAGCTTCTGCCAACGACTCGGGGCGCTGCTGCTTGGCCTGCCGCACCCTGGTGGCGGCGACCAGGACGGCACACAGCACGGCGACACGCAGGTGCTGACCAACCTGCTCAGGCTCATGTACGACTGGATCGACTCCAGTCGCGAGTTTCTCTTTGTCAAGAACACAGAGGAGTTGGGCGTCTACAAGAGTATCATGCGCGAGGCCTGTTTTAAGGTGCGTGATGCCAGCAAAAAAGCTGCGTTGGGTGGATTTCCTGGGCTACGAGACCAAAGAGTAGACCTACAAGCTAGAGGGCTTGGCTCCTTTATGTGCTTCGTGCATAAGGCTCTTTTCTGCATCGCCGTTTGCTGGCTAGAGTTCGGCATCCAACGGCCGTAAGAAGCGGGGTATAGGCAGCAATGTGGTTCGCCTGTTTGAACAAAACTCAGTCTGTTTTTTAAACATAAACGTAGCATACAGCTACATGTGGCAGCTTTGAAAGGAGGCGCCATGTGCTGTTGTATGGGAAGCTTGCGAAGTTCTGGCATTTTGTTTCGTGTTCTGATATCACAGCTGCGTCGATGGTCTACCAGGATGATGATGACGACCTTGTAACTCGGTATAGGCGCCAATTTGTGTTGTGTGGTATGAATATAACGTTTTAACATAGCACCCACGTACTGCGCATGTACCGGATGAGCTGCACTTGGCCAGCGGTAAAGTAGACGCACCTGCATTAGACAATCGGCTGGTACGATCACGACTGGGAGAGTACGTCTCCGCTGTCATAACTGAGTAATAACGAGCAGTCATTCTACACTGACGATTTCTCCTGCCTTATGTTCGGCTTTTTTTCAAACAAGGAAATGTGCACGATCGGGCACGTAACCTGGATTGAGGTTTATTTTGTGAAAATCCCGAGAGCTTAAGTAGGCTGAGAGGGTATTTACAAGCTCCTTCAAGACATTTCGCACGCTCCCAGTATGAAGTGAAGGCGACTCTATGTGGTAACACAGTAAGCAAATGTCATCGCTCTACCAAGAAAAACGTATCCGTAGATAAATGCACTTAAATATTGTGTGCCATCCTCAGCGTGGGGGAGTTATCGGTGGAGGCTCACTATTCACCTCCCATCACAGGTGTCCCGCTCCATCTCGAGGGACATGCCGCCGCACAAGCTGGTGATCCTGTGCCTGCGCTTTGCGTGCGCATGGTGCCTCAAGATCTTCCAGGGCGGAAGCGACGGGGAGGTCATCTCCAAGGAGTGCCGGCGCCGCTACCGGCTGGGACACCTGGCCCTGATCACGCTCAACCGACTTTCCATGTCCGGCAACCTTGCCTACCTGCGCAGGGCACCCGAGGGGTGCCCCTCCACAGAGCTGATCAGGTATATTTCACACCTTTCTTCTAAACAGGAGTGACGTCGCTTGATGAACTGAATAAATCCAGTGATGTCAAGGTGCATTTGCCCGTAACGCTGTGACGTTACCGAACTCGCCTGTGAAACCTGTGAACAACCAGTGTTTGGTGCTTTCCGGTGTCGCCGACATCATCAGGAATGCATATGTCCGGGTTGGCCAGGCAATCCTGACATCGAGGCGCACTTAAGCCTCAGATGGAGATTGAATCTGCCTGTACAAAATTATTTGCAAATAATTATTGTCTCTGTGCAGCGGTGGGTCGAGCTCATTGTAATGATTACTAGGCCTGTGGACCTCTTTCAAGGCAAAGAAACTGACACAGAATTTTTTCTGTTATCCTTTAAAGGGGAGAACAATCAAAATACGTAGCAGACAGCTTCTAAAGATTTCCAGGCAGCAGCGGAGGCATCGATTCCTGTTTTGAGCAAGGGTACTGCTGGGAATTCTGTACCAGTAATGCTCCTCTCTCCTATTGACTCAAACCCGGAATTGGTCGTTAAAACATTCGCGTCACCTTTGTTGAGGGCTTACGTTGTGCTCATGTTCTACGGAACCTTAACGTAGAACACCACTGACACAGGAAAGACGTCCGTGAGTCTGTGAACATTTTTCCGTGCGCACCGCTGCATGCTTACGCAGTTCACAAGGAGTCTAAGGAGAGCAAAGATGTAGGCCAATTGGTGAGGCCTAGTTGCTTGGGAATACACTGCACATTCATCAGATATTGCATCAATCGGCGATAATCGTCATATATTCATTACCCTCCTCAATGCCTTGCTTTCATGCTTTCCTTGAGGTGTTTTCTAACGAAAAACTAACGAACCGTGCCATGAGCCCCAATTGGCAGGATGTGTGACTTCCGTTTGTTACGTGTGTACGTTACCTGCATGCTTGGAGAAGTGCTATAAAATCGGCATACGCCGTCTCAGTGCCATTTATTGAGGAAGTTAACAGAAACAGCCACTGCATGTTTCGCAAATCCAACCTGCGAATTTACAGCTTTTTTAAAGCACCCTTACTCGCAGTGCATCGATATTTGTATTCACCGCAGTATCCTGAAATGCGTTAATAGTAGTCTGTCAACCTGTTGGCTGTCCCCAGGATTTACATCAACCGGGAAGACGAAGAATTCTTCGAAATCCTGCGCCGCTACGAGGACATCATCAAGAGGATCATGATGGACTGGTCCGGCGTTGAGGACATCCAGTGTGACCTCAAGACGGACCGTATGGACGAGTGGTTTCTCCAGCTAATGGTCACCGGGAGCCGCTGGGCGCTGGAGCGCCTTAAGGAGATCGTTGTCTACCCGTCTTTCCGCGAGGTGCTTTTGCTCGCGTTCGAGCGGGAGAAGAACGCCATCGGTGGAACACTACAGTGATTGCCTTGATGCTTTGCACTGGCAACAGAATTTTTCTTGAAGGTGTCTAGGTTGGCAGCCCCCTAGCTAGGGGGCATGGTGAGGCTGTGGCCGGTTGGCGATGCTTCTGGAGGGCAGCTGACTTTCCCACTGTGTCTTTGGATTTGATTTTACTGTTGCTTTTTTGCTCTGCTGCTGCATGGGCTTCTGGTGTGTGGAGGCAGGCGGGTTGGTGATGGATGCATGGTTCTTGTGGAGGGCGGAGTGGGATTTCTTTGGCACTTCTTGAGGCTTCACATAGAGAAAATTTCTTGTCTTCACACAGATAACGCTGCCCTTAGTGCTATTGTAGCAAACTTTTTTTTTACTTGGCAATGCCAACTTCCTGGAAACGCCAATAAATGGCTACAGTGACGTGGCGTGTGTCCTTTCCACAGGCTCTTTGATAAATCAGAGCATAGCGACAGATTCATCGTGCGATTCAGTATCTTGGATCACCCACCGGTCACCCAAGATGCAATGAACGTGTTAAAGCATCATTTTGGGTGTTTTCTCAAATCCTCTTGCCAATATATTAGGATATACAATTTATTTATTTATTTCAATAACTAAAAGTCCCCTGTGGCGGTAGAGAAGGAGTGGAGTGCATTAATAATATATTTATCATCATAACACAGGAATTGCAGCAATTTAGCAGCAATAGAGGAATTGCGGCAAAACAGCGGCAATTTCATTTCAAGTTTATTTCGTTTGTTGCAGTGACAGTTTATACCGTTGAAATGTATGGCATTAGTGAGTTGCATTTTCCCTTTCTCCAGTGGTCTGCTGATGTGCCTTCCAAAGGAGAATGCCAAAGCATAATGCTAAGAAAGTGAGCAGCAGGAGGGATACCCAGCGTGGATCATTGGGGATGTGGTTGAAGGGGAGCGGGGAGCAAGGCTGACGGACTCTCCATGCGTGCTCGAAGTGCCTTCAGCCGACAAGGAGTCCGAGCTGTGGTAACTCAGGCTTGGGAGTAGGAGACAGGGAATGAATTGGTTGTGAGGAAGGTTTCCAGCCTTGCAAGGAGTTTTGAAAGAGTGAGCGATGAAGCTTTTACTGATGATTTACCTTATGGCTGACATGCAACTACGAATGCCACATACACGAGTGGTGACAGCTTTGCTCTTATGCTGCATGCCACTGAAATGAACATGAGCTAAATGGGCTCCATACAAACATTTTGTGTTGTGTTTGTGATATTTTATGCACTTTATGAGCACACCAATATTTTTGTCAGTCATGAAACAGTCTTCTACGTACGTTTGTTGTGTAAAGTATTTGCCCCTTATTTCATATAGTGGTGTTGATGGTTTGTTCGGTTAAGAGTCTGGCTGTTCCTCTAAGAGACCTTTATGAATCTGCGCTGACCAAAGATAACTGTGGTGTGGAGGATGGTTTGTCCCCTGTCATTGCTTAAGCCTGTTCAGCCATTCGCCATGCATCGGGAATAAAAATATTTTGCAAAAGTTCTGGCTCTTGTCTGTGCTGAGAGAGTGGGTGGGCACACTCAAGCTTTATCCATGAGTATCATCATAAAGATCAGAGATTACTTAGCACCGTTAGGGACAAGTTGCCCCATTCGCCTCTGTTATGTTGTAAAACGATTTAAAGTTGCACTGAAGAGGAATCTGAACTCAGCTTTTTACCACGGGAACTCTATCTACACGTTCTGGGCATTCTTAGAAACTTCTATTTATTGTCTTGTGCTGCCAATTATCCTAATTAAATCGGAATTAACGTACCGGCTCGCACCTTTTTTGAACTCAACGCGGTAGGGAGGAGGAGTCAACTAACGCGTCGAGTCCGCGGCGGCTTGTCTCTCTGCCATTGGTGGAGTGATACGTAAATCATAGTCCACGTGTATCTATTTCCGCGGGCCTAATTTTCGGGTATATTGTCTGTGACTTAAACTGTTTATTCACAAAAACATAAAAAACTAAATAAAAGCGAAAGTGAGCTGCCACTGTACTCAAAGGCATTCGACGCGTTGGTTAACTCCGCCTACCTAGCGCGTTCAGTTCAAAAAAAGGGGGGAGCCGGAACGCTTAATCCGATCTAAGTTTCTAAGAATGCCCGGGATGTGTAGATAGAGTTCCCGTGATAAAAAGACGAGTTCAGATTCCTATATAGTGCACCTTTAATTTCTGGGAATGCCTAATTTTCTCGTTTTGTCCAGAATCACATAAACAGCACATTGCAAAAAATTGCTGCCGTGAATAATGTGGTAAAAAGGAGCACTAAAGAGCTTCTCACTTATCCTTTCCAAAATTTAGCACTCTCGAAATATTCCGGTATCGTGAGTTTGCCTGAATGTGTGAAATATTAACCTTGAGAAAAATGACTTGTTTACGGTAAATCATTTCGGAACATGAACATTGTCTACTTTGGGCATTGCGCATGTTAACAGTGCATATAGCGCTCCTGCACATTCCTGCGTGGTGCACATAAATGCTAAGCGATGCAACATGCTGTAACATGGCGGATGCAAACCAACCTGCACATGATACTGCCATCAGAGTATCGATGCCAACTTCTGTTGCAAGTATAATAAATACTGTTGAAGGTTCTCATGTATGATCATAGGTTTTGGTTGCTGTAGTATCTGACCACTGCGGCAATGTTTGAGAGTTATATCCCAGCTGCAATAACCATATTTCAAATGAGGCAAAAATATATTCAAAAACCGGGGGGCACTCAAGCCTCACCATAAAGGTATATTGCGCAAGCTAATGGATCAATGCCCCATATATACAAAACTGGGCATCCTGTACTTAGCATTCATAGAACCCTGGGAGTACTCATACCAGTCCTGGCGCAGTAGGGCAGTGGTTACGCAATGCGCCACTAACCTGTGAAGGCCGATGCTGCCACTGGTGGGACATGTGCGATCCAGGTTGCTCTTCTCAGCAGCCTCTCTCGACCAATAATTAATATAACTGCCACGGTGGGCAGTTTGTGCACAGTCCTGTGGGCATGTTGTGATGCCGCCACAAGGTGACATGACTTAGCTGGCCCACCCACCTTCTAAGTTGCTTCTCTGGGGATTTTTCGCTTACTGTGGCCGATGCCGACGTCGAATGTTCTGCCACATGAACTCCCTAAAGCTATCGCGTTAAAAGCACCTGTATTATTATATTTCCGTGCACACTGCAAAACCCCATATGGTCAAAACAGTCCGGGGTACACCAATACATCTGCCTCACAACCGACTGTCTATTTTGGGCGCATAAAAAGGCAGTGGCCAGTAGCCTTCCCCCATCTGCTAGCAGACCCTTCTCGTCTGCCGTCAGTGAAGAAACGTACTCGTTATTACAACGTGCACGGGTGTAAAATCCCTTTGTTCATCTGCTCAGACAGCTTTTGCTGTATGAATCGTCTCTGGATACATTCAAACACGCCAGCATACTACAAAGACCGACATGCATCTTGCCTTCAATGTAAAACATATTTTACATCCACATGGTATTTATTCAATCTTGGCCCACGATGTAAGCGAGGCCCTATGCAGTTGAATGAATCCCTGTGCAGTGTGAACGCTTCTCGCGGTCGCTGAACCCAGCGATTGTCATGTGCCCTCTGGGCCTAACCGGAATCATCTGGGTGCTCGCCGTAGCAGCAGTCCTCTGGGACGCGGCGGTCGTTGATAATAATAATAATAATTGGTTTTTTGGGGGAAAGGAAATGGCGCAGTATCTGTCTCATATATCGTTGGACACCTGAACCGCGCCGTAAGGGGAGGGATAAGAGAGGGAGTGAAAGAAGAAAGGAAGAATTAGGTGCCGTAGTGGAGGGCTCCGGAATAATTTCGACCACCTGGGGATCTTTAACGTGCACTGACATCGCACAGCACACGGGCGCCTTAGCGTTTTTCCTCCATAAAAACGCAGCCGCCGCGGTCGGGTTCGAACCCGGGAACTCCGGATCAGTAGCCGAGCGCCCTAACCACTGAGCCACCGCGGCGGGTGCGGTCGTTGACGACGACGCTGACTCAGACAGGCTGAGGTTCGCCGATAGCCTCTTGATGGGCCGGTCCAGTTCGTTGAGCGCGTTGTGCAGCTGTCCCAGCAGCACATTGCGCTGGCCGCAGTTGCCGTTGTAGTCGTCCATGTCAACGGTCACCACGGTGATACTGCCCATACGCATTCGCTTGGCGAACAGCACCTGCGCGGTATTTGTCGACCATTAACTGCCTTGCAGGCGTAAACACAAACGCGGAAGGCGTACCCGTCCGACGGCTCACTCACTTTGGCCTCGGCTGCTGAGCCCAAGGTTGCGATTTTGAATCCAGCTGTGTCGACAGCATTTAAATGAAGGTGAGAAACGCTAAACTCTTTGGCAGCTGTTAGCCCGTTTCGCGCATGTGGTGCTTCCACGTGGTTTTACTGGCCATGTGCAAAGTTTAGCTACCGCTGCGTTTAGCGTTTTTATGGATAGCATAAGAGTCCCATGTCCCCGCACTCACCAATGGTGTCACACCTTGCGATCAGCAAGGTAAAAAGTGGCACCTTAGCATATGCTAGAGCCACCTGCCAAGAACATAGAAGAGACAGCTGCGGCATGCCACTGTTGGCAGACGGCAGTGCAGAAATGAGCATCACCCTCTCCTCTTCCTGGGGAGAGGAGAGAAAGTCAGCAAGATGACCGCTGTTGGAAGAACCTTGTCATATGCCACGGCTGGCAGGTGCAAAGTCATGCATGGCACCTCACAGTGAGGTTCTTATGTTCCCGCATTGTCGCAGTTTATAACGATTAGGTGTCCAAATTTTCGCAGCTCAGCGTAAACGGCAATTCTTTAAATGGTGTGTGTAACTAGTACAACTTAACGTGTGCATGACCTTCATTTGTCATGAAGTGTTTTTACACCCCCACAGCTGCTTTGAATGCGCTGTCGATCGTACCGTGCGTTTACCTCACTCCACATTAACACCGGTTCTTCCGCTACGAACAGCACAGCACTGCGGTCACTGTAATGATCGTAAATGTGTCCTGTCTGTTGGACTCCCGTGCAGTGGCGACAGCGCTCTCTTTCTCGCTTCTATCTTCTGAAGTGCTTGTTCTTGACGCGCCGTTTCTCCTCTCCCGCAAGCTTTCAAAGCGCGTCTCACCAGCCGCCTCGAGCGCGGAAGGTGGTGTGCCTCTCTTTCTTCCGCAGTGGTGAACGGTGTGGACGGCGCACGACGCCATTTTTTTGTTGGTCTTTTGCCGACAGCTCTCGCTGTAAACCGTCTGCTGTGCGACTGGGGGCCGCGTTAAAGAACCCCAGGGTGCCTAAATTTATGGAGCCTTCCACTGCAGTGTCCCTCGTAGCAAGAAATGAGACGCAAACAAGACAACTGAGCCACAAACAGCACTGTAAGAAGCTGCTAGCCAGGGGAAGCTCAATGCTGGCTCCTCTTATTAATTTCGAAGGTGCGAAGACTTTTTCTGAAATCTTAATCAACCTAGCTTGTATTTACTCTCCAGGAGATAATATGTTGGTTTTATTTGCGTTTCCACCTCAGCTTTCTTCTTTTCATGGCTGATAGTATAGAGTTTGGGACTTTAAAGCTCATATAACTCAGAAACGTACCTTCAGGCCGTGAACGCAGCACAGTAACTTGCGCTTTCAGTTATGTGATGTGGCATCAACGTGTCAGCAATGCATTGGTCATGTGAGAGACGACGTGACAACCTAACTTTGTCTGTACCCAGCTTAAGCATATCGCAATAGTGCGTGAGGGTAATTCCACTCCTGAACAGCTGCTCCAGCATACGTCCGCGAAAGCTTTATGGCCGTAATTCTGCGTTGCGGAACTTCACATGCTACAATAACAAGACAGGGGTAAAGAGCACGGGGTATAGGTTACAGAATGCAGGTGACGATAAGGGAAGAATTGTGTAGGTTTTCGCTGTACACGTGGTCTCAAGCACGGCGGCCACTACCTGTGACGTGAGTGCAAGCCACCGCTCCGGAATGTGCTGATGCATGCGCCGCCCTGATTTTCAAGGCGTGCTTCACGGATATGTTTTACAGGCAAGCAGTAGATTGAGTGCGACGCTTCGCAAATCAGAAACATTGCGAGCTAGGATACGCGCACAGACGTTGTTGAGAATGGTGGCCTTGTTGTCGTAGCCAATCCACTGTCCTTTGTCCCGGTTGACGGCGATCTTGCAGTCGGCTTCCTTGTTGTACAGCGGCACCGACAGGTCGGAGCTGAATTCGAGGCAGATCTGCGGACGCGCGCACCGCATGCACGTGGTCAGTCGGCATCTTGTGTGCATAGACATTGTGCAAAAGCGCCGTGAGTGCGTGTAACTGTAGCACGTTTATTATGGTTGCATCTGGTAATACAGTGTTTAGCACCGCGCCGTACGGTAAGCACGCTAACTACGGTAATTCCAACCGCACGGATAATATGGCTAAGCAAGCATGGCGGCGTTAGCAACGACAACGCTTTAACATATTCACCTCTCCTATGCTCTCTACATAGTGAAGAGAAGTGACTTTGCCATAAGGCAGGCTATGTCAGCCCTAGAATTGACAGTGCAAGGAAAACTACCGTTGCGCACGCATCTTAGCCGAATTATAGACCGGACGAAACGAAACCCTCCAGGACACAGATCCTCTACGGCCATTTTAGAAAGTGACAGTCGAACCTTGTTATGACGAAACGGTTTATAACGAAAAATTGAATACGACTAAGCACTGGCGATTCTCCTTGGAAGCGCGGTCAATATGGGCTATGAAGAACCACTTCGTTAAAACGAGGTTCAGTTGTATATCTATCGATGATAAGTGCCATTTGCGGTGGTATTGTGAAACGTGCGCAGAAGCGATCAGTGGCCAAGGCGACGACCAGGATCGGTGGCTGCGTAGAAAAGACGCGACATAAGCACCTCGAAATAGACGAGAAGCCCGCGCTCGTCAATGAACGGTCTCGGGGGCGCGGGTCCACGGACGCTGGCTCGCAGCTCGTAGCTCCCAGTGTTGCGTATACCCTGTAGGCGTAGCCGAACAGCGACAGCTCCAGGGCTACGCGCTTCTGGGAGCGTAGCTCTCCGAGGAACGCCTCGCTCGCCTCCACCTGCGCGTCATGCATGCTACGTTGGATCAGTGCGTGGGTAAAATTGAAAATTGGTCTTTCAGTAAAAGAAATGGCACAGTGATTGTCTCGCATATCTCGGTGGACCCCGGAACCGCGCCGTAAGGGAAGGAATAAAAGTAGGAGTGAAAGAACAAAGGAAGAAAGAGGTGCCGTAGTAGAGGTCTCCGGAATAATTACGACCACCTGAGTATCTTTGACGTGCACCGAAATCGCACAGCACACGGGCAACTTTGCGTCCCGCCTCCATCGAAACGTGGCCACCGCGGTCTGGTTCGAACCCGGGAAATCCGGCTCATTAGCCGGGCACTCTATCCACTAAACCACCAGGGCGGGAAGTGCGTAGGTGCAATCCTTTAAACCTGCGCTTGCACAGAATTTCTGGGCTAAGCGATGTGGCGGATGGGCTACCTGCCACTTACTATAAGACGGACATCGCCTCGCCATTTCCGTTTGCAGTAACGCATTAATAACCCGTGTGAAACCGGAAATCAGGCATCCACAGCTGAAACAAAATTTGTTCCTCGACTAATCTGTTCGTGTCGCTTGGAAGGTATGTAAGGCGAACAAAAAACAGTTGAAACGTATCCTGTTTTTCGCCTGTGGTGATTATGGCACTGCAGTATGGATGGGCGCACATTGGACTCCCAGAGATGCCTCTGACGCTTAAACTGTATTGCACAGTGGCTGCTTCGATTTCTTGCCAGCCGCTCGACCGCACTATTGTAGCAGTGCTAGTGGCCCAGTTGGAACCAGTCGACAGACGCGTGCTCTTCTTTTCGTGCACCGAAATCACACAGCACACGGGCGCCTTGCGTCTTGCCTCCATCGAAACGCGGCCGCCGCGGTCGAGATCGGACCTGGGAACTCCGGATCAGTGGTCAAGCGCCCTAACCCCTGAGCCATCACGGCGGGGCAAAGGTGATGTCAGTGCGCGTTAGATTGCAGGTTGTCGAAAATATTCCGGAGCCCTTCACTACCAACCTTTTCCTTCCTTTCCTCTGTCAGCCCCTCCTTTCCCGTTAAAAATCCCAGGTGGTCGTAATTATTCCGGAGCCCTCCACTACGGCACCTCTCCCTTCTTTTTTTCTGGCAGTCCCTCTTTTATCGCTTCTCTTACGGCGCGGTTCAGGCAAGATAACCGCCGGTCCTTAAGGATAACGGTGTGGATTCGAAGAGAAAGTAAGCGTAGCAGGGGGCGGCCGAAGGTTAGATGGGGGGATGAGTTTAAGAATTTTGCAGGCAAAGTGTGGATGAAGCTGGGAAAGGGCAGGGTTAATTGGAGAGACGTGGGAGATGCCTTTGCCCTGCAGTGGGTGTAGTCAGGCTGATGATGATGATGATGAATAAATTGTTCAGCCTTTGCCTTCTGTAGGCTCCTTGCTGTCAGCTCGATGACATTTATTCTGGCGCCCATTGATTGCCCGGTTTACCCGATATATTGTTTCGGACAAGAGGAGCATCGAAGCATGTCGATAACATTAGACGATGCGCAGTTAAAGCTTGCCTTTATATCGAACCTGATGTCGCTTGTTGCGCCTCTAACAGTATTGCCGCTCTTTAAATGATTTCATATGTCTTGCTGTGAGGACACATCTGCATGCCACGAAACGAGAGAATTGGCACTAAGAGCTATCGCTTCGAAATCGCATTCTGAGCCCCTTTGCACAAGCACTCATCTATCAATACACGCCATCATGATCCAGCAGTACTGTTATCTTCATGATATTTATTGACATTAATAGCCATTGTAATCATCGACATCATCGCTTTGTCTGCTTGCCGGAAAAGCTGCTCCCGGTAGCTCGCGGCGTGTGGCAAAGGCGGGACACTTGTTTCTCTTGTCCTCTCCGTGTCTCCTCCCTTGGTTGTGTTCGGCATGAGCTTATAAGGAATGCTACGGACATGCACCACGCATTAGATATGTGAGAGACTACACTTGGTTCCTACAGGCGGGGCTAGGGCATCGGCGCTCGAGCCGAATAAGGCGAGCGCCAGGTTTGAAATGTATTCAATCTAAACGATGAATTGCAGCAGAAACCGGCGCGGAAGCGAGCAAGCAGGTGGAGAAGTAATGGTGGCGTTGTGGCGCCGTTACCGGTGCAGCCTTTGTCCAAATTTTAGAGCACATGGGGTCTGCTTTTATTCTCCGTACAGGGGCTTTTGTAGCGTCTGTGTAAGTCCGAATTTTCAGAAGAGTGAGGTCTAGAATTACTATTCTCTCCACGAGGCCTGTTGATTTATAACAATGCACACTTCATGCATCAGAAGAGCTTCCTTAGCTGTAAACAGTGCACAGCATGTATACTTTATATCTGAAATTTACATCATTGCAGTTAGATCCAGTTGATGCCATTTACGCTCCACATTTTTGTGTGTCGACAGCAGCCACTTGAAAGATGACTGGTGAAAGCGTTACCAGCACATACGTCCTAAGGTGTGCATGGTTTTTGAGTTTCCCAGATATTGTGGCGCTCCAATTTTCAACACTTTTCTCCGTCAAACTACCACAGGGTAGACGCAGGTGCCCGCGATTAAAACGGCTTTCCTCTGTTCGTAACCTCTTCTCCTCAGGCAACCCCTTACCGTGCTGCTGTCGTCTTCATTGCGGGAACTGTCATGTGAGCTCGTGTCCTTTAAAGGATTGGGTCATGCATAGCGATATATGCGCACAGGAGTGTTGCATGCGAGAAAGGCTGCATGTGGTTGGATATTCAATAGAGATTCCCGTTCGGACTCTACCCTGCTTCACTGCAGCAGCATAGGTTCACTGTTGACTGAGAAGCTGTAGCTGCCAGGAAGCAGTGGCACGGCTTATCATCAGGGCCGCATTGCGCGCGTATTTTTTGCAATGTAAGGAAACACTTAATCTCGTGTGCGACATTTATCAATGCTCTTCCGTTTCTATTGATTTTGTTATCAGAAGTGCCCACCGGAGAATACTATCGCTGGAAGCCTGCATACTTCTCGGACGAAACATGGCGCAAACTCCCGGATGACGTCAAGAAGCGCTACAATGGGAACGTCGAAAAAGATGGATCAATAAAGGAAAGAAAAGTTTGTACTCGTCCTAAAAGTTAAATCATAATAATTATAGTTTCTCATCGCTGCTAGAACCTTAGTTGTGTTAGCGTGCGACTGATTTGTCGAGAGCTGTATCATCATTGCAAGATTTGTAAAATCAGGCGTGCAGTGCAAGCATCATTGTTATTGTGGGGTAGTTGAATAGCATCGTGTTTCTAGCATGCCAAAACAGAAACTGGAGAACAGTTGGCTGCGTTTATCCTTCTTTATATGCGTGCTTTTTGGTTTTGTGTGCTTTTGTCTACAGGAAGCCTAGTTGTGGCACTCGGCTTGGAGATGCTATGTGACCAGGCATTGTATGCTCCGAAAACTTCTTATGCCACAAAAGAGTGCGATAAGATCCGGCGACTTGAGTTGCAGACGCTGGCTGTAACTCGGTGGCTCGGCATCCTGTCTGCTAAGGTTGTAAGCAGGAGGAAACGTTTTTCCGTCATCACTTCTGCCAGCCAGGAGTAGTGGTGCAGTAGGAAGCACTGGGGAAGGACCGAAGCGGAGGCGGGAGCAAGAGGTAGCGAAAGAGGGACACGGGGGGATTCGACATGCTCGAAACGGGAGTAATACAGTGACTCTCCGCTTAATTTGTGGTCCCGGGTTCGTACCCTGGACCAGGACGAATTTTTCTTCAACCGCGAAGTTCCTGAGAACGCTGTATAGCTTTTCTTTGTAGTCGTATGGCTGTGCATGGGTGGATGCCAGTGAGTAATGCACCCTTATTACAAATATACTCCACCTTGGTGGATTCCCCTAAACATCTGAGCAGGTATATGTGTGTGTTGTTAATCGAACTCTATGCTGGAAGTTTCGAATGGGAAGCACGCATAGCGAACACGTCTAAAACTGGCGCTACCAGCGCTGGTGCGGATTTTGTGGTTTCGGACATCAGTATTTCCGCTACTGCGACAAGTCTTGTCCAAGTGCCGTAAGGCGAAGCTATCATTCTGCCTTGGCGCGTCCGACCCAGTGACACTCAGTCGTCGCAAAATTATTAGTAATTAGGAAACTGGCACCGCCGAATGGACCTTGTAGGCAACGTGCTAAAAATAGGGTGACGCTAAAGCTATCCCTTAAGGGTATGACGCCACAGCGTTAACGGTTATTTGCTGCAATGTTTCGTAATCAACGCCTCTTTCTAATCACACATACTCATTAGCATGCTTAAGCAGGCACACTAGAACACGTGAAACACATGAAGACACTCGAACTCTTTCCTTAACCAAGTAGAACGAAAGTGCCTCTTTGGCCTAGGGGTAGCGTATCTGACTTGCAACCCATGGTTCATGGCTTCGATTTCCAGTATATTGCAGCAGTTTATATAAAGCATAGTTAATTTACATTCCTACGTGTTATGATGACATTTCAGGCATGCTAAGGCCTCATAGCCAAATATAAATATGGTTTTTGGCCGTTTCCATTCCATAGGGGAACGTGTAACCTTCAGAACGCTGCCGACCAATCCTTAATTAGCGCAACAACGCGCACGGCTTTTCTTCTGAACGTCTGCTTTGCACTGTCGCATTAGCTCTGATTTCCTTTCTTTTTACTTTTGTCTCAGTGCCATTCAAAGTAACTTCATGGTGTACAAACAATGAGACGTTTGGCAAGTATAATATTAAATGATGTGCTCATGAAGAGAAGGATGATCGGTGGCATCATACACAACATAACAAAAGTCATAGTTCAAGAAAAATACTGAATGAGAACCTCAGAAACAGTATTACTTACACACACTCTCTCAGTTTACTTGCCGCGCTCCACTCTAACAAATGCAATCACTCCGATGCACGGTGACATCATACACAACATAACAAAAGTCATAGCTCAAGGAAAAAATATAAAACTTTGCTGGGTGCCGAGTCATCTCGGAATTGACACAACGAGAGAGCAGAACTCTGCGCTGCACAGGCTCGTGGCAAGCAAATAAAAAAGAAAATATTCTCTTTAAGGATTGCATGAACTCGGTAAATTGTAAAAAAAGCAAAAAATGGCAGTCCGCTTGGGACAATGAAGCGAATTACAATATACACTTTGTAAAACCAGTTTTAGGAGAATGGAAGTCCTGCACCCGCTGAGAGCGTTTCAAGGAAGTGATTATCTGCCGTGTCCGTATAACACCCACACATCTAACACATAATTTCCTACTGACGAAATAAGAGAAGCCCAAATGTGAATTATGCGAAGATGAGCTAACAATAAACCATGTTTTATTTTCATGTAGAAAACTTGGAACACCGAGGAAAATGTATTTTGAAGTTTTTTACACTGAACGCAGGCAATTTCACCCTTAGGTGAAATTCCACTCTTAGGTGAAGATGCACTTGCACACATTTCACATATTTTTATGTTTTTAAAGACAGCAGTTTTCAACAAATTGTAGATCTGATAATATTGAGTAATTTATAAGAAGATACTTTTTTAACCACACGTCAGCTGTTTTCTCATTTCTGAGAAGAAGGCTGTGGTCTTTATTCGATTGGTTGGGAGCCTCAACATCCTTGCACATGCAATGATAGTTGCAGAGGTTACTCGACTTTCGTTAAAGCTTTGTCTTTTCTTTGGCATCACTAGGTAGAAAAACAAACATTTTAGGCCGTCTACACCACCAATCAATTTTTGCAAATTTTATAAAGTTCTGCAGAAAAATTTTCTATACCTTGTGCTTGGCGCATGATGGCCATAGCTGCCTACGTGCCATTAAACACAATACTTTTTCTCGTCGCCGCATCATGTACGGGCTGCCATATCATCCTGTTAACTGTACGGAGTGTCGCGCTTGACCGCTTACTTAATGAGGCTAGATACATTGTCACAGGACTTTCGGGGTACAACACACGCCTTGATGCGCTCAAGAGCTTCAGCAAGCTCAATGACCCTTCAGAGGTCCTCGACATGCGCACCCACACGCACCAAACGAGACTTCGCGGCACAAACGCAGGCGGATCCTCAGGCACCATGTACACACATTTCCCACTTTGCCGAGCAAGACGCCGCAGTAGGAAACCACGCCACTCACTGAAGGGAAGCCACTTCCACTACATATCGATGCGCATCTGCGAATGCGGCGCGGGGCTCACTCCCCTCAACTGAACGTGTTCTGTACACGGACGCTGCACTTCCTGCAGACGGCAGCAGCCACACTTGCTATGCGACTGCGTGGTACGACCAGACAACAGAGAATCACCCCCCCCCCCCTCCATACATCGGCAGGAGCGCAGTCCAGTAGCTGAGCCAAACTAATGGCCATTTCAGACTATTTGCAGTCGGCTCTCGCACTTTCTTCTGAAACTGAACCCATTCACCATCATCTGTGCACGTACTCTCAAGCTGCCTACCGGGCATGTGCCAGCGTTCTTTATATGGACCCTATAACGCAGAACATAAGGCATAACGCATGCCTGCTTCGCGAACGCGGTCAGCATGTAATCATCCATTCGGTAACATGCGCACTTCGCACTTTCCGCGCACTTCGGTATCATCCATGGAAACGAGAAGGCTCATAGAGTATGGACCTCCTTCACCCCGCGACGTCACGAAGATGCGGTGGCGCTGATGTTAGCAGCGACTTTCGCATGGTAGGCAAAACAGGTTCCGCTTGCCCGTGCCTACCGCAGCTGCCGCAGCTACCGGCGGCTGCTTCAAGCCTGTGCACTGCAGAAGCAGCATTTATTGACCAGCTGCGTCACTGCTGGATCCGCGTAGTTGCATAAAAAATATTAAATTAGCCTCGATAAGTTTCTCGCGCATAAATGCCGCATTCGGAGACTGGCTAACAGGCATTGGGCCACGGTAGTAAAGTACGAAGTCTGGGAGTCGATAGGCACTGCCACTCAATGCACTTAATAGCATGCAAGTTACTGCGTTCATTCACCTGAACTTCAGGATAGTAGGCTGATATTTGCTCAAGGAAAAAAAAAAGACATGCAGCTGCACACGTACTTATCACCTTGAGCCGGAGTGCACGGGGTGCCGACAGGTTCACTCGCCCTCAAGGAATGCGTTTTTTTTGTTAATAGCACACCATGTTTTAATGGCGCGTTTTGTGGCATTTAGTATTTACTTGAAACTGTTTCTTGATATGACGACGTAATTATTTCATTCGAGTAGAAAGAAGTCTGGTAAGTTGTGTCAATCTTGCGCGGTCGCGTTGGTGTGCTTAGAATAGCGTACCTTAAGTGTGCTAAACGCCATATGCTTTTTCATTGCATCATGCATGTGTCATGTTTTATGAGGTAATACGTGATCGCGAAGCTTGTTTGGAAAGAAGCAGCCGCAGGCGTGCTACTAACAGACACGTGGCGAGACTGAGAGGGGACGCGGCATGAAAAGTGTTTTCGTTATTCATGCATTCGATATGTAACTAAAATTGGTGCAAATATGAAATTCCTACGCTAGTTTCAGTCATTCCTTTTATTTATAGCTATACCTGGTGCAGTTCTGGGTAATTATAATTAACACCGTCGTCAAGTCCCCCCAAGGTCTCAAATAATTGAGTAGATAGTGCGCAGTTTTTTTATGCCAGCATGTACATAAAGCCCTGTTCTGTACGATGACGTGATTAGTTCTTTTTCTATATGATCAGTACTTATGCATGCATAGTTACATGAAAACGTTTCTTACAAAAATAACTAACACAAAACTGCACGTGTAGGGAAAAAAATCGAGATTTATTACGCTCCTCAACGTCTCAGGAATAGTTTGCGACAAATGGAATCATTTGATTTTCATGCGAATTACGAAGGTGAGTGGTGATCCAGTCGCAGAAAATGTGAGAGGTCAGAAAACGAACCTTAAAGTTCATTCCCTCGTTTATGGCTTCTTCGCTTTCGCTTTGGTCAAAGAAATGCGACACTGAAATCAAAGAAATTACCTCACAATTTTTTACGACCACACTTCTAAAAAGCGTAATTTATAAATTTGTACTCAATATTTTGTTATAATTTTTCGTCACGAAACTAGACTTCAGGGCTAGGAAAGAAAATAATTCTAGGAATCAAAAATTTTCACCAAATCGACCAGCTTAACAAGAGGACAAGTAGGCCTGGCTGGTGCGTGGTCATGCGGCTAAAAACAGCGCTAAGCGAGACAGGAGATCGGGGACATGACGCTGTCCCCACTTTTCGCGCAGCACGACACGTATGTATGTCAGCAGACGATGAGCGCATGTCTGCTCCGACGAAACAACGCCAGCACTTCCGCTCACTACTGTCCCGAAGTAAAATCATTCCGGCTAGTGCAGAGTGCCAAAACTTGTTTTATTCAATGCCTAGCGCATAAATAAACGGCAGGAACGCTTTCTACATGTTTTCTACTAACCATATATACAATACACAGTGGCAAACTATCTCTCTTTATAGGTCGCACGTGGACAACGCGAGCTCGTGTACTTCGGCAAATTACTAAGTTGGAAGCATCGACCATTGCTATGATTCGCAGAAACTGGAAACGCGCCTACAAGCCTTGAAAACCCGCGCTCAACACCTATCCGCGACGCCACTCCCCGACCTTTTGCCTACCACGAGCTCGCTAGCGACTGCAGCGCCACCTCGTTTGTTTACAAACATGCAGGAGGTCCATAGCACGCGCTGATCTCTCTCGCACTGATACTCCTCGTTCCGTCGCTACCACACCTGAAGTAGCAGATCTGATCGCGGAGAGGCCTGTGACGAAACCACTTTGCGCCGCCTTCCTCACTGCTGTGGGCAACCCCCTCTCTATACCTGCGCTTGCTCTGATGGTATTCACGCGAAGAGAATCGGTCCTGCTGCGGCGGATTCAAACAGGCACCATTCTTAATCCTTTCTTGGTGGACCGTTTTCATTGGGACGGCAGGATGCCACCTGTATCTGGTTCCTGGTCGAGGTGCAACTGCGGTGCGAATATGAACCTGTTCTGGGAATGTCCTCTGTACACACCACCTCGCCTTCGAGCGCTGGCCACGTTTAAGCAGGAGCCGTGGACGTCTTCTATCTGGACGTGGGCCTGCCCCGATACCTCGTCTCCAGATTGTGCCATCGAGCTCTGGCGGGCACTCCTCGTGTTCATCCATGACTCTGAGGCGTCGCTGGTTGACGAACGGCTCCGCAACGCTCTCGAGAGGCACACAGCCTCCACTTAGCTGCCTCCAGGAAGTTTTAATAAAAAGGAGGCAGCCTTACCCCTTCTCCTTAACAACATCCCCTTCCACCGTAGCGCCTTCGGCGCATTCTAATGTGGAATAAACATGGGCTTCAATCAGTTAGTCGCGTTAATTATAGCATGTACTGAATCTATGACGGTTACTGATGGCCAGCTACAAATCTTTAACTGCAACCAGGCGCCCATCTGTTTCGGCAAAACAAAAAATTGAAGAGACAGGTAACGCGAAAGCGCACTGGGTTAATTCCCATATATGCAAGCGGTCATTCTCTACTTTACATTCACAGATCCCTGGGAGTCCTCATACTCCTCCTGGCGCAGTGGTGCGGCGGTTAAGCGATCCACCACTGCCCTACGATTGCAGGCGCTTCCATGTTCTTGAGCCTTGTGCGTTATAGGTTGCTCTTTCCGAGCAACCAATAGTTAATTTAACTACCACCTGCCACGGTAGGCAGTTTGCTAACAATCTGGTTGGCAGGCTGTGAGGACGCTGTAAGGTCACGAGACCTCCCAGGCCCACCAGCCTCCATGGTTGCTCTCTGGGCACCATCTGCCAGACCAATGCCCGTGATTTTAGAGCGTGAGACTACTTCTCGCGTTTCGTAACCCTGGGTTATGCGTTATAATGGCAAATCGTAACCTAGTGATTGCCGCGGTAACCGACGTGGTTACGTAATGGAATAAAATAAGAGATGAAGAAAATTTATTGAAAAACACGAATACGTAGCTTACAAGGATTCAAATAAGAGTCGAGCAAACAGAGGACACGGGGCATGCAGAGGTAGTGCGGTACAGGAGGAAAAAGTCTCGAAATCAAAAATCACAACTTTGTGCAAGCAGATCTTATGGACTTCATTGATACATTTTGAAGGAAAGAAAATGAAATAAACTCCCGCGGGAGCCCCGGCCACCGAGCATATTGAATTCTGCGCAGTCAATGGTCCCTTCAGCTCTCACATAAACAAGGAGAGACGCAGACCTGTGACTTCACAAGCCAAACAAGATTAGCTGTAAAAACCTACAGGGCAATTGAGAGAAAGGGTTCGCCTAAAGTGTAGCAAACGCATAGATTAATATCTTGTCCCTAGTGACACGGCACCCTTCCTGAGTTTGATGTGTGGCATCAACCACCTGCGGAGGAAGCTTTGCTCTCCAAGGGTAAAGAGTTGGCTATCTAGGTAGCCCCATAAAATCACCGAGAGATGGACGTGCTATAGCATCAGGAACATGAGCCGACGTGGTTGGCGCAATTATACGGCTGCATTCCTGTTTTTCCAAAGGATCAGACCGATGAGCCGCGTCAAGAGGCTCGAACTTCCCGCGCGGTTTTTTAGCGATAGCTACAATACGCCAGCCACTTCGCGAGGTCAGCGTGGCACCACTGGTCTGCCAGCTGTGCGCATGCGCAGTGACGTCATAGCCCGCAGCTGGTGTGCTCGCCGCGCACCTCGCCGCTGTGCCGACGGCAGAGCAGACACCGGCGGCCTCGTCAGTTGTGCGCATGCGTGGAGTGAGGACAGAGCACGCAGCTGGTGTGCGCGCCGCGCGCGTACATTATGCTAGCATTGCTAGCTAGCATTATGCTGGCATTTAATATCTGATTTAATATCTGCTACGGGTCCCATTTGGGCCCAAGATATTAAACTCATTTTTGGAAATGTGGCGGAGTGCTCTGCCACAGGTTGGCCTGGTATTGCATTGCCTCCGGTATCGGCCTGGGACATAATAGCGCGCGTCTTTTCTTTCACTTTTTGCTCTCCTATCTTTAACTCTCCTACTTTCAGCACGTGGCAGCGATTGTGGCTCAACTAGAGCTAGTGGGCAGGCCTGTGCACTTTCCTCTACATTTTTCCTGACAACAACAGCAAGCAAACAAGCGGCGCCATGGCTGCCGTGGCAGCTGCCGGTGGCGTGGCGCGCCGGCGAAAGCGAGTGGGGGAGGAGTGGAGAGGGGGAGAGGGTGAATCCATGTCTAGGGACGAAGATGAAAAAGGAACTCCAAGCTAAACACAGCGGCGAAAGACTGTCTTTGCAATTCGACTGAGCTAGTTGCACTCGGCCAGCTGTAGCTATCGCGTAACTCCAGGTTTAACCAGAGCTAAACCACAGCTTTTTATTTTTCCTTCGCGCGACACAGGGATGGAAAAGCGCGTGAATCTAAACGGCTCAATGTGCTAGCCACAACACACTCTTCAAGGATATATGTTTGTGCCTCAGCCTGACCACAGTTCATGCAGCGCGAGTCTGGAACCAAGCGCCAGGAGTGGAGCCTGTCTTTGGTGGGGAGCATGCCCCACTCGGCGCGCCACCGGAAGTCCCTCTCCGCGTGTGGTAGGTTGCTACAAAGGGCGTCCGCCCATTTCAGGTCAGGCGCGCCCGTCTGCCGAATGCCCGGCGGTGAATCAGAGAAACAGAGGGCCCCACAAAGTCTGGATGCACTCAGCGCGTCAAGCCCCACCCGGGAACATCTCTTCCCGAGGCGGAATAGAAGGCAAAAGGAGTGAGCGCCGTTGGTGCGCTGATGCCGAGACAGCGCGGTACCAGAACCCGCCGCCTACTTCCGAGCCTGTACAGCAGTAAAGGCGGCCCCACATAGTCCAACTGGTCCACAAGTTCTGCTGTCCATTTTACGCCCGGCACCCGGCAAAAAGTATTAGACCGATTTTACAAAGCGCACTGCCCCTGCATGCGCTTACCGGAAGCGACCAAGCCGCCATCTTGCCTACAGTCCTTCTCCGCGCCACCTGAGCAGCAGCCCGATTCATTAGTGCTTTGAAGCGCTTTTGATTTGCTTGCAGTAGCTTTCCTTAGCGGTATTTAACACATTTTGCTAAAGGAACCCGATGCGGGTGCACATCTAAGATGGTAGCAGCTGTTTCGACGCGGGCAGCTCGTGTGCGCAGCATGGCCGCTGCAGTTGTCAGCTTGCAGTGGTGCAGGTCTTGATCAAAACCCGCTTGCCCCACATTCCCGTGATCTACCAGACCAACTTAGTTGCGCATGCCGATACAAGCGTTTTAACCTGTTCAGACGATGTTCGTGTTTCTGGCCACTTGATTTCCCGGTAATTTCCCAACTGTCAAAATGGCAGATACGTCACGATTTTTGTCTACTTTTTCGTTTGTGCTTCTTTACTTAAAAAATAAATGAAAGACACTTAGTTTTTCTTTTTATTTTAGCGACAACCCTATTATACCGAATAAGCAGAGTTTTAACGTCATGTTTTACTGAATTCTCTGTGATATTATACAGAACGAGCCCAATCTAAAGCGTGAGTTTCCTTCCGGCCGCCGGCGAGTGCACACGCCGGCGGCCGGGGTCTCTCACCGGCCCTTTGTTCTCGCCCGTCGGCGTCCTCCGAGGCCCTCGCTTCCACTACGCGCGCCCTATACTTCGGCCCGCTACCTTGGATTGCTCAAGAAACCCAAGAAACCTTGCTGCGCCTCATATTCTGTGGTCCTACATCAGCTAAACTCCTACGCCCCTGCACTGCAGCGGTTTACCCAGCAGACTTTCCCTCCTCCTTCGAACGGTTTACCACGGTGCTGTGTCCGCGTGTGTCTGCTGCTCGGACATCTCCCTGTGGATTCCGGACGAACGGGGACTTTTTCGCGCGCACCTCGTGTGCCTGCTTTCCCCTCCTGCCTCAATGGCAACTTTGTCCTTCGGGGCTTCCTGATACCCTCTTCCTCGCGCGCCATTCTGGCCCGCTCTCATTCTCCTGCCTTCACAGCACTCCTTTGCGAGTAATTTCTACTCCCCCTACCCGCGCGCATCTCCGGCCCGCTTTCCTCACTCGGGCGCTACTTATGCCCCCTTATTGCGGTTTTTTCCCGCATTCCACTTTCACGGCTTCATATTCAGTCGCCCTCTTTTTCTAATCTCAATTCTGCCCCTCTGTGGCTATAGCGTGCGGGCAGTCCGCTTTTCGGCGCATTTTCCGGGCGTTCTCGTTGTTGCGTGTGCGCCCAGGGGTTGGCCGCAGTTGACGGCACACACGGGGTGCGTGCACGCGTACTTCGCTATCTATAAGGGCGGTAGTCTGCATTGTCGCGTTCGCGATGGGAAGCCCCCGGACTGATCCGCTTCTGCCGCCACCGCTTCGCTCCGTCGGGCGCCTCGCTGCACTTGCCCTCCCGGTCCATTCGCCACGCTGCGATTCTGTTCGCGCGCTCTTTTCGCACGGGGCCATACTCTCTTGTAGCCTTCCTCGCTCCCTTTCTTCACTGCGCGCAACTACACTGCCCGCCATCCGCCCACGTGGCACTCCCAAATTTTCCTGCCGTCAAGGCATTCCCTGCGGGTGTTCACACCTCGCCCTTTTCGGCGCGCCTCAACGGCCCGCTTTTTCTTTGTGTCCATCAGACCCCCACCCTTCGAGCGCACTTCGTGCTCTCTAATTTCTCTTTTGCGCCTCTCTTGTTGCATTTCCTTGTAACACTTACGTCCGCCCTCTAAGGCATTCCCTACTCGAGCGAACCGCCCATCTGCTCGTATTGTGGGTTTTCTCGTGCTGGCGTGGGCTCCACGGGGTTGGCCGCACTTGTCAGCACACACGGGGTGCATTGACACGCCTACACTATCCATGGGCGGTAGTCTGCGTTGTCGTGTTCATGGGCAGGGACCCCCGGACTCATCCGCTTCTGCCGCCACCGCTTCGCCCCTTCGGGCGCCTCGTTTCCCGTGGCCTCCCGCTCTCTTGCCGTCGGGCTGGTTCGCTCGCCACCCCTTCCCGCCTTGGGTCGACTTTGTATCTCTTTACGGGCATTCCATGCCCCCATCCCCTTCGCGGCATCCTACTTCTTCCTTTTGCGCGCAAATTCCTTGCCCGCCATCTGCTTATGCGGTACACCACCATTCAGGTGCCTCCCCATTGGCCCAGAGGCCTGCGCCTCCCTGCGGTCCGCGCGCCTCAAGCCACGGCCCCCGCGAGCTCAGTCGGCTCCATCACCCAGCCGAGTGCGCATCGGCGCTCTGCTCTCGGCTCGGACTCCCTTCCCTGCTCGACTGCGGGAATTGCGACTTCGCCTCGGCGAGCACGTACCCCTCTATTTCTACTCTCGTTCCTTTACCTTCCCCCTCCCCCAGCGCGGCGCAGCGACCATTGCCTCGTTCCAGAGAGAAATTACTGCGCGCGTCGCGTGGCCCCAACTTTCAATTTTTTCCTTCCTTCAACAACATCCCCCTCCCAAACTAAAGCGTATATACCGGTTATAATTATGCGTGAATAGTCAGTTGTATTCCTGGCAGCTCAAATGAGGGTGAACAACATTTATGCTTTACATTTGTTTTACTCTGCATTAGTCACTCAATACCGCCATTGAATCAGACAGCGTTGTTTTGGGACAAGTCGTTCAGCAGTGCTTCACTGCATGCATTTCAGCTGCGTTTGGTAATGGGGCGCGAAAGGTTGATATTTGGTTTTTTAGGCTACTTAAAACATACCGCTCATCTGTATGTTTTAGGTGAGCTTTTATTATACGCGTAGAGTACATGAACAAAAATATTAGAAATATCGAGACGTCATGTTTATTTTACAGCCTAACAGCAATAAACCTCGGCAGTACGAGCAAGCTATGCGGTTTTCTTTAAAGAAATCTGTGAGAATCCGTTTAATCAGTACAGGGCATTTGAGACTGGGTGTTTTGAATGCGCGGCGTTTCAACTGAAAAGTGATTAGTAATCTTGCCTCCATGTTCGTTTCATGAAGCTTCATGAAGTGCCGCGAAGGTGAAACTGACCTTCCCTAACATTAAAGCTCCTTCAGAAGAACTTGACGGCAAATAAAAGGCTCTTCTACACCTAGCGCCACGCTTAGTATATGAAAATTCTCGTGGTCCTAACTTTCACTGATCTCGAGGGACTAGAAGCTAAACACTGGCTGCCTCTCTGACCATTTTCAACACGCTCCTTGTGTTGACCATTCTTTCCTTTATGGCTACAAGAAATCTAGTGCGTCTGAATAAAAAATGCAAAAAGATACTATCACTTCGTGGAGAAGAGTGCTCAGTCTTGCTGAATTGATGACCACCACACAGCACAACATGTTCACAAACACGCAACTACAGCCACTCATTCAGTCTTCCTTGAACAGCAACTGCAGACGCCTCGGATTTTTCTGGGTGAATTGCGTGATGACACGGGTGATAAAGTCGGTATGGTTTAGTTTAGGGGGTTTAACGTCCCAAAGCGACTCGGGCTATGAGGGACGCCGTAGTGAAGGGCTCCGGAGATTTCGACCACCTGGGGTTCTTTAGCGTGCACTGACATCGCACAGTACACGGGCCTCTAGAATTTCGCCTCCATCGAAATTCAACCGCCGCGGCCGGGGTCGAACCCGCGTCTTTCGGGTACGCAGTACAGCGCCGTAGCCACTCAGCCACCGCGGCGGCTACGGGTGATAAAGTCATTTCTGTGCTTCATTACACGCTCTCGGTGCACGCTCATCCGACAAAGGCCGTCCAGCCTGTTGTTTGTCATCGTTGAGCGTAGCCAGGTTTTCACTCTGCTCATTGTCCGGAAGGAGCGCTCGACCGTACATTTAGTACTGGTAAAGCCAGGGCCACCTCAATGGCTTTTGCAACACCGGGTAATAATGTCTTTACCTGATGTAGAAGCTCGCAGTAAGTTATTTCTGATGGCTCCCCAGTTTTGTTGCACCACATCTCGTACCAAGAGATGGCATCTTCCTTGAAGTTGTCGATGCCGTAAAAGCATTGGAGTTCATCGGCGAGGGCAGCGAACTCAACACGGCTCAAGTGCTTCATTTTTAATGGATGCAGCTGGAGAAGTTTGAAGCTTCTCTCATTGCTTTCAGAAAAGCGGCGAGCTAAATAAGCAGTGAGTGATTCCAAGTATGGCACATATATTGCCGCACGCTAGTATTCCTCCGGCGACTGAAAACCGTAGTTCTCTCGGTGGGCCTGACGAGAGACTTGTATTGGTACAGGTATCACCACATTTAAGTGATTGGCTGCCTCCCTTGCTGCATTCATGATGCAAGATAACTCTACAGCGTTTGTCCGGTGGCCGCGAGAAATACGTTGCAGCTCAGTGATGTGGTCATGCACAGAATGGAAGCCCATGGATACACCTTGCAGAACGTTCGTAACTGGTTCGAGCCGAGCGCTGTACTTTCCTACAGTGTGCAAGAAGACGATGAAAGATGAGATTTTGTTGCTCAGTAGAGGATGTGAGCTCGTTGTCTAGTTACAGCGTTCGAGCATGATTCCGTTGACGCGAGCCTCTCCAGTGCCGGAAATGCATAAAGATAGGACACGTGAGTAGTGTGGGCAATTTGCCCATCGTGTGCCCGCGGTGTACTCAGCCACACAGCGGCGATTCTTGCCGGGCAACCTTTCTTACGTGTGCCAATTGCCGCGGCCCTCATGACGCTGCCTCAAAAGATATTCCTCGCCTGACAAGGGAAAGTGCGACACTCTAACAAATGACGAGACAATTCCAGACACAGAGAAGCTGCCGCTAAGGTGCGACGACGTCGTCGCCCTCGTCACAGACCTTCTTAAAGTGTAACGAGCATTGGAAAGGATCTTCCAAGAATTTCCGCAACTTGTCCTGCCCCTCCGCATAATACTTTAAGGATTGGGAGCAATATGACTGGCAAGACACAGACGGCTGTCGCAGACGGGCCTTGGCTATCCCTGCCTGAGCTACACACACCCGCAGTGACCAAGCAGGTATTGCGAACTCAGAGTCCCAAGACCATTGCTAATCAAGCACAAATCACAACTCCGGTCCAAGACCGGGACCGGCAAGTGACTTGGCCATCGCTACCGAAGCACCCACCCCGGCACCGCGCACCCAGTGTGTTGAGCCTACTGCTGCTGGTCGGGTAGTTGATCAGCAACCGGACCAGGTCGCAGACGAGCAAGTGATTGCAATGCTAAAGCCAATCGTGAATGCCATGCGTGTGCTGCTTTTCAGCATGCACATGCCAGCTGCACATAATGCACTGCAGATGCTGTATTTGTTGAATCCAGTGCTTGCAGTTGTCTAATAGCTGGCACAACGCATCCTCCAGCCTCATCCTTCAGAGAATAAGTCCGATGCTTACGTTGTCATCAACATTATCAGCTTCAACGGCGAGCAGCCTTTCTTGAGACTGAAACGTCAGCGCTGCCTTGTGATGGAGGGCCCTCGGTCTGTTCCACTCAGGTCGCAGCAGTCGGCAGCCGTCAAGGTGTGCTGGCTACATATGCGGCGGCCTGTTACTTACAGTGCTTGTGTCATTGCCTGTCGTGCTTGCTACGGACCGCATTTCTCTACTTATTCTTTTACGCTCCCCTCATCCCTCTCCCCCAGTGCAGGGTAGCCAACCGGAACATTTTACTGGTTAACCTCCCTGCCTTTCCTCGACCACTTCTCTCTCTGCATTTGTGAATTTTCCAGGTAGCACCAAAACATTATAGCAATGTTAATTTTTGTTTGGTCGAACATTAATTCAATGCTCTTAATGTATTTGTAAGGCCGATGCTTGTTTGGGCTAGATTCATTTTTATTAGTGTATGACGCTTACCCCGCAGAAGATAGAGCAACGCCACTCTGCCGGAGACGAGCTTGCCAAGGATCCACCCAAATGGTTTCTCATTGTACTAAGATGCACGTGCTGGGAAACATGTGGCCGGTGGGAAGGTGGTCGGAATCATTTACTGGCTGCCGCCGTTGTGGCGAGGCCTCTCAGGCCAGAGGGGCAGTCAGCCGAATGCACATTCCCTATGGTTGCCGGTTCGGTGGCCGGCGTACGAACGTATCTTGATTATAGCGAGCGACGAAGGCGAAAACAAGATGCCCTGTGCACTGTCCGCCTCCGTGTCGCTATCTCTCTAGAGATCAAAGAAACAGACACCCATCTCAAGACGGCTCGATACACATGCTCGCCGGTGACCCTGTATACATGCAACAGGTCGCCCTTCAGCAGAGCTAACGATGGCGTCGTTTGAAAACGGCGGAACGACGCGTGCCCGGACGCGGAACTTCGCAGGTGTGACCCAAAGCATGGAAGCGGGGCTGCTCTTACTCTTTTGGCTGAGCGCACAGCAGCCCCTGGCGTGCGGCGCTTTCAGGGACGTTTTCGCTATTAACGCAGCCATCACTCACGGTCCGAGTGAGGAGGCGCGTCGCAGTAGCACTCAGGGCGAGGATGACGGCGGCGATGTGCGGGGGGGGGGGGAGCTCGGATGCCTTTTCAGGAAAGATGGATCTTGTATTTAGTTACGGTGTACTAACATACTGCCCCGTGTATTTAGTTTTACTTTGGTTTGTGTTATTGGCCGGGCGCTTGGTTTGAGGCTGTAATGTGGCGGCCGCTTCGAAAGCAGGATCTGCTTGTTGTCGGTCCCATCGGCTCCCTGTCAAGTCGCTTACTCGCTGGTCATTAAGAGCGTCCTGGCGTTTGCCCGCGCCCGTTCTCGAAGAGTGCCGGCTATGCTTTATGGCCGTCATTTTTCCCTCTTTTGCCGCTCCATATGATTTTACTCGTTCTCTCCGAAGCCTAGCTGTGGCGTTCCTTTATACTTGTTTTCATTACCTACAGTACGGAAAAAGCGCGCGGGTCTCCATTTTTGGTGTCTCTCAAACACTTTTATTATGAGAAAAAACGTAGCCTCCTTCCCCTTTCTCCGGCAAATCATACCGCAGACGCACTGCAGCTGTTTTCATGGCAGTGTGGCTTTGTGGGTGTTTACACTGTATAAATTCGTCCGAAGCGCTTGACAATCGTTTTCATAACCAGAAAATGAAGCAAAGCATAGATTCCTACATATTACACTCTTCCATTATTAAAAAAGCTTATTTAATTGATTATCCTATTTTGATAGGTGTCCATACACAAAATTTATTTGCGGTTGCATTTATGTAGGACCAAAATAATTATATGGCCCCATATAAATTCGTTGAAATGGATCGCATATTGACACTATTTGCCTCGGCTTTCAGTGCACTACAAGCGTACAAGCTTTTTGAGGGGCGGATTCATATAGGCTCGGTTTGGGTGCCGGGGTGGTCGAAATTTCGTCATTTCGGCAAGGAGTGTCTACAAGCAAATGTGACACCACAGGAAGGAGCCACACTTTTCTTTCTAAGTGTGGTGGCCTAGACTTCTTCCTAAATGTAGCCGGCAATTTATGAGAAGCGGAAGTTCTCGCGATAATACCACGTGAGTCTCTAAGTTCAAGATAGAAAACCTCAAGCGTTCCTCTCAGAATTGTTCGCTATCTTGAGCCTGTCATTCTTTCACTGCCGTGCCAACACCAGCAAGATTACGTCATAGTGTGCAGAGTGCAAAGTTTGCTTGCACTCAAAAGTTTGCTTGCAAACATTCGCACAAACTTGCTCAAGAACAAAAAAGACCCCTCCCCCCCTGCCCCAAGAAAAAAAAGACTGAGGGACGTCACAGCCAGCTGACTGCTTGCAAATTCATACACGATATAGAAATAATTACCTTTGTCGTTCCCAAAGGCAAGTCGCAGACTTTCGGCAGGGAATTGGTGTACTACGCAGCAGTGACGAACCAAATTTTCCAGCGTTGCAGCCCGCTGCTGAACTGATCGCACTTACGGAATGCTCCTATCGCCTCCAACTTCTGGGCAATTCTAATATGCTGCAGCATGTTCTTCCGCTTAGTGAAGACCTTGTAGCAGACGCTGAAACGTCTATAACGATCAGGATTTTCATGATGTGTCACGGTCAACGCGATCAGGTTGATGCTGACCCTCGTTGGGACACTGTCGCCATTCCGGACAGAAGCATGTCAGCGAGAGCAGGACGCGCGCGCTCTGAAAATGTTGGGAACTAAAAAAAAATCCAAGGAAAGCATTTTTGGTCCTAATCGGACATGACGTCATTCAAAATCACTTGACCAATGACGTCACACGTCACACATGTGAAGTCATGTTTTTTTGACCAATAAGCGTTTCCAGCCTACCTGCCCGCAAACGCTTGTGCCCGTTGCGTGCGCACGCTGTGGTTTGTAGCGTGCGTACGCCCGTTAGACGCTGCGAGATACGTAGCGTTCTGCGCATGCGAAGTCGTTGCCCGCAGAGTCGCTGCGTACGCTAGCTCACTGCGTACGCCCAACTAAAGGTGTCTAGTGTCTAGGCGTGGTGGCTCAGTTTTTACGGCTTTAGGGTGTTGAGCACGAGCACGCAGGGTAGAATGGCCGCAGCGGCGACCGCGTTTCATGACAGGCGAAGCGCTTAAAACCCCCGTGTGCTGCCCGGTGTCAGTGCTTGCGGTCAAGAAGCCAGATGGTCGAAATTAAGGCACAGCTATGGCTTTTTTCGACGCATACAGTCACTGAGTGAAAACGTATCCAGTGACTCGATGAACCCTCGATGTAGCCTACAGTTGTAGTCGGCGGGGGTGACAGTGCGGGCCACATCGCGACGGTGCGCCGTGCCACGCGTCTGCGCAGCAGCCGACGCAGACGCAGGGAGGAGTGGCACTTGATCCGCGGCATGACCGACTGCGCCGAATATTTTCATTCTAGTCGCAACATGTGAAACGGGCCGTAGACAGACTTCGGCCCGGCCAATTATCAAATACTGGCTTTTGCTAAAGTTGAGGGCCGCGCCAGACACCCTGCTGTAGACAATTCGATTGACGGCCTCCTGGGCGTCGCCACATTGCTCGCTGGGCATCCCACGCTAGCGCATCCCATGTTTGCATCCTACGCTAGCGCGGTGGAAGCGGGATCGGAATCGTTTTGCAGCAGCCCAGACAGGAGGCGTTTCGACATGCGAAGGCCCCACATGCGACATCTCTCGAATAAAGTGATATATGTTCTTCCCCAAAAGCCGTTACCTTTATTGTCATGCTGCCTGGGAGCTGAAGGCCGTGCACGCCAGGGTTTTTAACGATGGCACAGTGGTAGGATCTAAGGTCAATGCGGACAGCAGAGATCAGACGGAACAGCCCTACCTCACGAGTGACGGGGGAGGGGAGCTCACCGAACCCTCGCAGTGCTGTGGTTACCCTCGTACGCCGTTCAAACAAGCTGATGGAGACTCCTACAGGAAACCTGGAGACCTGAAGGGCGCTAAATATGCACCCGCGTGCGAGGAGCGCAAACACCTTTTCCTGTTCCAAGAAAACCGGGAGATCGCTTGCCAACTGCCCCTCAGTGTAGTCGAAGTTGTCACGTGTAAGAAAGGACAGTCAGTGAATTTCTCTTCCCCGCACGGAGAGCAGGCCTAATGGTTACCGATGAGCGTTGCCGTCTCACCCATCAAGCTCCGAACCACAATGGTTGCAGAAGCCTTCTAATCAGCGTTAACAAGTGTCATTCGCCTTCGCTTTTGCGGCAGAGGGGACTCCGTGTGTCGTTCGGGGATAAGGACAACTCGTCAAGCTCGTAAACTGGAAGGGATATCAAAACACTGGAAGCATCGGCGCAGAACGGAGTTTAAAGGCGAACCTAGTCTGTCTCAGCACTCCGAATACAATTTAACCCGTAGCCCGTCCCGACGAGGAGTCGATATAAGTTTCATAGAATTTAGGAGAGGTTTCATCTCATCTGTAGTGGGAAGTGCACTTAGCGCATCACGCACCTCAGAGGCCAGTTGCCGCAACACCGTCATCATTGGATGTGCTGCGATAGCCCCGGCATCTACGGGCGTCTCATTGCGCCATATATCCTCTAAATGGGCAAGTAATCCCGCCGAATCTCGAAACCTGTGACGACACAGCATGCTATTAGCCGAGCTACCACGAGCTTCGAACGTAGCGGCATCTTGCAAAGCGTAGCATCTCGGTGTGGGCATACGGGCGACGCCGACAACGCCCTGCCGCTGCGGAGAGGGATGAAGGCGTGCACAATGAGGCGTTGGTACTGACTCTGCACTTCGTCATACCAAGCGGGCATGAGCGAAGTTTGGAAGTTTGTCCACTGGACAACTCGAAGTTTCGCAGCTGTGTCTGCCAGGTCATCTGACAGGCCACGGCGCAACACGCGGCCCTACACTGAGCAACACAAGCGATATAGTTCTTTCAGCGCCTACCACGTACCGTGCTGCGGCCAACCAGGGAAGCGCGCAGAGCACGTGATAGGCTCGCGTGCGAAAGCGATTTGTGCAGCATGAGGAAATCAAAGAAAAACTGCATTTAATTCAGAGCACACCATAGGCCCCCCAGGACCCCACTGCACGCAAGTGTTTATGTTGCGAGTGGAAATCGAGAAGTCTTTGAGTGGAGATCAAGATGCCACGGTCGACTTGTTTCAAAATTAGGGGAAGAAAGCGGGAGCATTGCTGGCCGGTGGCCATGTTTGTAGGTACGCTGTAAGTAGGTACGCAAGCAGAAAGCGCCCGAGCCACAGTATATGCGCGGTCCAGCCTTCTGGCGACGACTCATGGTGCCATGTCCAACAAAACTGTGAGCCGTGCATCAGAGTTCAAGAGATTTCCAGCTTGCTAGCCCCTGTCAAGCCCTTGCACAACACTATTGGTGTCAAGAATGCATCTAAAATAATGCCCGTCCGTCAAAAATGGATGTGGATTAGTTCAGCTAATCCAGGATATGCAAAGCGAAATCTCTCGGCTTTCATTGTGTTCATTGGCGTTGCCGTTGACAACGTTCTAGATTTTGAGGAAAAAAGGGCGCATAGCTGGCTCCCTGGGCCAGTGTACGCCGTTAATCGCTCTTTGAAATACGTTGCCGTGGTGATAGAGAGATGTAGGCTGCATGCATTAACGCTGACAACATTTTTAGGGAAAGGAAACGGGGCAGTATCTGTCTCACATATCGGCAGACACCTGAACTGCGCCGTAAGGGAAGGGATAAAAGAGGGAGTGAAAGAAGAAAGGAAGAAAGAGGTGCCGTAGTGGAGGGTTCCGGAATATGAAGCATTATATACGTCGCAGCGTTCATTGGGTGACCAACCTCTTGCGATGTCATTACCTGCCACCTGCCAGGGTGGGCGCGCTGCGTATATCCAGTGTGCGGAACGCTATCAGAGGAGGTTTTTGGAGTTGGACAACAATTCCACGTACATGAAAGCGAGGTTTAGCTATCCACTCACCCAGGGAGCCAGTTGTGCGCCTTTTGGGAAAATGAATGGCCTCTGCAACGTTGTCAACGCCAAAGAATCTCGAGAACGACGGCGGCTCACTTGTTTTCTTTGGTTTTTGAGTAAAGGAAATGGCGCAGCAACCGTCTCACATATGTCGGTGGACACCCTAACCGTGCAGTAAGGGAAGGGATAAAGGAGGGAGGGAAAGAAGAAATGAAGGAAGAAGAAATAGAAAGTTGAATTTTGAGGAAAGCCGCGCCGCAGCGGTGGAACGCCCTAGTGGCGCATGCGCTGACTAGCGACGCTACCCGAAATGCGCTGCTGACTCGCATATTGTTGCTTTCGCTACAAAAACATTGAAATTACTGCGACTCGCATTATTGGATGCCTAAATTTATATACTTATCTATATTTGAAACTGCGACACGATACAAGAGCATTCAAACTAGGCAATTGCAGGCAGTGAACAAAAGGAGCACTCGAGTACAGTGGATTAAGTGACCGTTTCTGGCACTGAAGATGAAACTTCAACGCCTGTTCGGCCTTATTGCTTTTCTTTGTGCAGGATATGCAATCTCATCCAAATAGAACTTGTTACATTGAATACGAAACCTGCAACGCTAGGTAGTCTATGAGAAGACACTGTAGTGATATCGATTTCGAGCTTGATACCGCAGCCGTTCCTTCATGCCGTGCTAGAGAACATGAAAATGTGCGCTGGTTGTGAGCGTAACTTCTCTTTAACTAGGTAATACATTCAAGTTGTGCATAGTAAATTCAAGATGGTTTTTTGCGTTTCTTCGGAGGGGCACCGGACCTCTCCAAACTTGAATTCGACGGTGTTGAAGGAGCAGACGATGATTGACGCCAGATGATGGAGACAAAGAGGAAATATATTTACAGGATGTACAAGGGCAAACTGCGTTACAAGTTGAGTCACACAGACGGTCAAGCTGTAACTGACAAAGAATATTCTCACACAGAGAAACACTCTCTACAAGCCCTTACTCATCGACGCGAGGTTAGAGTCTAGGGTTGCAGAATTACCTGCCACTGCACGGAGCCTCTAGCTCAACTAGACAAGACTGCCCTCCAATGATTTTACATGTAATATTAAAGCTTATGCAAACAAAGAATTTAGGGCGGTCATATTTCGAGTCCCGCCCTAAGCTTCGATAACAAATGGAGGTAGCCACAGCCCCTGAAGGTTGGGCCCAACTTCGAGCCCGGGGCTTGGCTAGAAAAAAAAAAGAAACACATACAGAAAACATTCTGAAAACTCTCCCTGGGGAGAGTTCTCGCCCTTAGTGCTTGATGCTTTCCCCTTCCCTGCCGCACCCGCGCGTCGCCTCTCGAAGGATGGAGCGTTTTTTTTTGCAGCTAATTGGCGGGACCACTAATCCACTGGCTCGCCGCAGGAATGTGAGACTGCGGAGACCCGCGACGCTTCGGTGCCATCGAGCATGCCAAAAAAAGGGGCCCATCGCGGAATGCGAGGTGGTTCGCATTCCGAGGTGGTTCGCATTCCGCCGCCGTGGGAATGCTGCCTAAGACCAAGCGGCACCACGTGCTCGTTGTGTGCGCCTCGCATGCTTTCCTGTTGCGCTTAACAAAGCCAGGTGTCTTCGGCCGTCACAGCTGTGCTGTCAAGCAGCCATTGCCTCCTGCGCCTTTGCCACTGCTTGCGGGGGAGGGGGAGGGGGCACGCGGATAGGGGGAATTCGGTGCTTCACTGAGAGCTCTTTCAGGTAGACCGGAGGCCCGCAGTGACTGCAAGCTAAGGGAATGAAAAAATGTACGCGTTGATGAAGCGCGGCCTTACAGGCATGTGGCGCACTGACACAGCTGAATCACAACTCAACAACACCTTAGTCTGCTAACTTAGCTGTTAGGTAGAGCAGCTTCAAAAGCAATCAGTATAAATACGGGATGTGGCTTTTTGAATAACCACCTGCTGCAACTGCGCCGTTTTGTGTTTTGTCCTCGCCCGATTTTCACGAAAATTGAAAATGAAAGTTGGTTTTTGAGGAAAGGAAACGACGCAGTAACTGTCTCACATATCCAGCTGCACTCCCGAATCTACGCCATCTATAGCGTGAGACCACGGCTTTCACACGTGCTACATTCACACGCACATCAGGAGTCAACAGCATGTCTCGTAGCCAGCCTTCGCCACGCACCGCCACTGTATTGCACGTTTTTGATGCGCTACGCGTTTGGAAACCTGGCCGAATTAGCTGTGAGGAAAGTAAAGGAGCAGTAACTGTCTCACGTCGCGGTTGGCACCTGAACCGGCCTGTATAGGAAGGAATGGAGGAGGCAGTGAAAGATAAGAGAATGAAAGATGCGCCGTTGTAGAGGGCTTCAGATAAATTTCGACAGCCTCCTGGGCTGCAAGCTGGCAACTTCGTAAACACGGTCAGGGCATATCATGTTCAGAAAGATGAGAGAGAAAACGATAGTGCAAGCACTGTGGCACGAGAGGGACCCTCAACCACATAATCTGGGAATACGCCAGCTCTCAAGGCGCTAAAGCAATTATATATAAATTAAGAGAAACCTGGGAAGCCAGGCCTGCTGCGGAGCGAGGTATCTGCTCATCAGCCCGCCGCTGCGGCTCGCTGTGACCCGCCGCGGTGGCTCAGTGGTTAGGGCGCTCGGCTACTGATCCGGAGTTCCCGGGTTCGAACCCGACCGCGGCGGCTGCGTTTTTATGGAGGCAAAACGCTAAGGCGCCCGTGTGCTGTGCGATATCAGTGCACGTTAAAGATCCCCACGTGGTCGAAATTATTCCGGAGCCCTCCACTACGGCACCTCTCTCTTCCTTTCTTCTTTCACTCCCTCTTTTATCGTTTCCCTTACGGCGCGGTTCAGGTGTCCAAGGATATATGAGACAGATACTGCGCCATTTTCTTTCCCCCAAAATCAATTATTATTATTATTATTATTATTATTATGCTCCACAGCAACAAGCGATCCGCCTGGCGGAAGAAGCCGCGAGGAGTCAACACCTCTTTGCCTGCTTCTAATCGCGGGGGTCCCGGCCCCGTAACCCAGGCCTGCGTGCCGGGGAGGGGGAGTAGGGGGCCTCCTTATCTGGTGGAAAATAAAGTTGGTATCATCATCATTATCATCATCATCTAGCCCTAGCTGCTTGCGACATTCACTGTATGCGTTCCAACGAGAGATCACTTTTACACGATGGAGCACATAGCAGACAGGTTTGAGGAGCGGAATTTCTGCAAGCGTATGCAAATTCAGGACTTAAGGATGCCTCTACAACTTCCAATGCGTGCGCTGTCTCCTTTCCTTGGAGTACCTCGTGGGCTGGAGTCCAGATTAGGTTAATTAGCTCTGCCGGTGTCGGGCCGGCAGTCAGAATTTTGACTGTTTCGGCAGATACCCTACCTGCGCTGTTGTTCCGCGGATAGCCGATTTGAAATCAGTTATAATCACTCGGCCATTCTGTTGAGTTAAGGCCAGCGTAATGGCTACCTCCTCAGCCGCTGTTGCGTCCCACTGTCGGGTGCTGCAGCACGAGACTCGGCCTCCACCCTCCCTGGTTGCTAGTGCTACGAAACCTGTTCTGCCTTAGTATTCCGCCGCGTCCGTGTAAACCACGTCCTGTCTGTTGGCTAGTTTTTACAGCTAAAGCTTTACTGGCCGCGAACTTACGATTTCGCCGTGGCGGTGCTCCGAGGAGGCACATGACGTCACAACACGCACCACGCCGCGGGACCGAACCGGTCTGGCCGGGCGGGCGGCGGCTGGCAGCGGCGCACTCCGCGCGAAATAGAGGCGTGCACTGAGTCTCCAGCCGCCGAACGCTTCGGCGGTCAAACGCAGTTGGAGTATAGAGGGTCTCGCTTTGGCTGACGTGACGTCGCCGTGCAGCGCACGTAGTACGTCGTAGTATAAACGCGCCTTCACAGAGCCTGCTCTTAACCGCTAACCAACGTGTACGGTTGCGGCATCTATGGGAGCCACTGAACCCTCCCCCGCACACTCACTGAGTAAAAAGATAAAACCTGTGCCGAGGCTCAGAATCGAACCGGGACTTTGGCGTTTGAGGTAGGGACGCTACCAGTCCGCCACCAGGGCTCAAGTTTTGACCATGAATAAAGGGGCATCTAGGGAATGCACTATTTCGCTGCAGAAGTCTCCGCGCTTTCGCTACGTATATCCTAACAGAGCTAGGCCATCAGAAATTTTTTCTATAGAGCCTTCGCTCTGTCCTTTCCTCTACCCTCATAGTGTACCGGATGCATGCATCTTTGGTTCTGGTGGGATTTTGATTTTAAAGCGAAAGCTTTACTACACCAGCCAGCGAGCCATTTCGGCTCGTCGCGCACTGTGCGATGGCGGACGACCGACCTTGAGCCACCGTCGCCTAGCAACGCCGCAGCCGCGCTCTAACAGATGGCGCCGCCGTCGACGATGCTGCCGTCGCCGCTCGCTCCACCAGGTGTGCTCCGCTGGGGTAGAGGGAGAGGAGGTGTCGCCTCGCGGCGGTTATATATATATATATATATATATATATATATATATATATATATATATTGTGACGAAGAAGACGAACTGTGCAGTGGCGCGGGCAGGAGCGCTCGCGCTAGGCTACCGGCCATTAAATAACCTCATTGCCATCGATTATCTCGTCTCTTTCTTCGGCTGGCCGTCACGTAACATTTGGTGGAGCTTGCGGGGTAACATCGACATCCTGGTCCGGGGAGCTTCGGCGTCCTGCGTCAGCCGTGGTCGTCAGCCATGAGTTCTTGGCATGCGTCGCTCGGCCGTGCCCTAGCCTTTCAGACCCGAACCGACCTCGCCGTTGTTCCCCCCGCCCCGTCCCCCGCCCCGACCACTCAACACGACGAACTGAACCCGACGCAAGGACCTGACCTATCGACCCCACCGACCCGAGATGGCGCTTACACCTGAAGACACCGATCCCCTGCCCAGGCCGTTCGGCGCGTCCTGGGAACTCGACCGTCAGCTCTTGGCGACCTGCGGCCCGGAAGCTTCAAGGCCAGGAATCATTCAGCCATCTTATTCATCGTGGCGGCCAGCACCTCACCCCTTTTTCGTTCCTGTCCAACCATCCTCTTAAGCCAGTAACCACTTCGCGCGTCTCTTTGCCACCGATCGAGACGATCGCTCGGTGGCCCCGGGTAGTGTGACGAAGAAGACGAACTGTGCAGTGGCGCGGGCAGGAGCGCTCGCGCTAGGCTACCGGCCATTAAATAACCTCATTGCCATCGATTATCTCGTATATATATATATATATATATATATATATATATATATATATATATATATATATATATATGCGCTTTCAGTGTATTGTAGCCGTTATGGAGAGCGCGAAAGAGACGCACCAACGACAGAATGAAGCGAGGAAGAGAGAACGCGCTCAAGAGATGCCAGAAGAACGCGCCGCGCGACTCGAGAAGCGTCGTAACGAAGATGCGGCTAGAAGAAGTCGTGTCACGTCCCGGAGTGACTCTTCAATTGCGGGAGACCGGTTTGAGTTCTAGCATCGGAATGAGACGCTGTGTAGACGACGTGCAGAGGGAACGAAACTTTCGCAATTCAGCTAGGGTTAACCAGAGCTAAAGCACAGTCAAATTTTTGTTCCTTATGTCTGTTGGGAAACGTCTGTTTGTTCCTTATGTCTGTGTCCGAGCTGCACTCGAGGTTCGAAGCCTAACTTTTCTAGTATTTTTAGCCCCGAATGGCTACGCAGGAGTCCTTGTTTTTGTGCTACTCTGGTAGTCTAATGAGCTCGTCTAGTGTGTTTGAAATCCCCATGTTAAGAATTTTCCGGGTGGATGTGTACGGGGGGAGGTCCAGGGCAGTTTTGATGCCTTTCGATGGGCTCCGGAAAAATTTCGACAACCTGGAGATCTTTTACATGCAGTGACAACGCATAGCCCCCCGGCCGCGGCGGCCGCGTTTCGATGGAGGCGAAACGCAATGGAAACAAATGAAAATTGATTTTTGGGGAAAGGAAATGGCGCATGATATGCAAGCTCAGAACAATAAAATGCAACTAATTAACCTCTAAGAGAAACCCACAAACAAATAAACAAAAAATGGAGGCTACAGCAGCAGCCCACGCACTCCTGTAGTGGCTTTGCGTATGGACATTAGAAAGATCCTTAAAAAAGGATAAATGGAACACTGTTCAAGATGTGCCAGAGAAACCACACAGAAAAATAAGTGTGTACAAGGCAGAGACCAAGAATGAATAAAAATAGTCAAGACAAACAACGAAAGGGTCTATGAAAGGCTTCTGGCGCTGGCACACAGGAGGTCACAAGTTCCATACGCTAAACCCAAAACCTTAAAGGGGCGGAGACATCAAATTTTTGGTTGGAGTGTTCTTAGTTTCAAACATTGCATACCATACTCCCACCCGGCGCGTGTTACGTGCTCCGCAATTCAAATATGCACATTAAATATTATCGCATTATTTATACTGAGCGATTTCGGTTTCTGAGTGCAGGGGTGCATTATGACGTCACTCCCGAGGAAGAGCAGCAACCTTGGTCATGTGGGCTCCAAGAGTAGTGACACAGGGACCGCTGCATCGCCTGCTCTCGTACACATGCTGTGCATATTAGGGCCTTTCGAAATGCCGGCCAGTACTGCGATATGCTTTATTTTGGAGTAGTTCCAATTACAAAACAGATATTTGAAATTACAATACAAACATGTTTGCACAAAATGCAGTGATGAAAAGAAACATTTCATTCCTCTTCATAATTTATCGCATCCTAAAGCTTATTGAGCATCTCAATGAATGAGGGATAATCATGTAGAATGGTACAATTAGTCTGAGCCATAACTGTGTTCAGGAAAAAACATGACAGCTTGACTTTGTAAGCTGCCGAACGACAATCTTTCGGCTTTTCATTTCTCGGCCTTTTGGCGAAGATCATAGCACCGAAGCGCGGCCTTGTGGTAGAGCATCCGCCTCACATTCGGGAGGTGCTGTGTTTGATTCCCAGTGCTGCCGGGTACCCACCGGTTTTAAGATTTCCCAGCCATGGTGCTCGGCTCATCTAGGGTGAGATGCTTGGGAGAAGGGTCTTCGACCAAACCGTTGCCTTGACGGATCAGAGATAAGTTCCGCCGTCAAGCAACCCTAAATCCACCTCGTGCGGTAGAAGCCCATCTTTTTTTAACCCGTCATGCACACCTGCCGGCGCTTGTGAGCCAGCCACAACGGTAGCAAGCAAATACCGCTGTACTTTGCTCGAAGGGGGTTTGGGAGCGGAGAGAGCTATGGCACATCTCTCTTGAGGCTAGAGAAGTGAACGTTGTAAGTTTTGTAACTGGCACAAGGCGAGAGTTTTGGACTGCGGGATTTAACCACGTGGAGACGTTTTTGTGCCCACATTTTACGGGAATTTTTAGGTGCAGGCTATCCTTCCCACGCAGTGCACCCCTGGAGAGCCGAACACTAGGCCGGGGGACCGCCTGTTCTCATTGGATTAATTGGCTGGTGGACCGGAGGCCGCGAGAATCGTACCCACGACCTCCCGTAGCCGAGGCGAGCACTCAAGTACGAGCCCACGGCTGCGGTGGAGATACTCTTGTCACAGTTCAGACACTGAAAGGCGTATGAAGTGATGTGGCATTGTTGAGAAACATTAATGACACAAAAAATCGATTAACAGCAGCTCAAGCTACAAGAAGAGTGAGAGCATTAACAAGACGACCTCTTCCACACTCCCTTGAGATACTTCCAGCTGTGGAATGCCCCAGATGCAGCATTCTTGACGGGACATGGCCCGCTTAACTCTTCTGTATGGGTTTCACCACACTGGAATCCCTGCCCGTAACGGACCCACAGATGCTGGCACATTTCAACTAGGAATCTGTGCAGGAATTTCAGCAGCTGTTTCCCTTCTCACTAGATGAAAATTGCCTGGGTGATCCGGAGTCTTAGATTTGAAAGTTTGTTAAATTTATGCTCACAAGTTTTTGCTTTTATTTTAATGGTTCATAAGAGTGGTGGCCATATGTGCTGACATTACATGTGCTTTCACAAAAGGAGCAAACTCTACTTTGAGAAAATTCTGGAAATTTTCTTAACGGAACACTTTGCATGCTTTCAGGGGCTTCATACACTGCTCATTGTACTGCAAAATAATATTTGAGGCTTTTAAGAAGGAACCCTTGAACAAGAGGGCTGACAAAGGTTGGTTTGCTCATCACTGAGAAGCACTGCCTTTTACTGCCTTTCCAATGAAGGCACACTCCGGCATCCCTTTCGATAGCAGCAATGCTACAGGACAAGCGCCAAGCGATTTCCACAAAAAGTAACAGCTTTTTACAACCTCGTCATCACAGCTCGAACCGCTGAGAAACTAGCCTCTATTTATTTCTGCAATAACCTGCAAGATTGACGAGGCCTGAGAGCAAGATTTACAGATCGATTTTGATGCCACACTGGGGTGGCGTGGCACCTTGCATCAATATACTGAAAGTGCATGAATTCTGCACATTACTATGACTAAGGCTTATTCCAGAGAAAATACTTTTGAACGTAGCTGTGTCTATTCATATGCACCAGACCAAATTTAATGAGGAGTGTGGCAACCTGTAAAGAACCAACCAGTATATACAATGCTCACTTAATTGAAGACAAGAAAAAGACAGCTAGAACAGACAGGCTGCATGCCTAATATTCATTAGAAGCAAAAATATGTCATGCCAATAAGAACGGACCGTGTGCTGGACACTCACAGTATCGTTAAAACTCGCAGCAGACCTCTGCGTGAATTTCAGTCCGTCCTTTTCCGAGACTTAACCACTTTCTTGATGGTATCCCTCACAACTCCCCGATTTTTCCAGGTAAACGAAATTCCTCCTCTTGACAATTCTAGGTTGCCAGACACCCTTTAAAACCGTCACAGCCCTTCAAAGAAATACAGTAGAACCTTGCTGTTCTGTTCTTGGTTCGTGTAATCTGCAGTATCACAAAACCTAAAATTATGCGTGTTGTGCAATTTTTATTCGCAATACAAATCCTGGATAACTTTTTGAAACGATTTCCTGGTATACATGTCTATAATGTTGCCAAATTCTGACCATATGATGCATTCAGAGACCTAGAGAAAATGCCAGCCAAGCTAGTCATCATTTTTGGATGCTTTGCCCACATGCAACTGAGCGCTGCGAAAAAGACGCCGCTGCTGCCCTGCACAAAGGCAAGTACACAAAGCATCTTACGAGATGCTGCGGCTGTTCCACAATGCACTAGTGTAACGGGACAAAGTATCTGAAAACGGTAAGAAATAGTTGACGGGCTGGACGTGCCATGAAACTTCAGACCCATGGAAAAAAAATATGAAAACAACTTGCAAGTGCTAGAAAAGGAACTTTTCAAAATTTGTGCCAGCACATTCACAAAAGTTTGAATGAAGTGAAAGTGCCAATAAATGCCAGGGACCAGGAAATGGCGCAAAACCTGGACATAGAGGCAATCACGAGCAGAACAGCAAAAAATTTTTTCGTAGGTGCTAATTCAAGCTTGTTGCTAAAACATTGCATTCATAACATCCAAAAAAAAAGAAAGGGGAAAAAGGCGGGCGAGAGAAAAAATATAAAGGTAAGGTGGCACAAACCTTTGCCTTAAAAATGCAAAAGGCCTTGTCTCGTACCATTTGCAGACGCTATGATGTCAGGATTTCGCATTCATTGAAAAGCAGGGTGCAATCACCTTGAAATCAGTGGCAGACTAGTCAACAATTAAATTACTGTAATAAAATTACAATAATTAAATTACTTTTCTCGGTAATTTCTAATGTAATTCATTACTGTTGCGGCCTGGTAATTTAGCAGTGTAATTAACTACTTTCAAACAGTAATTTCACGGAAAAGCAATTAATTACTAGCAATATTAATTTCGCTGCCTACCAAATCCATACTTCTCGTATATGCCATGCTTTGGCCTCACGTTTGTGTAGATGAGCATATACAAAGTAAAGATGCAGTTTATCGGGGTTTAACGTCCCAAAGCAAGCGACTCGGGCTATGAGGGACGCCATAGTGAAGGGCTCCGGGAATTTTGACCACCTGGGGTACTTTAACGTGCACTGACATCGCACAGTACAGGAGCCTATAGCATTTCATCTCCACCGTAATGAGACTGCTGCACTCGGGATCAAACCACAGTCTTTCGGGTCAGCAGCCGAGCACCATATAACTAATGTGCCACCACGGCGACTCCCAAAGCAAGAATAAATTACGGAGGGCACTTGAGACTACTTCCATGCTTTGAAGGCGAAAAACATTCACTTTTTAATTTATATTGTTTCCTTCCTTTCTAATGACACACCTACTTATTAGCATAGAGTCATAGGGCAACACATACATTAAATGAACCATTATTTGCCAAGAAGCAACGCGGTGTTGTGGCCCATTGGTTGCGCGATCGCCTCGCAATCTGAAGGCTCCTGGTTCAATTCTCTGCACCCTCGGAAGAAATTTTTCTCTTTGCTGATGATGTCATTAATTGGGGGTTGTGTACCACTTTTCCTGGACATCGACGACGACGCCGGGTATCGATGTTAATGTGCCACTTAAGGCTTGTGCCTTAAAAGCGCGCAACCAGTAATAGCCAGCACCCCTGGGAAGCGGCGCACGCGGACGAGAGGTGATGTGCGTGCAGGCGTCAGCACTGCTTTGGTGAAGAGTCTGCATATCAGTCACAGGACTGCTACGCATCTTCCTGCACTGCATACGGTCTCACATACAAACGCACTGCATGGCGACCAGGAGAGCTCCATCACCAAGGCATGTCATATGACACCTTCGCGCAGACGTACTGCGAGTGCTTGAGCAAGTACTTTGACATCGCCGCACTGACAAGAAGTCTCAACTGACACATCTCAGAAAGTTGGCCGTGAGTTTTCGTGTTTTTGTGGCTTCATTTGAGGCCCTATTTCTAACTCAAGGGCAACACAGGCAACAGCGTCCCATCGACATGAAATGTATTTCCACTAACTTGCCTCCAGAAAAAAATCGATTGAACAGCAGAATTGGCAGCCTCTCCCGCCCCTGTGCACTTCTGGGATGATGCACGGATAAGCAGTCAATGCACTCCCGCTGTTTACGCGGATGACAAATCCTTCAAAATCAGGATGGTGGGACCATATTACACATTGAACGATGTAATTCTGATTGAAGAGCGATATGAGAAAGATGTCATCTACATCAGCAAAGCGGCTGCTCAAATTGATTAATGAGGGGCAAAACTTCCGACGCCCATTTTCAAGCTCAGCGGCGGTGCAAACAAAAAACTAGAAATTTTGCACTTTGACCAATGCGCAACATTTTAGCATCAAAACTAAGAAGTAATTTTCGTTACTTAAGGCAGGTAATTGCAATGTCAGGTCATTACTTTTTGACAGCAGTAATTTGTATTGTAATTTAATTACTGCTGTGATGATTTCTAGCAAAGTAATGAGTAATGAAATTTAATTACTTTTCAAAAGTAATTTTGCCAAGTATGGTGTGTGGTCAGCGGCTGCCTAGGGAACTTGTGAGTGTCCTTAAGTTCTTACGCAAACGATGATACACCACCGAGTTTCCTACATGTGACAATGTTCATGAAAAAAAAGGAATATTGTGACAAAGACGACAAAGCTGGCAGTGGCGCGGTACAGAGCACTCGGCCATTCCCTCCATGCAAATCATATCTCTGCCATCGCTCATCGCGCCTCTCTTTGGCCGGCCACCACGTCACAATATTATACACCACACAGCATTTGCATGGAGGGAATGGCCAAGAGCATTTTCCATTTGGTTTTCTTCATGTTAAAGGAGTATAGGCACGTAATTGTGGTGGCATGTTTTCTTCTTTATAATGATGTGGAAAATACTTCTACACATGAATCATGTAATATTTGCCCACGGCCGCTAAATGATTTGTAATTTGGCTCTGCCATGCTATCTCGGTTTCAACAGCCGAACAATGGCGGCGACGTCAAAGAGTGCTTTTGTGCCACGTAAGGCATCGAAAAGCGCCCATATAATCGCTGCTTCATCGTTATAATTTACTGCAGTGCTGAAGCCAGCTTTCCTCAAGAGCTGGAATGACAACTAATGTGGAAGCAGCGATTATATTGCGGTTTTTTTATGTCTCACGTGAACTGTAGGCACATGTTGGCGTCACAGTCCTCATTCGGCTATTGAAACTGAGACAGAAACAGCATGAGAAAGAAATGAGATTATAAATTATTTAGTGGTTATAGAAGAATACCAGGTGGTAATCCATGTTTAACAATGCCTTACGAATCATTACAAACAAAAAACAAGCACCTGAAAGTTGGGTGTCTATACTCTTTTAATTCTTTAGACCCACCATTCTGCTCACTCATCTTGCTTTACAGTTCATCTCTTCAGTGACTTAGCAATATCACCTGTGAATCGCAACATTACTAAGGCGTTCTCCATTAACTCTTATCCCCAACTGTTCCCAACCCAGGCCTTGGAATAGAGCAGGTATTCCTAAATACCTCCTGTTTACCGGAGGCATTTTGTTGCAGAGGAGGCATTGTGGAGACTCATTTTTTTGCATGATTGGTGATGTATTAGACAGTGCAGTCCAAGACTTCTTCAGCACAGTTTGGTATTGACACTGTTGCTTCCATCATTGGCGAAACGCCATTCAATGAAAGTAATGCCTATATGGAAGCTGAAGACAGCTAAACACGAACTGTTGGAAAAAACTGCACGTGTGCTAGACACTTGCTTGTTCACTCAAATACGGCCTAATAGAGCAGCTGGGACACGGGACCTGGCTTACATGCCTTTGAGGCTGCACTCGTAGCTACGTGATTAAAAGGTTTCGCCTGCGCATTATTAATAGAGCACCTGGGACACGGGACCTGGCTTATATACCTTCGAGGCTGCGCTAGTAGCCATGTGAATAAAAGGTTTCACCTGCGTATTCTTTGAAATACCTCAGGTATCATCTTTTACCAGGTCAACGGATATACTCAGGCTGCTTTCAGTTTGGGCATATTGTTACGTGGCGACCAGCCAAATAGTAAGCGGCGATGAACGATGGCAGTGAGATGATTTTAATGGCCACTCGCCTTTAACGCGACCTTTCCGTTCCTGTTCCCCCTGACAGCTTCGTCATCTTCGTGACAATATTGCCGCTTTCACATAGTTTTTCCGCAGTGCCACGAGGTACGCTTTAATGGGGTTTTGCTGTACCTGTGAGTACTAAGGTTGCTGAATTTGATGTGTCTAAATGTGAAATCTGAACCGATTCATACACCTCCTGCATTCATACGCCCATGAGGCAACTATAAAATTGAAGTTCTGATCTATTGAAGTTCTGATCGCTAATCTTAGTGATGCGTTCAGAACACGCGCTGCCCTTGGTGGTCTCACAGAAAACTTTGACCACAATGGCAACACAGGCATCAATGGTTGCCTGCAAACTATAGCTCTCCACCATTCATGGCACGTTTTCTGCTGTTCTACTGTCTTTTTCCTCAGTGGCCCACTCATAACTCACCTCAGTTCTGACTGCGGGGCCAATCCAGCAAACAAGCCTTACGCAGTGCTTTTCGGATGGACCTTATGGCCATGCCACTGCTCTAATTACACCCCACCACTTCCGCTCGGCCCCATCACGACGTTCCTAACAGAGTTGGGGGAAGGAGGAAGTTGGAACACCAAGAAAGCCAAATGTACAAGGACATAGTGCAGTGGCCGCCTCGCTCAATGCTCTTGCCCTGAGCTCAAACAGCACAGGTACTTCTGGTTGAGCTTACAACTTTGTCATGCCCGAGCTGACAGCTCACCAGCCACACACACCGAAACAAATTTTTAATTACACATGCCAACAATGCGACATCTATCAAGATACAGAAGATGGTGTTAAGCCATCTATGCTCTAACCAACCCAAAATTCTTACCACTGTCAAGTAGGTGACCTCGGTTCTCTTCGGCAATACATCGAGCTCATTACCGTTCACGGCTATGGTAAATTGTCATTTTGACCTCTCAGATTTTCTCATCAAGAGGCACAAGGGCAATTGATTAACTGTCTGGTTGTTGGGACCAAGTGACAATAAGCAATCACTAAAAGCTCTGGTCAAACACCCCCTGAAGGGGCCACCGAAAATCTTTCACCAAAGTTGCAAATTATACTGTTTGAATTGGGACTACTTTTTTATCTATTTTCAGCTCGAAGGCCCACAAAGGAGTATTACCTGAGGGGTGGGCTGACATGTATTAAAACCTCCTGCCGCAGATTTTTTCAGAAAAGGCAAACTCTAGAGCTAAAAACATAACAGAGTGGAAAATGGGGACTTCAAGGGTAGAAAACACAGGACAAGCGCTTGTCCTGCGTTTTCTACCCTTGAATTCCTGGTTTTCGGCGCTGTTAATTTTTTAAATATGTATCACCAACTCGCCCGCCTTGCTATCGTGTTAAAGAGCTAAACTATTCATCCACATCCTTGAGGCTTTTTTGCTCCCATAATTCCTACTGCACTAGAAGCCGTGTGTTGGTGCTTTAATCTGAATGCCACACACCCATATGCATGCAGCACACATCCTTTACCAGCATAGCACCACGTAAGATCATGTCAATGCCCCATTTTGGGGCAAGGGGTACAGGCACACAGAACAGTACGAACAGAACGCAAACACTTATGTTGTTTGAGTCACTCCTGTGCTCTGTCTTTTGGGCTGCATGTCTCAAGACGGAACAACCCCCTCCCCATTTTTCTCAAAAAGTGAAAATACAACATCTACTCCTAACTTGTGAAAATAAAACGACAAACATAGAAGGAAGACAATAAACATGCCTAGTCCTTGTCTTTCCATGTATTCTTCAATTATGGGAACTACTTCCTTGTTCAGCTACCTGTCCTACCTACATTCGCCTGTGACTTCTCGCCTCTCACCACTGCGTGTCTCTAGGGGCACAAACGTTGCAAGTTTCACAGCAGGAGGCCCACTTTCAAAATTATAATTTGCTAGATCCGAGATAGCCTAGCTGCTTTGTTCACTATACAGGCAGGCTTTGTTCATTTGGGGCCTGCAGGTGAAAGCTGTCGTCTTAATAGTGAATGTTCCCACGTTTCGTTTTTTTCTTCTTTCTATGTAATGGCTAAGACAAAAAACTCGCCCACCCAATGCAAAGGAAGTAGCCACATATTCATAAGGTCTCTTCCATTTGGCTGCACTTTCTGCACTAGTTCAAGAAGTGCAGCACGAGTTCTAGGCTGGCTTGCACTCGCCGAAATGGAAGCGCAACTGCGGTGCAGAAATATGGCGGTGCCCATGTGTAGGTCAAAGAAGCGGGGAAGGTATGGCACTAGTTATTTAAAGAAATGATGACAGTTCTTTGTTGAAAGGTTTATGGCTTATGGGGGTTTAACGTCCCAAAGTGACTCAGGTTATGAGGGATGCCATAGTGAAGGGCTCTGGAAATTTCGACCACCTGGGGTTCCTTGTCATGCACTGACATCACAGTACATGGGCCTCTAGAATTTTGATGGAGGCAAAATTCTAGGGGCCCATATACTGTGCGATGTCAGTGCACGTTAAGGGAGCATAGAGACTTAATTTTGGTGGCATATTTTCTTCTTTATAATAAAGCGGAAGACACTACAATGCATAAATCACCATGTAGCATTCGCCTACGGCCGCTAAATAATTTATAATCGAATTTTTCTGTCAAGCTGTTTCGGTTTAAACCGCCGAATGAGAACTGTGATGACTGAGAGGTTTTAGGTCATTAGAGGCATAGAAAAGCTGTGATATAATTGCTGCTTTATCGTTTTAATTTACTGCTCAGCTGAAGCCAGCCTTCCTCAAGAGGAGGAATGACAACAAATGTAGAAGCACCAAATATATTGCAGTTTTTCACGCTTCACATGACCTACAACCTCTCTTTAAGGTCGCAGTCATCGTTCGGCTGTTGAAACTGAACCTGAAACTGCACGATAAAGAAATTCAGTTATAAATTATTTAGCAGCCGTAGGAGCATACCACGTGGTAATCTGTGTATAATAATGCCTTGCACCTCATTAAAAAAAGACTGGTTTGGTTTATCGGGGTTTAACGTCCCAAAGCGACTCAGGCTATGAGGAACACTGTTGTAAAGTGCTCAGAAAATTTCGACCACCTGGTGTTCTTTAACGTGCACTGACATACATCGCACAGTACACGGGCCTCTAGAATTTCGCCTCCATCAAAATTCGACCCCCGCCGCCAGGATCGAACCCATGTCCTTCGGGTCAGCAGCTCCCTTAAAGAACAACAGGTGGTCAAAATTTCCGGAGCCCTTCAATACGGCGTCCCTCATAGCCTGAGCCGCTTTAGGACGTTAAACCCCCGTAAACCATAACCTTCCAGCAAATAACTGTCATCATTTCATTAAATAACACGTGCCACACCTTCTCTGCCTCTTCGACCTACACATGGAGGAGTTGAGAGACTGTTTGAGGCGTCATAATGAAAACCTAAGCGGTCAAGTCGGGTCGCATGGGCAGCATTTCAGCGATAATACGTAAGTCTCGTGTGTGTAGACATGCCACGATATTTTTTTTTCTCTGAAACAACGATTTCCTAGAGCAGGTTCACGGTAAGACTTCTTTGCGATTCTTCCAAGTGTTTCAGGATTTTGGCGGTCGTTGGTGTCGGCGGCGTGCAGTTGGCTGCAATTTCGTGACGGCAGCAAGGCCCTCAGACAATCGGGCCTGCACTCAACCATTCGTTTTGGAAGCGGCCAGCGCCAAGCTGCATTTGAACTCTCTGAGCTGACGCTGCACGCTGCCGGCACCACCGTGGAGCTTCGCAGAACTAGTGCAGAGAGTGCAGACAAATCAAAGAAAGCTATCATGGCCACAATCTTAACAAAGTGGTAGTTTGGGCTTGTTGGTATAGCATATTAGAAGACATCGCGCAGCCCAACGGGACAAAGAAAAGGAGCACACAGGACGAGCGCTTATCCTGTGTGCTCCTTTTCTTTGTCCCGTTGTGCTGTACTATGTCTTCTAATATCACCACAATGACCTGTCACACGCTGCAACAGTGCCTTGTGAGCTTTATGCACCTCACAAGCTTCAAAACAGTCAAAGGGCATCAAGCACATTGTCCGCAGTGTTCATCTCTTCAAGGCCTCTTTACAGCATCAGCTGTAAAAAGGTCTTAAGATTAGAGGTTTTAAAAGAACGCTTGCTTTTTCAGTTGCCTCATGCGCTCCATGCTACTTGGCCACCTAAGTCCAAACACCTTCCCCATGTAAAACCGATGTTCGGTGCAGGTGGCACAGCACTCATTTTAAAATTATCAAAATAGGTGGAGGGTTCACCTTGTGGTGTCTTAAAGCCTTTGCTGCCTCAGGATTTTAACGTCCTATTTGTTCAGCCTCTGCGCCAGCAAGTGAACGCCGGACTCGAAGCAGAATACCAGAAAACGGCCTGCCAGTTTTTCAAGTGCTGTTTTTGAAATAAATAGGAATTTAAAAGAACATGTTTCGCTCTGCATACACCAAAGCGTAATCGCTTAACTCGCCGCAATTTTTGCACCTGTTTTAGAAAGCGAATTGTAACATTAGCACACAATTGTGAAGTGCAATTAAGCCAACGCTCAACAGACTTTCCCAGCCGCGGGCCACAAAAAATCGGACCGCGTACAAAACCTATCGCACAAACGGTTAGTTCAACTCACGACCGGCTTTATTAGTAATAAAGCCGGTCGTGGTTCAACTGGACTGTTGTCAAAAGTTTCCCACCTTTTTTCGGGAGCACGCAAAAGCTGGTAATTATGCGTGTTTTACATGACCATGAGTTACGTTGGGCTTGGTTGACAAAAGATATAAAAACACGCTCAGCGCTTGCTCTTTTCCGTAGACCTGCACAGAGCTTTTGGGCAGAACTTACGATAAAACAGATGAGTCTTTCCCTCCGGGCCTTTGGGTCCACTGGCGGGCAAGCGGGCTCCGTGCTTGTCCTGGGTTATCTTCTAACACAAAATATTCGGGCGCAAGGAAGTTGACAACGGAATGCCGAGTGTCAGATACGAGGCAATCGCTCAGTATGTGCATATTAAAAGATAGAAAGAACGAATTACTCACTTGCAACACGATTTCACGCCCTACCCGCCGACCGGCCATAGTGGTACTGAAAGCAATGCTCAGCTCGACTCAAACATGGCTAAAACAGCAACAAAATTGCCGGACGGGACGTCTTTTCTTCAAACCGGATGCGACGTCATGAGCTGAAATAACGCTTGCGTTATTATTCTTCCCAACCACAGCGTTTCACGCGATTTGAAAACCGTTTCAGCTTCCCTTTAAGAAAGACAAAGATTGCAAACCTCCCCGCAAATGTGCTTCTAACCTTCCACCCCCCCCCCCCCACCCCCATCCCTCACCTCTTAGGATATCGCCTATACGTGACGTTTAACTCGTCCTCACACTGTTATTATCTTTTCCGTGTGTTCGCAAAGCGATTTATTTGTTCTGTGACCGCCTGTAATTGTGGGCATGTATTCTAGTGTCCAGGTCGAATACAGCGAATGTCTAGCGTTATGCAGATAGCCTCGCCGCGCCCGGTATTAAGACGCGCTTTAGGTGATAACCTACTGTTTCTCTCATCTTTATAAACACATGAGGACCTCATTCCATGACTTCAGTATTTTGCTTTCTAGTCTCTGCTAACTTAGGCAAGCCGGTGTTTTTCAGTTGGCTCATTTTTAAAAATAACACAGTAGTCTAGTGTTCATGGCCACTAAATACTTTAACGAAGTCATCTATGTATAACGTCTATATCTTGTTCATAGAAGCACGCTCCTCAACTGCACGTCAGACGTCAGTGCGCTACTCCTTGTTTCGTTTGAACTATAGTTTTAAATTCGGTAAGCCAAAAATAAAAAGGCAGAGAAAGAAGACCTCCGCTCTCTGATTTGAAAGCAGCAGAGAAACTTTCTTTAATTTCACGCTGCCGGTCCCAGGTTTCATCTGGCACCGGCTGTCCTTGCTCGGTATGGTGTCTTGCACTTGCTGCCATCTTGAGAACAGCTATTCGCCGCCAGGCTTCCTTTAAATCTTCTTCGAGCGCTTCACATTTTGCAGTGAGGTTCATTCGCTTGATTCTCTCGTCTGACATCTTCTCCATAATCGCTGCGAGAGGCATCCCCCACTCCCCACAGTCTTTTCTCACCTGTTGAGCCCTAATTTTTAGGTCTATGTACCACTTTGTTCGGCTATCAGTGGAATCAGCAGACTGTGGCTGAGTTCCATCACGGGTGCCGTCTGTGGCAGAAGCCTCATTCAGAGGCGGCACGGGCAAGTCTATGCTCGAAGTGATTTGTATGTGCTTGGAGCCCTCAAGATGCCGGTCGATTTGAACTTCTCTGTCGAAGAGCAGTGAGCCTGTCCTAATGCGGCCTCCAGCCTCGTCGACACCCATGTTAAGCAGCTCAGGGCCCTCGAACTCACGGGCAGAGCTCAGCCACGTTGGCGTTTGAGGGGAGGTGTCATTGAGATCCCTCTCGTTGACTTCTGTGTGCTGTTTGTCGCCCTCCTCTCGTGGGTCCCGACTCGCGTCCCCACGCTCACTCATTCTCGGCGAAAATGCTGAGCGCGGCTTGATGTCGTGTTCTCAAGAACGCGGGGCTGAGGTCAAGGAGGTCTGAGAGGGCACCGTGTCGACGGCGAAGAAAGGTTGACTTGTCGCCGTAGGTAGACGAAACACCAGCTTGTCTCTCGAAGCGGGCAACAATAGCAACATTAATGGTCACATGACGGATACTTGCTGTTATCGCTTCCCTTGAAAAGGCACACACCTACCGGGGAGCGGTAGCATATTATTTCACTTTTTCGTCGTTTGCATTCAATGCATCTGTTCAAAGTTATCAACTCCAACTATTTCATCACTAATGATCTCTTCATTCCAGCAACTTAAAAAACTTATCAAGGAAAAATATTGTTACTTCCTAATTCCATTTACTTAATTTTGACCCTTTCTGAATGTCTAAGAACAATAAAACTCGGGAAAAATACGCAGGCGCAGAGAGTAGTCAAGGGCAAAACTGACTGCCGTATTGTGGCAGCAGTGAGTTTAGGCTGTTTTGGCTCTGGAATTACATTTTGCATGTGTTTATCTATCTTTCAGCAATGTTTTGAATTTGTGAGGCAGGTAATTCTGATTGTCCCTCAGGGCAGCATCTTACGACCTCTTCTTTTTATCATATATAATAATGTTACTGGAGCGAAAAAAATATATTTACAAGCATTTACAGCAACAAAGATGACGGCACCCGAGATAGCTGCGAGCGGCGCCGAGCGCACCGGGAGACCTTCGTCGTCGTTGACGGAGCGAGTGGACGATTGCGAGGACACATGGAGAGCGATATCATAGCTGACGTTAGACTCTCTAGGCAGGTCACGGTTCGCCACAGAAGTCGGAAAGAAGACAGGCGGGAAACGGCGCAAAATAAACGAGGACGGGAAGAAGGTGACACAGAATCGCGCTGACTAACGGCTGATAATTGTTATTGGAGCACTTGGAAACAAATATCAGGATGGAAAGAAAGATGGCGCGAAAAATACATGACCGACACTAAGATCACATCACATAATGACGAGTTCTTGCCTGCATAACAGAGAGGCTGATTGTGACGAGTGAAATGAATAAAAACAAGACAAAGGACAGCATAAAGCACTCCTAGCCTCCAAGGTATTTCACTTTTTCTTTTCGGAGCGAAATAGTAGGTGCGCTGACGCAGGTTAGGTTAGGTTAGGTTAGGTTCTGGTGGGATTTTGATTTTAATGCGAAAGCTTTACTACACCAGCCAGCGAGCCATTTCGGCTCGTCGCGCCCTGTGCGGTGGCGGACGAACGACCTTGAGCCACCATCGCCTAGCAACGCTGCAGCCGCGCTCCAACAGATGGCGCCGCCGTCGACGATGCTGCCGTCGCCGCTCGCTCCACCAGGTGTGCTCCGCTGGGGTAGAGGGAGATGAGGTGTCGCCTCGCGGGGATTTTATATATATATATATATATATATATATATATATATATATATATATATATATATATATATATATATATATATATATATATATATATATATATATATATATATATATGCGCGCTTTCAGTGTATTGTAGCCGTTATGGAGAGCGCGAAAAAGACGCACCAACGACAGAATGAAGCGAGGAAGAGAGAACGCGCTCAAGAGATGCCAGAAGAACGCGCCGCGCGACTGAGAAGCGTCGTAACGAAGATGCGGCTAGAAGAAGTCGTGTCACGTCCCGGAGTGACTCTTCAATTGCGGGAGACCGGTTTGAGTTCTAGCATCGGAATGAGACGCTGTGTGGACGACGTGCAGAGGAAACGAAACTTCCGCAATTCAGCTAGGGTTAACCAGAGCTAAAGCACAGTCAAATTTTTGTTCCTTATGTCTGTTGGGAAACGTCTGTTTGTTCCTTATGTCTGTGAGCTGCACTCGAGGTTCGAAGCCTAACTTTTCTAGTATTTTTAGCCCCGAATGGCTACGCAGGAGTCCTTGTTTTTGTGCTACTCTGGTAGTCTAATGAGCTCGTCTAGTGTGTTTGAAATCCCCTTGTTAAGAATTTTCTGGGTGGATGTGTACGGTGCGAGGCCCAGGGCAGTTTTGATGCCTTTCGTTGGGCTCCGGACAAACTTCGACCACCTGGAGATCTTTAACGTGCACTGACAACGCATAGCCCCCGGCCGCGGCGGCCGCGTTTCGATGGAGTCGAAACGCAATGGAAACAAAATTGAAAATTGTTTTTTTTAGGAAAGAAAATGGCACAGTAACTGTCACCACTCCGCGGACGCCTTAACCGCTACGTAAGGAACGGGATAATGGAGGGACTGAAAGAAGAAAGGAAGCAAAAGGTGCCGTAGTGGAGGGCTCCGGAATAATTTCGACCACCCGAGGATCTTTAACGTGCACTGGCAACTCACAGCACCCGGCCGCGTTTGGATGGAGGCGAAACGCAAAGGGGAAAAAAATGAAAATTGGTTTTTGGGGAAAGGAAATGGCGCAGTATCTCTCACATCTCGGCGGACACCTGAACCGCACCTCAAGGGAACGGTTAAAGGAGAGGCTGAGAGAAGAAAGAGATGCCGTAGTGGAGGGCTCCGGAATAATTTCGACCATCTGGGGACCTTTAACGTGCACTGACTTCGCAGGACACACGGGCGCCTCTTGCGTTTCGCCTCCATAGAAACGCGGCCGCTACGGTCGGCGGGCAGTGGACGCCGCAATCGCACTTTGAGGTAGTACATTTATAGATTACTCAAAGGCTTTTTATTCCATTATTCTTCAGACAATGCTTGCTAAACTTAATTTCTATGGCTTCCGTGGCGTTTTTCTGTATATATTGAAGTCGTACCTATCATTTCGTAAACAACAAATCATAATGAACAATAAACTATCCGACATAAAATCCGCTCCAGCTGGAGTTCCACAGGGAAGTGTACTGGGACCATTACGTTTTATCGTCTACATGAATGAAATCGTTCTCATTGGCCTGCTACCAACTTTCTTAATACATGCTGATGACTCCAGCCTATATTCTCCTCTACCAGCAAAAACGCTTGACCGAAGAAGCCAACAGGTTCTTCAACCTTTTAAATACCTGTCCCATGCTAAACTCATCAACTGCCGACATAAACAAAACAAAAGAAATAAATTAGTGTGCGATACTGAGCTTTTACTTAAAATTGGGCCAGCGACTTTGGAAGTTGTCCCTGTTGTGAAAAGACTTGGAGTCTTTTTTGAAAAGCATTTATCGTGATTATCACATGTGGATAGGACTGCTGACAAGTTATCAAAAATATCTGGTATCTTAAGCAAAGTACGCTCTCTTCTGCAAAAGGTAAAACTAATTTTTTTTTTAAATTCAATGTTTGCTTCTGTCCTAAAATATTATTCTGCTATCTGGGGAAATACTTTACACCCTAAACTAAGCAGGCTGCATATAATACAAAAAAGAGCAAGATGAAGTATTGCTAACATTACACGAGAAGTCACAACTAGACCTTCTTTTAATCCCTTAGAAAAACTCCAATACCTCAACAATACAGTACCAGTCTAGTAAAGCGGTAAAAAAGCATTATCTACCAACATTTCCTTATGAATATGGTTCAGCCAGAACTTTGAGAACACACTCATATGCCATACGAATTCCCGAAGAATGGCTCATATGCCCTGGTATGTTTTTCCATCATTACTAAACTCATTTTCTTAATCTCATCAATTTTTATGTCTGAATATTGCTGTGCATTTTTCCTTTTCTTTTTCTGTAAACAGTGTCTAACTGATTATCTCCTCTAGTGAAATTAATTTTTTTATGTTGCCAATGTATATGCTAAGGCTAAGTACCAATACTTGAAACCTTGTACTGGGGGCAGGCGCACAATCAAGCTGCAGTTTGAGCTTTATGTCTACGCCCCTAACATCTGAATGATGTAAACAAAGATTTTAATTTGTTATGCATGATGAAAAAATGAAAGCAAAATGTGCCGGCACTGAAGATCGGAGAGAGCAATCGAATATCTAGTTTTTCGGGGAGCATAGTTTCTCATGACCGCTTTTGCTGTCTGCTTGGGCATGGCGAGTTTGACAGTTTAGATGCAGAGACTGACAGAGCACTCCGTTCACAAACTGAACCTTAGGGAGACAATAGCGAGCTACGTGACCGAAACGAATCAACATGTGATCATTGCAACGTTTGTTTGCTACAGTACGAACGATGACATTGAAATTCGGTTCTCTGCTGCTCGTGTAGGTCTGTTCACACTACGAGTGGCGTAAGCCAGTTCACTCAAAGCACCACGCATTCCTACTTACTTCACCCCCGCCAGTACTCACTGGTTTATTAATGCCAGAAAATGTGTAATTACACGAACTGATAGGTTGGTACGCTAATGAAATGCTATTACCACTTACTGGCAGGCAGGCCGAATTGCTGCATCTGCATTGAGAATTCCAACCTCAGTCGGAGAGGGGCACTCCTTAAGTCCTAGCGTTTGTTCTATCTCTGGCACAGTTATGCATCACTTAAATAAGTTGACTTTTTTACAGTGCATTGGAAGTGATTTCAGTGGTGCGATTTTCTACAATGCATGCCAAAGTTTACAGTCCCGTGCATGAGGTGCGTTCTTTCTTCTTACAGTGCTCTGGCTGCATCTTTGCTCGCTTTGCAGTTGGGTAAAAGTCTGTCTTGCCGCTTTAATTCGTGCCGTGCAAATAAGATTCGTATTTTTGTACTAACGGCATGTTTTTTTTCAGGTTGTGATGCCTACACGCTCCCAATATTGCTGAACCTGTGGGGTGGCGAAACAAAGTTGTGGCCAAATTTGTGAAGTCCTACACCGTGTGTTCCCCAATTAAAACAAATTTGCCAAAACAATTCAACAGCTTAATCTCTTAAAATTATTTGGAGAGTATAGTTTGTAAACCAGGTGCCGTGCTTCATTCCACATTGCAATTAAGCATAGGTAGTAGGCTTCTTTCTGTCTGCATTTCATTTACAAAGTGCGTTGACGCATAAGATTGTTGTTGGCGCAAGTATTTTCTGTTCACCAAATAAGCAAACTGCTAATGCAACTCGGAGCCGGCAATGAGGTGTAGAAATAGACATCGCAGACGCACTGAGACCTTCGCAGAACATGGTGTGCGTACATACCTGTGGCGTTTTTTTCTACTTTCGTCGACTACTGCCGCAACCGGCAATACAACATTGATGTCTAGAGGACGCTGGCATTGCGTACAATATTGCAGCTTGTGTTATGCAAACACAAACACGGACTTCAGCGGTGGCTAAGCAGCCGGACATTGTTCCACGCGCCGGGTTAACAGTCCAGGGGAGGGTGCCAACAGTGGAGTGTCGTGCAGTGCACGTGTGTGAGAGTATTTCACCCTCTCCTGCGTGCTCTTCGTAGAATGGTGTGTACGTCAGGTTGCATTTCATTGCGCACGTTCTTGCGGCGAGGCGGGTACACACGGGCGGCGACGAACCACCTTAATTCGTGTCGTTTGACGTGGCTTTTGTCCCATGTCTGTGACGTCTTTGCTCAAAACATAGGGTGTCTATGACGGAGCTCGTTGATAGCCTACAACGCGCTCAACAAGACATTGCCCCGCTAGCTGCAGATATGAAGAATGACTGCTCGTTAGCAGGAGTCAACCTCAGCTCACGGGCACAGGGAAGGAACATGCGAGCAGTGCTTTGTACAAGAGATGCTCTCCATGCGTCCATTGTACATGATGACAGTATATGTGAGGGAAAGTGCCTAACAGATGGGCCTTGAAGGTTGCGTTTCTTCGAAACTGAGTTTACTTGAGGTTGAAGCAACCTGCACCCATGGGAAAGCAAGAGCGTTCGCTAAGCTCGAGGGAGGAAAAAGAATCCTCTGAAATCTTGATGGTGAAGAGTGCACATACTTGTACAGTGCTTGTCGATATTACTTATCTTCTTTTCTCAATCATTGATTGGCTGTGTTTTCCTTTCCCCAATCGTTCACTGGTTATGTTTTCCTTTCCCCAATAATTTATTGGGTGGGCGTTTGTGAATTTACCTAAGTGGTTATTGTCCCCACCGAGGGTGGAGACACAAGGTTCAAAACCAGGTGTCTCGGTGGGAATACAGGGCAGGTTTCTTCAGGTAACACTACGAGTCAGTCGAATGAAACAACTTTTCTCCTTGCTTGCTTCTTTCTTTGTTTATTAATAAAATGTTAACCTTTCCAGAAGTGTGCTTGAGCAACGTGATTGAGCAATATCGAATCTGCAAGATGACAAGCCTCCTTTAACCATAATCATAAACTCTCTTTCCCTCTATACGATCGAGAGGGAAAACCAACTGCCACGGTCAAGACAGGATTTGCTACGTCTTTCTGCTCGAGACATCCGACGGAGAGCGGAAAGATTTCTTTGTACATCGGTTGTGGCGGTTCCTTTTGTTGTTTTTGTGTTTTGTCACGCCTATAAAGCTGCATTTCAGTGAATAAAAGTTCAGTTGATAGTCTGCGCTTGTGTTGTGTCTCCTCGTTCGCTGTTGTCCTCGGTTTTTTGCGCAGCCAAGTATGAATCCACACCAACTAGCCCAACTTTCTGTTCTTATTGACGCAGGAAAGCTTCGGAGAATGCTGGCCGAGATCAACCGGACGCAGGAGGCTCAAGTCAGCGAGCAGCTGAAGAAGACAGGTGACCTGTGAGTCGTGGAGGTGCTAAGTCAGTGAGCTACGGAAGGAACTAGGTGTCCAAGTTGAGGAGGTTAAAGACGAGAACCAAGCAACCAGCAAGTCAAAAGAGGCAGAAGTTAGCAAGCTGCTGAAGGAACCAGCCTGTTGCATCGAGAAAGTTCAAGTTAAAGAACTGCTGGAAGAACAAGGCGGCATCATCGGGGAGGTTCAAATGAGAGAGCTGCTGGGAGCCAGGGCTTAATTCACCCACATCGAGGAGCCTGTCGTTGTCACTCAGGACGGCGAGATCGCCATGGCGGAGGAGAGCAACCAGTGAGGTACGAGACCTGTCTGCTTTCTAAAATTCACCATGTCAGGGTAACAGTTACATGCTAGAAACAATAGCATGGAAAACGGAGATGACTGCCGCACGATGATCAGGAGGAAAGATTCGACGTGTAAAGATACAGCAGAAGGAGGCAGAAAAGCTGCTTGAAATCGAGAATTTGAATTTCCTAATTCAGCTGGAAAAGATAAAGCTTACACACATGCAACTGAAATTAAACCAGGGAACAAAAGCTGATGGCAAGATCCTGTTTGCGGCCGTTCAATGTTCTGACTGCATGAGATTTGGTCATTTGATGATTCAATGTCCGAACACAAAGCAAGCACGAGATGTTCCCATGATTGTCATTTTAAACATGGCAGGGCCAACAAGCTTGGCCATTCTTTGGCCAAAGACCACTAAGCATGCACCTTGCTACTGCTGCAGCCAAGTCCAGTTTATTCTAAGGGCACACGTTTGCCAAAGTAAACAATTTGTTCTTTAATGCATCTGCATGCCCCTTGACTTAATGCCATCTATGCTGTATGAAAATATCACTTGACAGAGTCGCCTTTGCCTTGTCTCTGAACTGCTTGATGTCGAAATGAAGACGGTGCATTAAGTTTTCATACTTTCCTAGCCTGCTATCGAGTAGCAACCACTTATGTAAGTGATCGCAAATATTGGGCTGTTTCCCCAGATTGTGCCAGCTACCCAGAGATGTTGCACAAATGCGGGTTTGATCCTGTGCCAGACTTCCTTCTGCCTGACAAGAAAGTGAGGTCCAAGACTAGACCTGATTGTTCCAGACTGGTCCAAGAAACAACTAGAAAGAAACCCCTTCACACAGAGCAAGCTTGCCTCTTGGTTGCATCTCTTTCTCATCCTTTGAAAACAAAGAAACTAACATTTACCAGGCATGGCTGGTGTGGCATAGACACCGCACCGCCAGACAGTGGCCACCGAGAAGTGGTAGTGGTGGTGCTTGCGGCTCCGGTAAATAACCATCGATCAGCCCTTGTGAGTGTGGCGTACTGCATCACAAGGATGACCACATGTAGGAGCTAGTGGCATTAGATAATGAGCCCCTTTACAACAGCCATTATTTTCGGGCTTTTACTGGAACTTTACTCTTGACAATGACTACAGAGCACACAGCCAGTACTACAGTGGCTTCTTAACGTTCCAAAGAAGCACATGAGAGGAAATCGCTAATGGTGATTGCTCAATAATAATAATAATAATAATAATAATAATAATAATAATAATAATAATAATAATAATAATAATAATAATAATAATAATAATAGGTTTTGGGGAAAGGAAATGGCGCAGTATCTGTCTTATACATGGTTGGACACCCGAACCGCGCCGTAAGGGAAGGGATAAAGGAGGGAGTGAAAGAAGAAATGAAGAAGAGGTGCCGTAGTAGAGGCCTCTGGAATAATTTCGACCACCTGGGGATCTTTAACGTGCACTGACATCGCACAGCACACGGGCGCCTTAGCGTTTTTCCTCCATAAAAACGCAGCCGCTGCGGTCGGGTTCGAACCCGGGAACTCCGGATGAGTAGTCGAGCGCCCTAACCACTATTGCTCAAGGCTTCAGGAGGCAGATTCAGTACAAACCACAGCCGAGGCGCCGCGGAAATGAAACTACTGTTGCACAGACACCATGCATAGTGCTTCATGCTGGTGGTTGTTGCGGTAAGGGTAAAACATTCTAGTGGCAGCCATTCTCACCTCCACTCTTTTCTTCACCAGAAGAAGGCACACTGCAGCAGCTGACACTTCTCAATTTAGTGAGCTCATTGCTGAAAAACTGCGAAGCCAGCACATAATCATTTCAATAATGATTGCAAGGCGCCTGACTGGCTTTTTTGTAAAAGACCTCACCATTTGCAAAAGAGTTAATTCAAAACTTCCAAGGTTAATAGTGCCGCACAATTTGTCTTTGACTGCTATTTACAAAGTACCATCCAACTCTAAGCATTCCTTAGGTTGGCAAACATTAAAAACGAAGAATGCACACAAGGTTAGAACTTCTCATGAAATCTACCTTAATTTTTCCAGTATTAACAAACTGTACCCTCTCTGCTAAAATTAACCAGGAAGCTGTGGCCATGGAAGCAGCTGGCTACCAGCGGATACTCCCTGCAACGGTCGTCAGCCCTTGGCATCTGCGAGGATAACCTGCGTGACGTGAACTTGTGCTGCCACTATTCTGCTCTCAATAAAACTAGCCTCCTGATAAAATGAGAGGTGGTAAAGACAGCTTGCTTACTTTGGGCAAAGAAGGTACATCCTAAAACTTCGCTTTGCCTCTGAGAAGAGTGGTTGTGCATTGAAGAATAATGCAAATCCGGGCAAGTTCCTTCTGCTTAGAGAACATAGCACAGAAGAAAAAGGGTAACACAAATTAAGGTAGAATGGGCGCTAACTTTTAGCAGAACGTTTACCCATAAGAGAAAGAAATATATTTAAACCTCGATTTATCAAAGTGGGTAAAACTGGCAGTTTACATCGTAGTACTGAAATTTCGCTACATCAAAATTAGTCACTTAGCATGCTAAGAATCTGCCAAAAACGCGCTGAGGATAGCTCGCGGGAAAACAACTATTTGTGATTAAAATGGTCCTTTATTTCTGCCATTTCTTCACCAGGAACAACAGCGTTATGCGCGTCTTGCTTATGTTGCGAGTTCCCAAGCCGTCTCAGCACGTCTATCTCGCCTACCATCGTAGCATGGACAAAGAGGGCGACGCACCCGTCTTGAGTTTTGGTTCTAAGCCAATAGCCTTTAGTGGCGCATACTGCGGTGACCGTCCGTCCATTACATCGCCACCTAGGCCACGTGACTTATTTGCTGTTACCGTTCGTTCGTTACATCGCCGCCTAGGTCACGTGAGAGAGCGCCAGCTGCTCATCTCCTCTGTCGTGAAATGAATTCAAGCACGGCAAATTCAAACCAGCGCGATGAGTCGCAAACAGCTTTCGCCTTCCCGCACTTAAGCTATATCTAAGTGCCTCCAACGAATTTTGCTCTTATCACCATCTTGTAAGTGCTCCGACCACACCACGGACACAGCGACGTCTTCAGTCGCTGCCGGTGACGGGAGCGTTGCGGCAGGCCAAGTCGTCTACCCCCACCGCTCCTTACTCTCCTTTTTATCTCCATGTCGCCAAGAGCGAGCAGAGTGTCCTTGAATCACCAACAATTGAAATAAAATCAGGCTGATCCTGCTCCTTATGTTTTCCTCCGTAACCGCGTGTGTGTGTCTTCTTGCACATACGCACATCGTGTGAGTGAGCAGCGAGGTTCGCAGGTGTGAAGCACACAACTGGCTTTACAGCTGACGGGTGTGCCAAGCACTAACCGTTCCAGTCCTTTTTCCCAAGCTTTGGGCATCTGTAAACGCGATAAACGCAGTGTGCTCCCATTGAGCACCGGCAGCGTTTTGTTGCATTCGGTGCCAGTTTTGGGCTGGAACATCGTAACTAGCGTTAAAAAATACAAAGGCAACGAAAAGATACTGATGGGGCACACGCTAGACATCAACGTGATGATAGAGTTGACGTCCAGCATGTCTCATTTTTATTTTTTTCTTGTCCCTTGCATTTTCTAGCGCTATTTACCATATTTCAGCCAGTGAATCAATAGCGCCAATTAGCCAGTCTTTCTTCTTTATTCAATTTTGGGTGAGACAGTGACGGCCACAGGCTGATCTGTCAGACTGCCGAGGTTGCGGAGATGCTCTGCCAGCCTTGCTCCGGCTACCCCAGATGCCGTGGCCAGCAGTGCGTCTGCCTATGCACTCTGTATGGGAAATCCGGGCAGGTCTCATATATTGCGTACACGCTCTGATGATGCGCGCTTCACCACAGGCTCCGCTCAACCACGAGCGCCTGCGATAATTTTTCGGCAGGTTCGTTTTCAGCCAGCAATGAAATTTCGTCACATTGAAAGTGCAGTACAATCTACATCGTTATACTGAATCTGAATATACATGACGTTCTATGAATGCGAAGTTAAGAAAACGAGAATATTTCGTTATATCGAGATTTAACAGTATATACAGGCTACAATGATGATGTCATATGTGGCTATATATGCTCATAAAATGCTCACCTAGGGCACAATCCCATGCTTCTGCAGCGCAATGGATAGCTCACTAATGCACGCGGTGTAAGCCTCATAAATATGAAAGGCTTCCACTAGTTCCCTTAAAGCGCTTACTGTGCCGGGAACACAAATGTAAACAGATCATCGTCATCCTTATTTATTATACCCTTAACTCGGGTGTGGTATTAGATAAAGAGGGGGAGGTTACGAATGAAAAGAACACAAAAATTGATGACCAAAATAGAAGCACAAAACTCAAAAGGCTCAAGTACAAAATCACACTTCGAATGATACAGGCGCTGCAATCAAAACGAAGAGGAAGCAACAATTTATGACTTCAGATGACACATCAGGCATTGTTTAAATCTAACAGGAACACGTTCGATTACAACATGTTCAGGAAACTCTTTCCATGTCCCAAATTCTCCTGGTAAAAAAAATATTTGTTAAATGCGTGTGTAGATCCATGTATGCGCCGGATGCTGATAAAGTTGAACAGACGAGATGATGTACGTGTGCACTGGTGGCACTAGTAAAGAATCACAGAGATTGGGGCAGTTGTGGTAAAGTTTATGAAACAGACAGAGGCAGGAAATTTGCATCTAAGGGCTAGTGGGCTGATACCGAGAGATGACTTAAATTAATACTGTTGATGCTGTAGCGAATGTCATAGTTTGAAGATTTAAAACAGACAGCGCGATTGTGGATGGATTCAATTTCGTTAATGAGGTGCGCCTGATTAGGAGACCACATTGCCAATGCGTATTGGAGCTTCGGGCGAATGAAAGTTTCGTACGCAAGTTTACCAATGGATGGCGGTGATTGTGAAAGTGACCTTCTTAGGAAGCCCGGCGTTCAAGTGTCAGCAGCTAGTTTTGTGACATGCTCATTCCATGTTAGTTTATTGACGATCAGGTCGCCTAGACTCAAGTTGTGATATGATAGCTGAGTTTAGTGAATATGCATAGGAAACGTTGGAACCTTTGCCTGAGACGTGCGTAAATTTTAATTTATAGTTACGTTCAGTTCCGTGATCCAATCTGAACACCAATTTTTAATTTTACGTAAGTTGTTCTCCAGGGTAGGCTGGTCATCGTGAAAAGAAATGCGACGGTACAACATGCAGTTAACGGCGAACAGACCAATGGATGATGCTATGCCCGAGGAGAGGTCATTTACGAAGATTAGAAAAAGCAACAGCCCGACGTTACTTCGTCAGTGGCGGAATGATACTCTCCGAAGACTGTGCATTGGAAGCGGTTTGTGGGGAAACAGTTAATCCAGGATAAGATTAGTGGATTAATACACAGGCATTTAAAGAATACGCAGGCAATTTAAACATTAGCCTTTAGTGGGAGACATCATCGAGTGTTTTCGAAAACTACAGAAAAATTACTTCGGTTTGGAAAGACGAGTCAAGGTTAAAGTTAAGGTCAGAAGTGAATTAACAAAGTTGGGTCTCGCATGAAAGGCCAGAGCGGAAACCATGCTGACTTGCAAAAAAAGAGTTATTTTCAAGGTGGTTTGCATCATTGGAGTAAACGACGTGTTCCATGATCTTACAGGCAGTTAATGAAATAGGGCGATGATTGGATGGATTCCCGATTTGAACACAGAAGCTACTCTGCTTAGTTTCCAGTAGTCCGGAATCGAATTGCTAACTAAGGACTGGATGAATATGATCTTTAAGATATTGCTGGAAATAATTTTAGTAGAGTGAAGTACCTTTGCAGGGATATTGTCGGGGCCGGGGCTACTTGAGAGTTAAGGCTGTCAATACGTTTTACGACTCCTTCGAAAGTGATATGAATGAAGGGCATCTGGACGAAGTTTAAAGGAGGCAGGGTAGGTCTGCTGAGTGCAGGTTCAGATGTGAAAATAGAAGAGAACTATGAATTCATAGCATCAGAAAGCTGATCGTCTGGTACAGGGAAGCTGTCATGATTAAATAAGGAAATGTTGTGGCTTTTCGTGAGGAGTAAGTATATTCCAAATCTTTAGGGGGTTGGTACGGAGGACGCAGAGTAGGTCCTGCTGATGAAACTTTTCCTTTGAGCGTCTTAAAAGTTTTGTGTACTGCCTCACGCAAGTATTTTTCCCATTTGGGCTTAGAATGTGATGTCCTGGCTGCAAGAAAAAAAGCGTTTTTTTCTTTCGGGATAGCTTTCTCAAAGCGTTCGAATACCAGGCTTTTCCTGTATTGCTATCAATAGAAGCGAGAGGGACGTACTTGTGAATCAGAGATAAAAGTTTGTGCTTGTATAACAAGCAGTTTTTGTTCACAAATTTTAGTGGCAGGTTCGCGAAAAGAATGAGAAATACTTCTAACTGTTAGTTGATACCAGAAATGTCTGCCCATTTGTAGTCGCGCATGTATTGTCGGACAGATGGTTGTCGGACAGGGTTGGGGAAGGATAAGTCAAATAACAGCATTTTGTGATCGCTCACACCACTGACACATTGCACTGACTGTACCAAATCTGGAGTGGTGGACAAGACTAGATCCAATGTGTTATTATTGCGAGTTAGCGTGCTGACTTTTCAGGAAATGTTAAATGTAAAAGCGGGGTAAAAAAATTCTTTGGACCGGCAGGGGGATGCAGATAAGCTGATCAATTTAATGTCAGGAAAGCTAAAATCGCCACAAAATATATAATTGTCGTGAGGAAAGCGAAAATTAAATTCAAGAAAGACCTAGTGCAGATCGTTGGTGAAAGAGGCATCAAAATTCGGTGGGCGGTAAGAGGCAATCAGTATATTTGTGCTTCCAGGAGGCGAAATATTTACACAGAGGACTTCACTGCGGTAGCCAATATCAACAAGTGAAGGAAGGTGAACCCGATTTTACCAGCACGAGAAACCCGCCGCCCCTACGACCAGCCCCATCGAGCCTATGAATGGCGAAAGATGACATGTCTTCAAGCAGTTCGTCATTACTGCTGTCCGGAGTCAGCCATGTTTCGGTGGATACCGCAATATCACTCTGTTTTTTAAAAGAGCTTCCACAGTTTCCTTCTTTGGGATGAAACCGCGAACGTCAGCGAGCACTACAGGCATTGTTCAAAAGATACGCGGACGCACTGATGGGAGCTTGGACTTGTGTATACAACGCCAGGACCGGGCGCCGGTTCGTTCGCGGTGACTGCTATGCTTTTAATTCTTGCACGAACTCGGAGACACCGTCATAAATGTACACCTTGTTGCCAATAACGAGCTTGTCAAAATGCATCTTGAAGTTGGGACACCTCTGCTGGTTGGCAGCTCTCAACGAGCGCTAAAAACGCGACGAACGCTTCGCGTCATCTGCCACTTCGCTTCGATGCGCGGCCGTGTCGGGCGCAGTGGCCCTCCAGAGAGCGCAACCATGCGCTCGCGTTACAAGAGAAGGTTGCTAGTGACACGTCGACAGGACCAGATGGTATTCCGATTATATTAATAAAAAAGCTTGGACCAAAACCCAAGCAAACATTAATAGAGGTAGTGAACAAAATGGTAGTGGATGGCAAAGCCCCCAATGAATGGCGATCAAGTAGAATGAACATGATATACAAGGGAAAAGGGGACAAAGCGGACGTATGCAAATACCGTTCTTCAGAAACGCACTGCGATGAGTCTCGGTTAGCCTGAGCAGCTGTCTGTGGAAGGAATTTAGCAATGAAAGGGGAGCATGCCTCTAGCGTGCGAAGATGCGGTAGCGCGCGCGCTTCTTCGCTGCTATCGCGGTGGCCTCATTAATCCCATAGAATCATCGCTATATTTGAATCTAGCAATTGTGTATTTTAAGGTGCAGGCGACAAGAATAAAGCGGATGGCAGAAACAAAATTGTTGGAGCGAACCCACGCAAGCGCATTTCGTACAGCGCTGTTTGTGCCGTCTGCCCCGGCATGGTTTCGTTTTTGTGCTATCGTTCGTGCAAGCGTCGATTTAACTCTGCCAACACACGCACAAAAAATCACGTGGTTTGTAAGTGTGTTGGCGTTGGCCTGGGTGCTTCCAGAAGTCGCCGAACGCAGCGGCGAACAAGTGCCTATATAGAGTACGTGTATAGTCTCGCTTTTTCTGGTCGGCGTCGCCATTACGCGCGCATTGAACGAATTCCAGGACGGTGTAAACTACCATCGTGAGATGACTTTCACGACGTACGACAAGGGAATTATGCAACAATTGCATTATGCAACATATATAGGCGATAGAGTTTCAGTTGTAGGGCTGGACTATCTGGCTCATATGAAAAAAAAAAAACGTACCGGGAAAACGGAGCAACCGCGAACGTAACAGCGGGTTCTACTGAATGTTTGTTCTGCAAAGGGAAAATTAATCCTGCCTCTTTTCATTGCGAGGGCTAGAAGCGCCAGATGCGGAATTCCATCTCATATCGATATCACTGTTTCGCTGTGCCGCATGCAAGCACTATGATCAGTGCATTTGGTGACAAATCCTTTTATGCGCGATCCTTCCTCGAACACACGCTCACACAGTGAATTCTCGTTGCTTCGTACTCGCTTTTATAGCTCAAACTTTCGGTCAGTCTATTAGAACTGCATTAAGAGCGCGAAGAGTGAGCGCGTGTGTACGGCGGTGGTTTTGTAGCCGTGCTCCCTTTGAGCAGTCTTATATATAAATTTGTCGTTATAATAAACTTTTGAGATTCGCGACAAGTATTTTGAAGATGAAGACAATATATCCAACGGTTATTACGTTTAGGGACAAATTGTGCGCGCGCAAAGGGTGGGAAATATATACACTATTGTGCGTTTTTATCGCTGACACTTTCAAAAATTTCCCCGCCTCAACCGGTGGCTCGTTTGCGGTGAAACTGCACACAGATCTTGCGTATTATGGTAACTTTTGTATCGTAGCAAGCTTGACAATGGTACTTACTTAATTGAGCCGTGCATGATGCGAAAACGTAATCGTCTACGTAGAGATCGGCAACCAAAACCCGCAAACGACGCTTTTTCGCTGAAGGGCGGCAGTGGCGCCATCTGTTTTGGGCACTGGAAGCCGTCACGACTAGGCCGCCGAGGCGAGCATTGCAAACAATATTCTTTAAAAGGTAAAGCCTCGTTAAATCATCTGTTCTGATATTTTTCTGCTTAATTAGTCGAAAATGTTGTAAGCGCTTCAGTAGAAGCAGACGAAACGACAGGAACGGCATATTCAAACGGCCCGCGCTCCTTGCAACGCTCTCCTCGACGGCCTTGTCGTGACGCTCTGCGCTACCGCAAACAGATGGCGCCACTGCCGCCCTTCAGCGAAAAAGCGTCGTCTGCGGGTTTTGGCTCGTCGATCTCTCGTAGACGCTTACGTTTTCGCATCATGTGCGCCTGAACTAAGTAATTACCATTGTCAAACTTGCTACGATACAAAAGTTACCATAATACGCAAGCTCTGTGTGCAGTTTCACCGCAAACGAGTCAGCGGTTGAGGCGGGGAAATTTTTGAAAGTGTCAGCGATAAAAACGCACAATACTGTATATGGCCACGTACCAATGCTCAGGTATGGGTTTGGTTTATGGGGGTTTAACGTCCCAAAGCGACTCAGGCTACGAGAGACGCCGTAGTGAAGGGCTCCGGGAATTTCGACCTGGGGTTATTTAATGTGCACTGACATCGCACAGTACACGGGCCTCTAGAATTTCGCCTCCATCGAAATTCAACCGCCGCGGCCGGGATGGCACCCGCGTCTTTCGGGCCAGCAGCCGAGCGCCATAACCACTCAGCCACCGCGGCGGCTCTGGTCAGGCATTCGACGTCTCGATACTTCAAACTATTAAGTGACCGAAAATTTGTTCAAACTATGCTGATTAGAAACAAAAGGTAAAGGGGCAGCTTTGTCGCACTGAAATACGCGATTTTGACGGAAGCGAGGTGCCAGTTTGTAAATACCGCAGATTGGAATTAAGAGATTTCCCTGTCTGTGTACAGTACACACCTTACATACCCCTCTGGCAATAATGGCCCTCAGCAGCTGAGATGTTAGAAGAAAAAAAATTAATCTGACATTAACAGGTGATGCAACTTCACTCAACCACATAGCTCAAGCCACTGTTCTGCTTGAGGAAAGATAGGACACAACAGTAAGAGAAGACTATAAATCTATAATAAGAGAAGACTATAATATAAAAAAAGACTATAAAAGCTTGATATTACCCAGTTTGTGCACCCGAAGCATAAATCATGAAAATCAGGTTAAGTCCAGTTCCTGCTCAAAAAGTGCCTTCAAGAGGATGTAATTTTCCAGTCCAACAGTCTGAAGCTACCGTATAGAAACTGGCAGACGTCTTGAACCTGAAGGCAATAGATTAACTGGCCGTGTGATGGTTTCCATGTCATGTTGCATGGCATGAATTACTGCGGAAGACATCGTTTTCTTTATGCTCTTTTACAGTGCAGTTTTGGGTAATGCCAATTTCACAAACTGCCAGCAAAGCCCAGCGCTACAGAATCCGCCTCGTTTGCAGAGAGTTGCAATCCCAGTACCACTGCTAGGGCTGTTATCTTTGTAAAATACCTACAATGAACATTCAATTCAAAGGGCCTAGATTATAATGTTCAGCAAGAGCTTCCCTAGCACTGTCATCGCTCAAGTGCTGAATGAGGTGGTGGTAGGGGTACAAGCATCCCACTCAGTGATGATGCAATTAGAAAAGTCACTACCCTCCTGTAATAAGGTTGAAACTGGCCCCTCCTATGCAATAAAAGTAGGCACATGCAGTGCCCACAATCATCCTGTTTATTCCCTGATTTACATTTTCAGTGGGCTTCAGCACCCGTTTAAGTTGTCTCAAAGCAGTATGTTAGTGAAATTTCTTTGTTTTCATTAGCTTTGTGGAGCATTTTCTGCTGCAATGGCATAAACAGGAAGGCACTATGCGGTTCTGCAGGAACACTTCAGACTGTGATGCGACACACGGCAAGCACTTACCTCAAATATGAGTAGGTTACTCAGAGGAAACAATGTGGTGGTTGGGTATAGTCTTCAAGAAAAAAAACTGCTTTGTAACACGGTTTTTCCATACGGCCAACGAAGTTGTTACTCATTTATTCATACACTTCATTAATTACTAACAAGGCGTGTCAGTAGGAGTACTTTATTTGGCAAGGAAGTCCTGGCCGACGTGGGCCTAATGCGACTGCCTGTACGCCAAGGTGCAGACTTGTGGGCACATTCTTGAGCCAGTAGCCTGGAACGGGGAATAGGAGCCTTGGACCAGAGAATGCCGCGCCATGCAAGGTCAGCTGCTGCAGTCCCTCCACTAGTATCAGTCATACACAGGGTTGGATGCCATGAAAAGAGAAAAAGTATGCAAGCTCAGAACAATAAAATGCAACTAATAAACCACTAAGAGAAACCCACAAACAAATACACAAATATTGGAATGCATATAAAGGAAAAAAGATAGACATCTCCCAACAGGCTACAGCAGCAGCCCACGCACTCCTGTAGTGGCTTTGCGTATGGACACTAGAAAGATCCCCCAAAAAAAGGATAAAAGGAACATTGTTCAAGATGTGCCAGAGAAATCACACACAAAAAGAAGTGTGTACAACGCAGAGACCAAGAATGAATAAAAATAATCAAGACAAACAATGAAAGAGTTTCTGAAAGGCTTCTGAAGCTGACACACAGGAGGTCACAAGCTCCATATGTTAAACCCAAAACCTTAAAGGGGCAGAGACATCAAATTTTTGGTTGGAGTGTTCTTAGTTTCAAACATTGCATACTCTTACCCGGCACGTGATACGTGCTCTGCAATTCAAATATGCACATTAAATATTATCGCATCATTTATACTGAGCGATTTCGGTTTCTGAGTGTCGGGGTGCATTATGACGTCACTCCCAAGGAAGAGCAGCAACCCTGGTCATGTGGGCTCCAAAAGTAGTGACACAGGAACCGCTGCATCGTCTGGTCTCGTACACATGCTGTGCATATCAGGGCCTTTCGAAATGCCGGCCAGTACTGCGATATGCTTTATTTTCGACTAGTTCAAATTATAAAACAGATATTTGAAATTACAACACAAACATGTTTCCACAAAATGCAGTGATGAAAAGAAACATGTCATTCCTCTTCATAATTTATCGCATCCTAAAGCTAATTGAGCATCTCAATGAATGAGGGATAATCATGTAGAATGGTACAATTAGTCTGAGCCATAACTGTGTTCAGGAAAAAACATGACAGCTTGACTTTTTAAGCTGCCGAACGACAATCTTTCGGCTTTTCATTTCTCGGCCTTTTGGCGAAGATCATAGCACCGAAGCGCGGCCTTGTGGTAGAGCATCCGCCTCACATTCGGGAGGTGCTGTGTTTGATTCCCAGTGCCGCCGGGTACCCACCGGTTGCAAGATTTCGCCGCCATGGTGCTCAGCTCATCTAGGGTGAGATGCTTGGGAGAAGGGTCTTCGACCAAACCGTTGCCTTGACGGATCAGAGATAAGTTCCGGCGTCAAACAACCCTAAATCCATCCGGTGAGGTAGAAGTCCCATCTTTTTTTTTTAAACCAGTCATGCACACCTGCCGATGCGTGTGAGCCAGCCACAACGGTAGCAAGAAAATACCGCTGCACTTTGCTCGAAGGAGGTTTGTGAGCGGAGAGAGCTATGGCACATCTCTCTTGAGGCTAGAGAAGTGAATGTTAAGTTTTGTAACTGGCACAAGGTGAGAGTTTTGGACTGTGGGTTTTAACCACGTGGTGACATTTTTGTGTCCGCATTTGACGGGAATTTTGAGGCGCAGGCTATCCTTCCCACGCAGTGCACCCCTGCAGAGCCGAGCACTAGGCCGGGGGACCGCCTGTTCCCATTGGATTAATTGGCTGGTGGACCGGAGGCCGCGGGAATCGTACCCACGACCTCCCGTAGTCGAGGCGAGCACTCAAGCACGAGCCCACGGCTGCGGTGGAGATGCTCTTGTCACAGTTCAGACACTGAAAAGGCGTATGACGTGATGTGGCATTGTTGAGAAACATTAATGACACAAAAAATCGATGAACAGCAGCTTAAAGGGACACTGAGCAGAAATTGAAGTTGGCTTGTATCGATAGAATACCAGCTCCTGTTCCCAAGAACGCCACTCTTACTGAAAACAAAGCTCTTGTAAGGTATAAAATAGCAAGAACCAAAATACAGGTATCGCTGCCACAGGCTGATCTCGCAAGTACAAGCGTGCTCATTGTACTGCTCATTGTACTGCAAAAGAATACTTCAGGCTTTCAAGAAGGGACCCTTGAACAAGAGGGCTGAAAGGTTGGTTTGCTCATCACTGAGAAGCACTGCCTTTTACTGCCTTTCCAATGAAGGCACACTCTGGCATCCCTTTCGATAGCAGCAATGCCACAGGACAAGCATCAAGCGATTTCCACAAAAAGTAACAGCTTTTTACGACCTCGTCATCACAGCTCGAACCGCAGAGAAACTAGCCTCTATTTGTTTCTGCAACAGCCTACAAGATTGACGGGCCCTGAGAGCAAGATTTACAGATCGATTTTGATGCCACACTGGAGTGGCGTGGCACCTCGCATCAGTATACTGAAAGTGCATGAATTCTGCACATTACTATGACTACGGCTTATTCCAGAGAAAATACTTTTGAATGTAGCTGTGTCTATTCATATACACCAGACCAAATTTAATGAGCAGTGTGGCAACCTGTACACAGCCAACCAGTATACACGATGCTCACTTAATTGAAGACAAGAAAAAGACAGCTAGAACAGACAGGCTGCCATGCCTAATACTCATTAGAAGCAAAAATATGTCATGCCAATAAGAACGGACCGTGTGCTGGACACTCGCAGTATCGTTAAAACTCGCAGCAGACCTCTGCGTTAATTTCAGCCTGTCCTTTTCCGAGACTTGACCACTTTCTTGATGGTATCCCTCACAACTCGCCGATTTTTCCAGGTAAACGAAATTCCTCTTGACAATTCTAGGTTGCCAGACACCCTTTAAAACCGTCACAGCCCTTCAAAGAAATACAGTAGAACCTTGCTGTTCTGTTCTTGGTTCGTGTAATCTGCAGTATCACAAAACGAAAAATTATGCGTGTTGTGCTATTTTTATTCACAATACAAATTCTGGATAACTTTTTGAAGCGATTCCCTGGTATACATGTCCATAATTTTGCCAAATTGTGAACATAGGATGCATTCAGAGACCAAGAGAAAATACCAGCCAAGCTAGTCATCATTTTTGGATGCTTTGCCCACACGCACCTGAGCACTGCGGAAGACGCCGCTGCTGCCCTGCACAAAGGCAAGGACACAAAGCATCTTAAGAGCAGCTGCGGCTCTTCCACAATGCTCAAGTGTAAGGGGACAAAGTATCTGAGAACGGTAAGAAATAGTTGACGGACTGGACATGCCACGAAACTTCACCCCCATGGAAAACAAAAATATGGAAACAACTTGCAAACGCTAGAAAAGGAACTTTTCAAAATTTGTTCCAGCACATTCACAAAAGTTTTCATGAAGTGAAAGTGCCAATAAATGCCAGGGACTAGGAAATGGTGCAAAAACCTGAACATAGAGCCAGTCACGTGCAGACCAGCAAAAAAATTTTTCATAGGGGCTAATTCAAGCTTGTTGCTAAAACATTGCATTCATAACATCTAAAAAAAAATGAAGGGGGACAGGGGGGGGGGAACAAAAAAATAGAAGGGAAGGTGGCACAAACCTTTGCCTTAAAAATGCAAAAGGTCTTGTTGCGTACCATTTGCACAAGCTATCATGTCAGGATTTCGCATTCATTGAAAAGCAGTGTGTAATCACCTTGAAATCAGTGTGAGGCAGACTAGCCAGTAATTAAATTACTGTACTATAATTACAGTAATTAAATTACTTTTCTCACTAATTTCTAATGTAATTCATTACTTTTGTGGCCTGGTAATTTATTAATGTAATGAACTACTTTCAAGCAGTAATTTCACGAAAAGTAATTAATTACTAGCGATATTACTTTTGCTGCATACTGAGTCCATGCTTCTCCTCGTGTCTGCCATCCTTTGGCCTCGCGTTTGTGGAGATGAGCATATACAAAGCACAGACGCAGTTTATGGGGGCTTAACGTCCCAAAGCAATCGACTAAGGCTATGAGGGACGGCATAGTGAAGGGCTCCGGGAATTTTGACCACCTGGGCTACTTTAACGTGCACTGACATCGCACAGTACACGGGCCTATAGCATTTTGCCTCCACTGAAATGAGACGCCACAGACGGGATCAAACCAGAGTCTTTTGGGCCAGCAGCCGAGCACCATATAACCAATGAGCCACCGCGGCGACTCCCAAAGCAAGAATAAATTACGGGGGCACTTGAGACTACTTCGATGCTTTGAAGGCAAAAAACATTCATTTTTTAATTTATATTGTTTCCTTCCTTTCTAATGACACACCTACTCATTAGCATACAGTCATTAGGTAACACATACATTAAATGAATCATTATTTGCCAAGAAGCAACGCAGTTTTGTGGCCCATGGGTTGCGCGATCGCCTCGCAATCTGAAGGCCCTCAATTGGTTCAATTCTCTACACCTTAGGAAGAAATTTTTCCCTCTGCTCACGACATCATTGGGGGTTGTGGACCACGTTTCCTGGAAATCGACGACGACGCCAGGTATCAATGTCAATGTGTCATATAAGGCGTTCCCCTTAAAAGTGCACAACCAGTAATGGCCAGCACTCCAGGGAAGCGGAGCACGTGGACGAGAGGTGACGTGCGCATAGGCGTCAGCACTGCCTTGGTGAAGAGTCTGCATATCAGTCACAGGACTGGCACGCATCTTCCTGCACTGCACACGATCTCATACACAAACACACTGCGAGCGCTTGAGCAAGTACTTTGACGTCGCCGCACTGACAAGAAGTCTCAACTGACACGTCTAAGAAAGTTGTTCGTGAGTTTTCGGGTTTTTGTGGCCTCATTTGAGGCCCTATTTCTAACTGAAGGGCAACATAGGCAACAGCGTCTCAGCAACATGCAATGTATTTCCACCAACTTGCCTCCAGAACAAATCAATTGAACAGCAGAATTGGCAGCTTCTCGCGCCCCTGCGCACTTCTGGGATGATGCGTGGATAAGCAGTCAATGCACTCCCGCTGTTTACGCGGATGACAAATTCTTCAAAATCAGGATGGTGGGACCATATTACACATTGAACGACGTACTTCTGATTGAAGACTGATATGACAAAGAACTCATCTACATCAGCAAAGCGGCTGCTCAAATTGACTAAAGAGGGGCAAAATTTCTGACGCCCATTTTCAAGCTCAGTGGCGGTGCAAAAAAAAAAAACTAGAAATTTTGCATAAACTATGACCAATGCGCAACATTTTAGCACCGAAACTAAGTAATTTTCATTACTTAAGGCAGGTAATTGTAATGTAATATCATTACTTTTTGAGACCAGCAATTTGTAATATAATTTAATTACTTCTGTGATTTCTAGGAAAGTAATTAGTAATGGAATTTAATCACTTTTCAAAAGTAATTTTGCCATGTATGGTGTGGTGTCGGCGGCTGCCTAGGGAACTTCTCAGCGTCCTTAAGTTCTTACGCAAAAAATGACACACCACCCAGTTCCCTACATGTGACAATGTCCATGAGAAAAAGGAATATTGTGACAAAGACCACGAAGCTGGCTGTGGTGCGTTACAGAGCACTCGCGCTAGGCCAACGACCATTAAATTATATCTCTGCCGTCGTTCACCGCGCCTCGCTCTTTGGACGGCAACCACACAACAATATTATACACCACACAGCATTTGCATTGGAGGGAATGGCCAAGAGCATTTTCCATTTGGCTTTCTGCGTGCTAAAGGAATATAGACACGTAATTTTGGTGGCATGTTTTCTTCTCTACAACGATGCAGAAAATACTACTACCCATGAATCACCATGTGATATTTGCCCATCCCCGCTAAATAATTTATAATTGAATTTTTTCTGTCACACTGTTTCAGTTTCAAGAGCCGAACAATTGCTGTGACATCAAAGAGTGCTTTTGTGTCATGTGAGGCATGGAAAAACGCCCATATAATCTCTGCTTCATCGTTATGATTTACTGCAGTGCTGAAGCCAGCCTTCCTCAAGAGCCGGAATGACAACTAATGTGGAAGCAGCGATTATATTGCAGTTTTTCACGTCTCATGACCTACAACCTCTCTTTAAGGTCAGTCATCGTTAAGCTAGTGAAACTGAAACAGCACAAGAAAGAAATTCAGTTATATATTTTTTGGCAGCCATAGGAGCATACCACGCGGTAATCCGTGTATAATAATGCCTTACACCTCATTACAAAAAAAGATCGGTTTGGTTTAGGGGGGGTTAACGTCCCAAAGTGAATCAGGCTACGAGGGACACTAGTGAAGGGCTCTGGAAATTTCGACCACCTGGGGTTCTTTAACGTGCACTGACATCACACAGTACATGGGCCTCTAGAATTTCGCCTCCATCAAAATTCGACCCCTGCAGCCGGCATCAAACACACGTCTTTCGGGTCAGCAGCCAAGCCCCATAACCACTGAGCCACCACAGTGGCGTCATTACATTAAAAAGAAGAAACCACACACCCAAAAGTTAGGTGTGTATGCTCCCTTAAAGAACACCAGGTGCTCAGAATTTCCGGAGCCCTTCATTACGGCGCCCCTCATAGCCTGATTCGATTTAGGACAAACCCCCGTAAGCCATAACCTTTCAGCAAATAACTGTCACCATTTCATTAAATAACTCGTGCCATACCTTCTCTGCTTCTTCGACCTACACATAGAGGAGGTGAGTGATTGAGGCGTCATAATGAAAACCTAAGCAGTCAAGTCGAGTCGCATGGGCAGCATTTCAGCACTAATTCGTAAGTCGCCTGTGTGTATACATGCCACGATTTTTTTTCTTTCCGTGAAACGACCATTTCCTAGAGCAGGTTCATAGTAAAACCTCATTGCGATTTGATGCTTGAAAATTCTTCCAAGTGTTTCAGGATTTTGGTGGTTGTTGGTGTCGGCGGCACGCAGGTGGATGCAATTTCGTGACGACAGCAAGGCTATTGGACAATCGGACCTGCACTCGACCATTCGTTTTGGAAGCGGCCAGTGCCAAGCTGCATTTGAACTGCCTGAGCTGACGTTGCACGGTGCCGGCACCACCGCGGAACTTCACAGAACTAGTGCAGAGTGTGCAGCCAAATCAAAGAAACCTATCATGACCAATCTTAAAGCTGTAGTTTGGGCTTGTTCGTATAGCATATTAGAAGACATAGCGCAGCAAAACGGGACAGAGAAAAGGAGCGCACAGGACGAGCGCTTATCCTGTGTGCTCCTTTTCTCTGTCCCATTGTGCTGCACTACGTCTTTTTCTAATATAACCACAATGACCTGTCACACACTGCAACAGTGCCTTGTGAGCTTTATGCACCTCACAAGCTTCCAAACAGTCAAAGGACACCAAGCACATTGCCCACAATGTTCATCTCTTTAAGGGCTCTTTACACCATCAGCTGTAAAAAGGTCTTAAGCTTAGAGGCCTTAAAATTAAGCTTGCCTCTCCAGTTGCCTCATGCGCTCCATTCTAGTTGGCTGCCTGGGTTCAAGCACCTTTCCCACGTAAAACCGATGCTCGGCGAAAGTGGCACAGCACTCATTTTAAAATTCTCACAGAAGGTCGAGGGCTCACTTTGTGGCGCCTTAGAGCCTTTGCTGCCTCAGCATTTTAACGTCCCATTTGTTCAGCCTCTGCGCCAGCAAGCCAACGCCGGACTCGAAGCAGGAATCGGGAAGGTCCCTGCATACCACAAAACTGCCAGTCAGTTTTTAAAGTCGTTTTCTGAAATAAATATGAATTTAAAAGAACATGTTTCGCGGTGCAGACGCCAAAGCGTAATTGCTTATCTCACCGCAATTTTTGCACCTGTTTCAGAAAGCGGATTGTAACAGCACCCCACAATTGTAAAGTGCAGCATTAAGTCAACACTCTACAGGCTTTCCCAGTCGCGGAGCCACAAAAAATCGGACCGCGTACAAAACTCATCGCACAAACGGTAAGTTCAACTGGACTGTTGTCAAAAGTTTCCCGCCTTTTTTCGGGAGCACGCAAAAGCTGGTAATTATGCGTGTTTTACATGACCATGAGCTATGTTGGGTTGGGTTGACAAAAGATATAAAACACGCTCAGCGCAAGCTCTTTTCTGTTGAACTGCACAGAGCTTTTGAGCAGAACTTACGAAAAAACAGATGAGTCTTTCCCTCCGGGCCCTTGGGTCCACTGCCGGGAAAGCGGGCTCAGCGCTTTATCTGCTAACACAAAATATTCGCGCGCAAGGAAGTTGACAACGAATGCCGAGTGTCAGATAACGGGCAGCACTCAGTAATAGAGATGGGTCGCTCAGGAGTGAGCCGGATCTTCTGAGCCGCTCTTTTAAAAGAGCGGGTGAGCCGTGGCTCAGTAAAAGTGAGCGGCGGTTCTTTTGGAGATCCGGCTCACTGATCCATAGGACCGTAGTCCAGCGTAGTGATCCGTGCCGAACGGCGAACTGTCTGTTCCGTCAGAGCTGTGTCGCTGGGTTTTCTGCCGGGTGCGATTTTCGCGCCATCTGTTAGCAGTGCGAGAAAGCTGGTTTGTCGTTCAGTTAGCCGTGTCGAACCGTCCGTCAGAGCTGCTGGGTGCGATTTGCGCGCCATCTATTAGCAGTGCGAGAAAGCTGGTTGAGTGAACGGGTCGCCCGCTCTCTGAACGAGGGATCCGGATCTTTTGAAGAGCCGGTTCTTCGGCTCAGTGAGCCGAATGGCTCCTTTGGAGATCCGGATCTTTTGAAGAGCCGGGTCTTTGGCTCAGTGAGCCATTTGGCTCCTTTGGAGATCCGGATCTTTTGAAGAGCCGGGTCTTTGGCTCAGTGAGTCGTTTGGCTCTTTTGGAGAGCCGCTTTTCTGGTGAACCGATTCTCTCGTTCAGTGAGCCATTTGGCTCTTTTGGAGAGTTGCTCTTTTGGTGAACTGCTTCTCTCGTGCAGTGAGCCGTGCGGCTCTTTTGGAGATCCGCTTCTCTCTCGTTCAGTGAGCCGTGCGGCTGTTTTGAAGGGGCGCTTCTCTCTCGTTCAGTGAGCCGTTCCAAGAACCGTTCAATCAGAGCCGGGTCTTCTGGCAAAGTGCATATTTCTGGGCGAGTTGGTTGAGATACATTCCGAGCAAAAGAGCGCTCGCAGAGCTTGTCTTCGCTTTGTGTTGTCCTGCGGTGTTGTGTCTTCCTTGTCGTCCGTTGTCTGCGAGCGCTGTTTCGCTCAGAACGTGTCTTCTGGCAAATCATTGGCAAAGGATGGCGCTGTTCGTTGACAGCTGTTGTTCGAGCGATGTCTCACGACTCCCACCGATCTTGCATCGTGAGCTGGTGCAACATTTCGAAGGTATTAGTAAAAATACCTATAACACGGTTATTCTACTAATGCACATATCGTTTTTTTTTAAAGCCAAATAACTAAACTCTATAGCAGAGGTTACAGTGTAACCTGCTAGTTATTTGGCTTTCATGAAAACAAAACAATATATGCATCCGTAAAATAGCCGTGTAGTAAATTCAGGCATGGTCTCTTCCTTTTCTTTAGAGAGGAACAGGGCCTCTCCAGGCAGTGTTTGAAGATGGGGACGATTGTCAAATGCAGATGATGAAGAGAGGAAATATATCTACATAAATGTACAAAGGCAAACTGAGTTACAGAAGCAGATCTCATACAGACGGCCGAACTAACTCTAACTAAAAAAAAGGTAATTCTCACACAGAGAACATACACTACAAGACCTTACTTATCGACCCACGTGTTAAAGCCTAGGTATATTTGCAGAATTACAAGCCACTGCACGGAGCCTCTAGCTAAACTAGGCAATACCGACTTGTGATTTGTAATGCATTTGCTTGCGTTTTTGTAAGTTTTATAAACAAAGAAGTTAGGGCGGCCGTATTTCGAGGCCCGTCCTAAGTTTCGATAACCAATGAAGGTAGCCACCTACAGCCCTGAAGTTTGACACAACCTCGAGCCCAGGGCTTGGATAAAAGAAAAACACAACGAAAATTTCCGAAAAACCTATTATTACGGGAGCCCTTACCCTTATTCCGTGCTCTTTCCCTTCCCCGCCCCATCTGCGCGTCGCCTGCGTCGCCTCTCGAAGGATGACAAGTTTTCTTTCTTTTTTTTCTCAGCTAACTGGCGGTGCCACTAACCCACTGGCTCGTCCCAGAAATATCAGATAGCGGAGGCCCGCGACGCCTCGGCGCCATCAAGAATAGAGACGCGCTTGAAGGAGCCGGTAACATGCGGAAGGAAAAAAAAAAGTGATGGTCCCTGCGCCGCACTTGTGGAGAGAGGGAGTGGAAAGGAAAGAACCACGGCTCACTCGTTCTTTAAAGGAGTTGCTAAAAAGACCCGGCTCTTTCCTGAGCGACCCAAGTGAGCGGGTGAGCCGTTCAAATGATCCGGCTCACTTCAGTGAGCGGAGCCGTTCTGAGCCGCTCACTGAAGTGAGCCGTTTTGCCCATCTCTACTCAGTATGTGCATACCAACAGATAGCAAGAACAAATTACTCACGTGCAACACGATCGCACACTCCTCCCGCCGACCGGCCGTAGTGCTACTGAAAGCAATGCTCGGCTCGGCTCAAACATGAACAGGAAAAAAAAAAAGCCGATGTGAAGTTTTTTGATCAAACCAGATTCGACGTCATGGGTTGAAATAATGCTTGCGTTATTTCGACCTAGTTGTAAGCGAGGCAGGATTGGCTGTGAGCGCCCGTACGTCATGTTCGGCGATGTGTCGCGTTTGTAAGAAAACTTAGTGAATGTTGCAGATTATTGTTACAAGTAATGTTTTCTACGAGAAAAAAATAATTCCGAAGCACAGACATTGAAGTACAGCACTTGTTGTCATGACAACGGTGGGACGCCAGCACAGGCGCCTGCTTGCAAATGGTGCCTCTTTGCCAAGGTTCAATGCGCGCCGCTCAGTTGACTTGCACCTTGTGCACGGTCTTTTTACTTCGCTAGCTCGGCAGACACAAACGGTAAGTGCAGTTCCATTCATAAGGTCTGTGGCGCGCTCCTTTTCTTTCGCGAGGAGGGAACGGTGCATTGGAAAGGTGTTTAGTGAAAGTTGCACGACTCAGGATGCCGTTTCGCAGGTTGCTCGTTCACCACGAGAGGCCACAAGAGAATAGGTTCGAGAGCCCAATTATCCCTGCCCGCAGGAAGCACGGTCGCTCATCGCGCCGAGAGTAGTTCTCATCTAAGAACAAAAGGCCTGATCCGAGGATTATGTAAAGCACGCGCAATACAGCAGCATAGCACTAAGGTGGGTTAATTTCTGTACATTTTGTTCCATGCCTATGTATGCATAGTAAGCTGATTCTTGGATGCACGCTGGCTTCGGCAGTGTGGTCACTAGGGTGCACGGCCAAGATTTAAAGTTGTCTCTTTGAGGCATAACCCTCTTGATTGCGCTATGCGAAATGCATCGAAATATAGCGAAATGTAGTAGCAGGTCTGAGCATAGCTAGAAAAAGGTGGGGGGGGGTGGATATGGCAGAAATGTATGACAATAAACCTGTATGTATATTGTGTGGCATCTGTCGCCGTCCATTCTGTGATGTGCGACGTTATAGGAAGTTTACGCTTAGTCAGGCATGTTATTGTCTTTTCGTCAACTTCCTTGACAACTATTTTGAAAATAAAAACTCAACTTCGGCTTCGCGTGTGCCTTCTTCACGCGACACCACTGCTCTATGGTGAAGCCACCCTACCAAGTTATAAAGCCATCATGTTGCAGCGTCAAGAAAATGTTTCTGAAATTTTGAAAGAGGTCAAAAGTGCCCGTTTTTGTAGCGTCCGTATGTGGGATATAGGTGCGCCGGACCGTGGACCACCACTGTCCACACCGGTTCGTAAACATAGGCCCTGAAGTTTAATTTCATAACAAAAATGAGTATGGCTGCAAAAACAAAAATCTGCTTGGATTTGGAAAGTTGCATGCACACCTTTGCAGAAGAACTGAGGATTGGGCGAGTTGGTGGTTATCCATCGCATTAAAAACCAGCGTTAAAACACACACAAGAGGACGAGACGAGAGACACAGAAGGCGCTGAACTTACAACTGAATTTTATTCGACAGTAAGAAGTCAATTTATACAATACACACACACACACATGTAAGATTGTCCCGTCAAACACAGATGTACTGTAATCACCCAAATGTGATAAACCACCGGCCCTCAAAAAAAACATTAAACAAATTTCCAAGGCAGATGCACTATCATCAACCCTGCTACCCACAATGAAGACACCAAAAAAAACATTAAACAAATTTCTGAGACACGTGCGCTATCATCAATCCCGCTACCCACAATGAAGACACTTCATTCTGGGTAGCGGGGTATATATGTAGCCTTCAGCATCTGTTATAATGTGTTTCGGTATATATATGACGAAGCGTGCCTGGAATTGTTAGGATGCTCAAATACCCGAGGTGCAGTGTGTGCAGTGCAATAGTCTCTGCTTTAATGCCTGTAATGACTTGACCCGAGTTTATTTGGTTCTGTATGAGTCCGACAATTTCTTGCATTTATTCTTTGCTGTGAAATTCTTTGTTCAGAGTCTAACCATGCGGAATACCCTTCAAACCGGTCTTGGTTGCTTCGGTTGTGTCTTTGCATTGTTGTTTTATCATTTCTCAGGGCAAAGTTCTCAACAGGCTTCTTGAGTGAGGCACTGCGCTCCAGTTGCTCCACACCCAAGGCATCTTACATTCTTAATGACTTCATCATTAAATGCTGTAATGCTTCTGTGTCGCCAATGAACAGAATGGTTGCTAGCCATAGCAGGCGAGTTGTGATCATTTAGAGCAAGTTCTTTTCTCCTAGACTGCTCATTAACTAGGTCAGGTGCACTGTGGTCATTTTCTTCAGTAAAGGAAAGACTCCTCATATCTCCTGCTTTTCCAGAGCAGTAGCTTTTTTATGACTTTTGATAGAGCTTCATTGCTATGTATTGAAGCTTCATACTGATCCCAGGAGCTATAGTCATGAGCATAGTTCCATCAAACCTGCTGATTTCTGGTCTAAAAAGTTTGCCTATTGGCCTCGCTTCTCTCTGATGCGTCCTGAGAGCTTAAATAGCGAACTGATGCACGTGGATTTTAGTTGGTAGCATGTTGCAGTTCCGTATTCCTTCGCATCACATTAATCTATAACAGATGGAGGCGCAGCTTCCAGCTGCTTTTGGAGCTTGGCTCCTAGCTTCCAGTCATCAGGCGCTTTTTGGTTTCTTTTTCAGCATTGGGTGGGGATGCCTCTATCAAAAGAATGGTCAGATTAACATGCAGCTCAACTACGGGTTTGGATGGGGAGGATGGCGGGTTGCCAAGATTTCAATTACTGTTGCAATGCCAGCTGAGTGCCGTGCACGACAAAGCTTTTCAAGTTGAAGAGAAAAGTGCACAGGTAATGCTGGTACGAAATACCGTCGGTGCTCGGTGTTTCTGTCGCTCTAGTGCAGAAACTGGTTGTCTTCTTCTTCAAGGACGTCGGGTCCTGGCTGCTGGCAGTGTAAAGTTCTACACTTTCAGTGTTCTCGGTAGCAGCTTCTGTAGTAGTCTTCAGCTCTCCATTCATGCCTGCAGAGTTCTGGATTTTTGGTGCCATCCTTCTGGGAAGTGACCATAGTTCAAGACCCACAAGGGACACCAAGGCAGAGCTATTAACTGGAACCTTAAATGGCTACTGAAGAAAGATGATAGGGTACGTTGGAAGTGCTAGCTGCAACGAGAGCTTCACCTCTTCTGTGATGTTCAGTTCATCGGTACCAATTTCCAACTAAGCTCTCTGCAGTGAGTGCCTTTGCAACTGGGGCCATATGATGTACCATTTTCTGCCTTGTCGGCGCCGTGCCCACCTCTCTTCCTCTCTCGGTGCTTCTCTGTTCTCTCCAACAATTGTTTCTTTTGTAAATTAAATTAGTCTGCACAGATCCTTCGATTTGTCAGCAAAGTTTTCCCCTCTTGGCTGGACCAAGCTTACCTGCCAGCTGGTACATCTGGTCATATTTGGCATAACCATGGATCCAGATTGTTCAGGGTTATGAACCAACCCCATTACAAGTCTTGGGGGAATGTATAGTATGTGGATAAAAATGTCCACTATTTGTTTGAGCTAGCATGATGGGTGCATTTCGAGCACATTTGATTATTGTGGTTGGCTCAGAATTATGCCTTTACTGTGCAGGACGTGGATGAAAAATTTGCTCGGGATTCTCTCCAAATTCGGCTAGCTGGCGCCGAACCAGAGCTGGTGCAAGCAGTGCTTGCACTTGGCAAGGTGAGTGCACTGTGTCAGCTATGTTACATGCATTGCATTAAATAGTTGTCACTGATTTCACTTTGAATTGTTGCCACTGTTTGCCTACTCACCTTTGCTTTGCTGTGGCTGCATAAAAGCATTACAGAAAACATGCTAACAGCAGTTTATTATGAATGACATACGCACTGGGAGTAGTGTGAGGGATAAGTGTGACAGCAGTGGGCAAAACAGTAAAAAAAGAAATGTTTCTCTAATTCAAGTCCGGCTTTATTTTTATTTGTTTGTGCCTTTTCCCCTACTTCATACTGTGTTGTAGCCCCTCGGTTCAGGTTCTTTGATTTTGGCTGCATGGTGGTAGAACTAGCCAGGAAAGAGAATTACAACCCATCTGTAAATTTTCATCCTTTGGGTAATGTTTCAGTCGTGACTGCATGCCAGTTGACCTCTGGGATCCTTTTGGAGTTTCTTTCAATCTGCAGTGGTTCCTTGTTTCAGGATCTGTGCAAGTTTCTGGAGCAAGGAGTTGTCCTTGGCACCTTGAGGCACCTCCTGTTTTATCCCACAGAGCAGAGCAAGAAATGGTGTGTGCAGAATGTCCCCTCTCTGCTCCTAGCATGCGTGTATTCTTATAATTGTCCTGCATTTGATCGACGCATGGCCTTTGCTGGTTTGCATATTTTTCTTTTTCTCTGGTTTCTTTCACATTTTTTTTCTTTTCCATGATTCCATGAGGAGTTGTCAGAATGGCATCATACACATTCATTCGATTGTGGTTGGTTGTGATTGAGCCTTAGCGTAAGGCATAACTTATGTCAGCTTAAGAAGTTTTTTCACAGGCTTTGTCTTGTGATGTGTTTGATGCCTGAGGTCTGCACGTAGGTGGAGTTTCAACTATGATACATTCACCCCACTTCTTCATGACTGGGGGAGAAGGAGATTGAAAGAAAGCAAGGAGAAAGTTAATCGAAGTGGCTCACATAACTGACGAGTCAGAGCCCATTTTTTGAAGTAGCCATTCTTTTTTTCAACAACTGCCATCGTACTTGTTGTAGGTTTGACCTGCGCACTGGTGTTTGTGTGTGATGACCTGTGCTCGTCACTGGGCGAGGGGCAAGTTCTCACAATGGTGCGTCCATTCTTGATGCCGACAGACGCCTCGGAGGTGTCTCTTGCTCGACTGGCGTACGCAAGCACGGCCTTGCAGCGGTTGCCAGAGCTCAGCAACGTCACTGCTGACAGTGAGTGCAAGTGCTTTACTTTGCCACGGTTACGAACCTGCGAGGTCTTGATTATCACCTGCAGTAGTTGTTGATGTGCTTAACGAAGGGCTCCAAGAACTGGGGTAAAACTTTTGAGGTTTCTTGGTTCTTGGCAGTGCTTCCATCTTCCCATGACGCGGACACTGTGTGATGCCTTGCTGCATTTGCCGAGCTGTTATGCTTCTGCTTGTGCATTTTGTTGAGTGCAACATGTTTGGCTCATTTTTGGCACCTAGCACAGTCTACTAATGTGCCAAACTGAACGACTTCGAACATAGTACTTAACAGGAGGCAACAGAAGGAAGGAAATGCCCTCTGTTTTGCAGTGCAAGCTCATGAACATTGTTCCTTCATTCAGAGAAGGATCTGTTCCAAGGAAGCTGCACCTGCCATTTCATTTCTGACTCTTGTTGCAGAAAAGATAACGGCCGCTTTGGAGACTGAGGATGTGGACACCATTGCGGAGTTGCTTCTTGCTTATCTTGGGGAGGCTGCTGGAAAGATTGACCAACCTCTTACTGTGGTGAGCTAACAATTTTTTTTCCCAAGTACAGTAAAAGCTCATTGCTTTGGCCTCCGTTAATTCGGAAATCCGGATGATTCAAACTGACGGCTCTGTCCCAGCGAGTGTCGGATGCTCGCTAATTCAGACGCAATGGATCGCACACCGGTTATATCAAATGGACTTCCGAATGGAGGCTGTGTTCAGGTATGAATGGTGCGGCAGGAGATCGTCGAAATAGCTTTACTCAAACCTGAATTTCATTCTGCATAGTCGCTTGCTTACTTCTGACTGCGTGCAATGGCAGGCAGGACGACGAACGGGTGGCCTCATATCGGAGAACACTTTGACAGCATAAGTTCTCTTGGATTTGGCTGCACTAGTTTCATGGAGTTCTGCAATGTTGCCGCCAGCATGCAGCATCAGCTCCAAGTGTAGCTTGCCACTGGCTGCTTCCAGAACGAGTGATAGAGTGCAGGCCTGGTTGTCTGGTAGCCTCGGTGTTGCCTTCAAATTACAGCCAGCTGCAAGCTGGCAACATCAACGGTCACCGTAATCTCATACCACATGACGAATTTTCAAGCGGCAAAACACAGTGCAGTGTTGCATGTAACCAGGCCCAGGAAATCTTCGTTTTAAAAAAGTTGTTGAATGTACAGTCGAGCCCACATATAACGGCCCCACTTAACGAACTTTCGGTTGTAACGAACTAGACCTGCGCAACCGTCAAAATATACATTATTTCAATGGCACAAAATCACACGTATAACAAACGTCATTAAGTCCTGCTGATCGGTTACAGCGAACGGACGGTGTAAACCCGGCGCTGCAATGCGAGATAACCTGCCTCCAACCCTTTTGTGCGCTTGGCGTGCGGTATGCTTTCCCAAGCCTCATCACGAGCGAACTGCCCGCCCTGTTTCGTGCCGCACTTGAGCGAGCTACCCTTTCGTTGCCGACGCGACTTCCAAGATCGCCCTCCCGCCCCTCCTCGCAACTACACTCCTTTATCCTCACCCTCTTCCAAATCCACCCGTGGCCTCTGCAAACAACGCCGCCGCCGCCAGTATCGATCGCGGAGGCCGCGCACTGTGAAGCAGGCTTTCCGTGGGAGCCAAGAGGTGGCTGCACTGACACTCACGGACGCCCCTTATTGGTCTCTCCGATGGCGCTGTGCGTGTGTATCCTTAGCTTGATTGGCTTGATTGCCACCTGTGCATGCTGCACGCCCACCCCATCACGCGCTTTTGTCACTCTTGTTGCGGTGCGGACGTTTCGTTGGCTTAGTTCAAATCTTGGGCCCAGGTTGTAATTCGGGATGGCGGACGGGAACACCGAGCCCACTTCCATTGTGTTCAGCTGTAGAGATTATGAAAGCGGCCTGTGCTGTGGTGACGGCCACTGGCTAGCAAAACTGCTTCCGCAAGGGCGGCTTCGTCGACACAGTGTCTGATGCCGAGCCTGATTCTTCGGAAGATGACCAGCCCAGCGCCAATTTGTGGTGGCGTGTCACCAACTCCGACATGGGGGTCATGACATTGGTTGGAATGATTTTATTTCTGTTGATGACGCCGACACCACGGAACAGTGCACAAACGAGGGCATCGTTTCTGAAGTGCGGAACGAGAGTGACGCAGAGGAATCAGATGAGGATGAAGCTTCGGAGCCAGCACCCATAAGCGTGCCTGTAGCAATGAGCTACATAGATAGCCTCAGACAACTCGTCTATGCCAAGGGCCTCGGCGATAGCACGCTTCTGCTTAAAATAATCTGGAAACCTCAATCATCGGATCTGCGCTGCAAAAAGAGACGATCTTCGCGGACTTTTCCGCAAAGAAAAATTTTTTTGTTTGACAAGCAGCTGTCTTTAAAGCTCTGGTCCACTTACTACGAACTTCGGGATATAACTAGCGGACGCCGTGTGACGCTCATGTTTGTTATAAGTGGTCTCGACTGCATAGCACAGATGATTTACAAGATGCGCTGAAATGCTACCCATGGGACTTGACTTGACCGCCTAGGTTTACAGTTCTGATGCCACTAACAGCTACTTGCCTCCTGCTTTCTAGACAGAACTGTCATTAATTCACTAATGACATAAGCCGTCCTTTGTTGTCATTAAAGTTGCCACAGTGGCTCAGTGGTTGTGGTGCTCAGCTGCTGACCCAAAAGGTGTGGGTTCGATCCCAGCTGCCGCTGTTGAATTTCGATGGAGGCAGAATGCTTGAGGGCTGTGTACCGTGGGATGCCAGTGCACATTAAAGAACCGCAGATGGTCAAAATTATCTGAAGCCCTCTGTTACGGTGTCCTTTATTGTCCGAGTCACTTTGGCAAGTGATCGAAAACAAGCATACTGCTTCACAGCTGCTGCCTCTGCTTTGATGTGCAAGTGTTTGTTTGTTACTGTTAAGTTTTGTGTATCACTTGTGCTGCACCATTTTTATTTGAAACCTTGCAGAAAGCCCCATGTGGATTCTAAGGCAACAAAACGATGCCATCTGCGCTACTTTGGACCTTCTTGCCAACATATTTGGTACAGTTGTGGAGCACTCGGTCAGCAAGGGCAGCAGCCGATCAATTTCGGCAGCTGATGCAGAAGTTGTTCAAGGTGCATTCCTAGCCTTCTTCCTTGCATGTGTGCAAGCGTGCATGCTTGTGTGTATGTGTCCTCATTTTACATAAAAATACACTCATGAGATGAAATGCCAGTGTTCAATTACTTAGGGTTTCAGTGGCTGCTTTAGCCAGTTTTGGGAACTGTGGGTACATAAAGCCTAATACAGGGTCATGTGTGGCACTTCGCACAAATGAAAGAATGGAGGCGTTGCAGAATAAAAAAAGCGCACAATGTGCAGTTAGTGACCTGTGTGTCATCCCATAGGAAACATGTTAGTCTGGTCATCTAAACCGTTGTTAACGAGTTTGATTTAAACAAATTCTTTAAGTTTTGTAGTTCAAATAGGATTCAGAATTCGCCTTCATGATTGCTGGGGCGACGTGCAGGTGAGCATGAAGGCATTCCGAAAAGTCAAGCAGCAAGTTGTGGCGCATGTGAAATTTCAGTCACAATTTACTGCAATGTCTCACAGAGGTACAGAGAAGTCAGAAAAATCAAATGCATTCCAATCTTAAGGTCTGAAGAATTGGTTAACAGTTGTATTGCAGAATAAGCTTTCAAGTTAGTTTCGTTTTGCGAATGCTTCTTTGAAGCAGAACCCGCATTTCAGAACTCGTTCATTTGTGGGAAAATTTGTTGCATTATATTGTACAGTATCCTGAGAGGGTGTTGGAAGTATTGTATATATATGTGGGTAAGGACCACATTTTTTTCCACCATTTTGGCAGATTTCGGCCTTTACCTGAAAGCAGAATTTTACTGTTTCGTCATCTGACTATAGTCTGGGGTCCTATAAGAAGTTTGTTTTAGCAGATGTGCCACTATAAAAGGCATATGTGAGAATGCTAAGTGTATCCAAATATATGTTATATGAAAGATTGAATAAAGTGGCCATGCAATGAGAGGACAATTGCAAATGGAACATTTATTGTGGTTCCCCAGGGCTGCCGGGTACCCACCGGAGATAAAATGAGTACAAGTTTTCTGCTGGTCTGGTGCTCAGCTTATTTAGGGTGAAATGCTTGGGAAATGGGTCTTTGACCCCACCGTGAGTAAAAGAAAAATAAAACCTTGTTCCATGGCACTCGGCCACAGCTGCCCTTGCGCCATAAAAATTCATTCATGTGTGAAGAAGAAGGGCATCCTATATTTACTGAGGAAAAGAAGAGGTAGCCGCACTGCCATCGCTCAGACCGACTGCCTGCTGACCTGAATAGACCAGAGACTCGGTCACCGCCGTGGTTTCGCCGCCGCCTCAGCATTAACCTAAGCCCCCGTTACATTCGGTGGAGGTTCGGTTTAGCATCCTCGTACCACCCTGGACCTGTGCAACCGCACGCTACCGACCCCCGCTATGCCCGCTATGCCTGAAGCCGCCCACCACCAAGCCGTGCAGGTTGGCTCACTAGGCCTCTGTTCCGGCTCCCTCCGGCAGCGGGACCCGGCACTCTTCAGCGGTACTCACAATCATGACGCTGAAGACTGGCTCACATCATACGAGCGGGTGAGCACATATAACAATTGGGACGATACCACCAAGTTGAACAATGCCTTCTTTTATTTGACTGGCGTTGCCAACCTGTGGTTTCGAAACCACGAAGCAGACTTCTCCACGTGGACTGCTTTTAAGGCGAACCTCACCGAAGTGTTCGGAGGTCCTGCTGTGCGCAAGCTACGCGCCGAACACCGCTTGCGCGAGCGCTCTCAGCAGTCGGGTGAGACGTTCGCCAGCTACATTGAAGACGTGGTCAACCTATGCTCGCGTGTCAACCCCCAGATGTCCGAGGCGGACAAGATCAAGCATATTCTGAAAATCATCGAGGATGATGACTTTCAGATGCTGCTGTCGCGAGATCTCCGCACCGTTGCCGAAGTCGTCAGTCTCTGCCAGAGCTACGACGAGCTGCGCAAGCAGAGGCTCATCACTCGCCAGCACGCAGCAGCGGCTGTCCAGTCGCTTGCCGGCCTGTCGGCTGCACCTGACCGCTCGCAACTGTTGGCGCACATCAAAAATTTTGTGCGTGAGGAAGTTGCAGGTCAGCTGTTGCTTCTGCCATCCCCCTCCGTGCAATCTCCATTCCTGGCGCCCGACCTTCCCACTGCCATCAGCGAACAAGTGCCTGAGGCCCTTCCACCGGCCCCTCCGCCCGCACCAGCACAGCCGCCCGCACCTGTCGCTGCACCCCTGACCTACGCTGCCGCCGTCGCACGGCCGCCTAACTACCGCCCAACCTACGCTCCACCTCAAGCGTCTGTGCCTCAAGTTCCTCACGCTCCGACGCCTTTTTTGCGACCGCTTCGGCAATTTGGCTATCTCTGGCGTACTATTGACAATCGGCCTATTTGTTACTCTTGCGGACTGCCTGGTCATGTGGCCCGGCTTTGCCGTCGTCGTGCGCTGATCTCCCCAGTTGCCGGTTACTGGCCTCCTCCCAGTGACTACTCACCGCCAGCCGAGACGCCACAGAGTCGCCCGCTTTCCCGTGATCGCACCACCTTCTCCACCCGGCGGTCACCTTCTCCTCGTCGCCGCTCCCTTTCTCCCATGTGTCGGCACCCGAATCTTTCGCAAGAGGAAAACTAGACGCCGCAGTTCTTGAGGCGAGAACTGCGCCACCAGCGAAATGTCCAAGGCCTCAGTTATGTCCCGCCAATCTGATCGCCGTTTCCGTAGAGGGTGTTTCTGTTCTGGCGCTTGTGGACACCGGCTGCCATGGCCGCCTCCTTTTGCCGCTCCTTGGGAAAAGTGACGACCCCACTTTCTGGATTCTCGCTGCGCACCGCAAGCGCGCAGGCTATTGCGCCGTTAGTGGCGTGTACGCCTCGCGTCGTCATTCAGGAAATTCTCTACGTGTTTGAATTCGTCATTTTACCAACCTGCTCTCTTGAGATCATCTTGGGTTGAGACTTCCTGTCCCGCCATAACGCAGTCATTGATTGTGCTCGTGCTGAACTTGAGTTCTTTGCGCTCAGCGGTTCCACGCCGCTCGATGCCCCTTCTGCTACTCCTGCCAAAGCCGTCGTTGCTGAAGACACTGAACTGCCTGCCTGTTCTTCTGTTCTTGTGCCCCTCACTTCTGACCTTGTTCGCGACGGCAACATACTTTTTACACCATCGCCCCTCTTTCTGTGCCGCAAGTACCGCTCCATACCTTATGCCGACCTCACTCTGTCAGCTCGCCTTAGCGCGTTGTTCGTGACCAATCCGTTTACATATGCTTCCGCTGTGCATCGCGGTGAGTGCCTGGGTACCATGCAAATCATTCACTTCATTCTCTACCGCGATGAAAATGACAATTCCCCATCCCTTGACGTCAATGCCGTCAGCCCGCCGGTTCCTGCACCCGACACTTCGTCTCCAGACGTTTTCCTTCCCTCCATCGACGCCTCTCTTCCTGCACCTCAACGAACTCAACTTCTCGCTCTGCTTCATCAATTTCGTTCCTCCTTCGATTCACACCAACCCGCTTTGACCCGCATGTCGACTGTCGCCCACCATATCGACACCGGTGACCACGCCCCTCTGCGTCAGTGCCCATATCGTGTCTCAGCCACTGAGCGCCAAGTTATTAAAGACCAAGTTGACACCATGCTTCAGAGTGGCGTGATCCAGGCCTCACACAGTCCCTGGGCTTCTCCCGTGGTCCTCGTGAAAAAGAAAGATGGCTCTATTCGTTTTTGCGTTGATTACAGCCGCCTGAATAAGGTCACATGAAACTCTTTCGCGCATTGATGATGCTCTGGACTGCCTTCAAGGAGCGGAACTCTTCTCTTCTCTCGACTTATGCTCTGGGTACTGGCAGTCCCCATGGCAGCTGACGACCGCCCTAAAACCGCATTCGTCACCCCTGATGGCCTGTATGAAATTACCGTCATGCCTTTTGGCCTCTGTAATGCTCCGGCTACTTTTGAGCGCATGATGGACAGTATTCTGCGTGGCCTGAAATGGAAGTCGTGCCTGTGTTATCTCGATGACATCATGATATTTTCGCCCGACTTTGCCACTCATCTATCCCGGCTGAAGCACGTCTTAACATTCCTTACGGACGCTGGCCTTCAACTGAACTTAAGAAAGTGTTGATTTGCTGCTCCTGAGCTGATAATTTTAGGCCACGTTGTGTCAAAAGAGGGCGGCCGCCCCGACACCGCCAAACTTCGTGCTGTGACTGCGTTTCCAAAACCTACTTGCATTAAGGAACTGCGCAGCTTCCTAGGCCTCTGTTCCTATTTTCAACGTTTTATTCGCAACTTTGCGGCCATTGCTGCCCCTTTAACTGAGCTTCTCAGCAGCAATGTGGATTGTTCGAGTTGGTCGCCTGCCTGCGACGATGCCTAAAACACCTTGCGCAGTCTCCTCACAGCACCACCTATCTTGCGTCACTTCGACCTGCAAGCCCCAAGTGAAGTACACACGGATGCCAGTGGCATTGGCCTCGGGGCTGTGCTCGCCCAACGCAAGTCTGGATTTGAGGAATATGTGGTTGCTTATGCCAGCCGCACCCTCACGAAATCTGAATCCATCTACTCCGTGACGGAAAAAAAGAGCTTGGCCATTGTCTGGGCCCTTGGAAAGTTTTGACCTTATCTCTATAGCCTTACGCTGTAAGCAACTGCCTCATCACTCTGCTGGACAGTTGCAGCCACTGCAGTGTCCTCCTCTGCCATACACCGCTGCTGGCAACCGCTGGGTCATTGTTGCCATTGACCACCTGACCCGGTATGCAGTAACTGCCGCGCTCCCAGCTGCTACAGCTTGTGAAGTGGCGTGCTTCATTTTGCAGCGCTTTATACTTCGCCACGGTGCTCCTCGTGAACTCTTCAGTGACAGAGGATGCGTATTCTTGTCTGATATCGTTAAACATCTACTCGCCGAGTGCAATATCATTCATCGGACGTGTACAGCCTACCATCCGCAAACAAACGGTCTAACTGAACGATTTAATCGCACTCTGAGCGATATGCTAGCGATGTACGTTGCTGCCAACCACACGAACTGGGACCTCGTTCTACCCTATATTACGTACGCCTAGAACACTGCTACTCAGTCCACTACCGGTTTCTCCCCATTTTTTCTGCTCTACGGCCGACATCCATCCGCTCGCGTCGACACAGTTCTTCCATACCGCCCTGCCTCATCTGAGTGTACAACTATTTCTGAAGCTGCCCAGATTGCCCAGATTGCACGGCCAGATTGCACGGTCGCTTACGGCAGACACTCAGGGGCGCCAGAAACACCGCCATGACGACGGTCAGCTTGATCCGGATTTCCCACCTGGTTCACTTGTCTGGCTGTGGATTCCTTCCACTGCTCCCGGCCTATCAAAGAAACTTCTTTCACAATACCATGGCCCCTACCACGTCCTGGAGCGCACATCCTCCGTGAACTACCTTATTGAGCCCCTCACACCGTCTTCCGATCTTCGCCGACGTGGTTGCGAGACTGGGCATGTCCAACGACTGAAGCCATACTATGACCCGGTTGTGTTGTCACCACCCTGAGTCGCCAGGATGGCACCTTTTCTTCCCGGGGCCATTGTGAAGAAGAAGGGCATCATCCTATATTTACTTAGGAAAAGAAGCAGATTCTTGGCCGATCCCCCAGTGGGGGTATGTGCCATCTTTTGATAGGCTAACAACAACAACAGCAACAACAAGAGGTAGCCGCACTGCCATCGCTCAGACCGAGCGCCTGCTGACCTGAACAGATGAGAGACTCGGTCGCCGCCGCCTCAGCATTAACCTAAGCCCCCGTTACACATGCAACATTTATTGTGGGATCAAGTGAGCAGATGAGTGAGGGCATGAAATAAGCTCTGATAATTGTGCTTGAAAACGGCACCAGTCTAGTTTTATTTTTGCGGCATCTCTTCCTCTCTCTTCCGCAGCGACTGATATTTTGTCCTTTTTTGTTTTTGCTTTCCCCCTAGCTCTGAGCAATCAAAAGCACAACTGCATGACTAGGCATGCACATGTGTCTCACATCTCAATCCTTCCCTAGTTGTACAGCTAATTTTATGAGCAGCTGCACCACATGCCTTTCCGTCTTGCTCAGGCAATGCCCCGGTGATGCGGATAGTATTTGGCCGCCTCAGCACCTTGATAGTGTGTGTTGTGGCATCGTATCAGTTGAAAAATTCACCTCTCAACTGTTTCAGCCCTGAATCAATGAGCAGCTCCACTTCGTACCTACACGCCTTTTAGTCAGCAGGAGGGCAGCTTGCGTCATGTGGCTTGTGCGATGCCGAGCTCTGGCCGTATCAGATCCCTGCGCCGTGCTCAGCCAGGAGTGAAGGTACTACACAGAAGCTACTTTGTAGAGTTGCGCTTTATGGCATGGAAACATTTTTTTTTTTCGCTCCTAGGAGGTTTTGCGCGGGCATTCTGTAAGTACTGTTGTGCAGAATCGCTGTGTGTCCGCCGCGGTGGCTGAGTGGGTATGGCGCTCGGCTGCTGGCCCGAGAGACGCGGGTTCAATCCCGGCCTCGGCGTCGAATTTCGATGGAGGCGAAATTCTAGAGGCCCGTGTGCTGTGCGATGTCAGTGCGCGTTAAAGAACCCCAGGTGGTCGAAATTTCCGCAGTCCTTCACTACGGTGTCTCTCATAGCCTGAGTCACTTTGGGACGTTAAACCCCCATAAACCAAACCAGAATCGCTGTGGTTCACAGTTGCTGTGAAACTATTTTTTATTTAACTGAAGGATATGCACAATAGTTCGTCTTATGCGGATTTCTTTTGCATTGGATCCTATGGGAAACCAACCAAATGATATCACACATTGTTCACCTCATCTGAGAATTCATCTCAACTGAGTTTGTTTCAAGAGGAGTTAACTGTAGTTCATTGAACCGAGAATTTTGCTGTTTCAGTGTTGGCAATGCTCCTTGTAATATGATGCAATTAGGTCATTCTGATGCCTTTGCTTTTCTCCCTCTGTTTTTTTGCAAATTGGGGGTAGGGCATTTTGTGCCGTAAGCACAACTGGGTTCACCACTCATGGTGTGTAGGTTCTGCATACAATTGCAGTGCCCCTATTTTTTGCACTTAGAAAGTTTTCTCCAAGAAAAGAAAAAGGAAAAACACCATCCTTCCACACAGGTTTGCACTGACAGGTTTACACCAACAGACTTCTGATAAGGGAAGTGGAGTACTTATGATGTATTCCATTTTCCTCTGTAATGCCCTACGTCCCTGAGGGTAAATAAATAAACAGATAAAAAATACATATGTAAATGTTTACTTTAAATGAATAATCGAACAAAGAAACAGGTGTGTTGCTTAAAGGCCACGCTGGCATTCGTGATTGTTCTGAGTTGAAAGCAGATATACTATATCTCTAAATGCTGAACTGAGTAATTTAGTTTGCCATTATTATTTGACTTCCGTTTGCTTGAACTGAGAACATATTAGCACTCCTCTGCCATTTCTGGCTAAGCCCGTTGTTCTGTTTCAATTTCCTGCTTTCCCCAGGTGCACTTCCTGGGTGGCCTGTGGCTGTTGCACCTGGATGCCAGCTGTTGTGCCGTCGCCAGCAGCGGTCACCAGGGGGCGTCACTCTCCCTTCCAAAGGAGAAGCTTCAGTCTCTGGCTGTCGTTGTTTCGGCCCAGCTGCTGCAGACAGTCGAGGACATCAAGTGGATCTTGGTCGAACAGAATCTTGGTGGGTATGGTGGCCTGTACAGCAAAGAAAAATAAAGGAAGCATGTTTGAATCGTGAAAAGGGATGGGAATCATGGGAGTGTTTAAGGGATACACTCGGTGGTTGGAGGAGCTTCTTGTAATCTAGGTGGTTTGTTTGTGACTGAAAAAAAGAATGTTGTGCACAGTAAAATGTTTACAGAGAAAGGAAAAAGTGGTGGCTGGTTGCAGTGCACACCTTTTAACTCCCGTGATGCGCAGGGCCAAACAGCGAAAGTCATTGATCGGTATTTTTGCAAGAAGTTACATAGTGAGGGTGTCAGAAGCAGTGCATTGTATGGTGCACAAGAAGTCTGGCAAAAATATTCTGCAAAAAAGGAAGACATTGGTAGTCAACTCTGCTGAAATAAAATATAATCAAGAATTGTGGATAAGTATGGAGAACACAGAATGCAGAGGCTTATTCTCTGCGTGTGTAGGTCACTATTGCTGCTTCTTCATTTATTTACTATTTTTTTCGATTTTTGAAGCTAAAAATGTTTGATGCCATCCTGTGTTCCCACACCATGTGACCTTATCTAGCACAGAATGGCAGCCGAATATAGTAGACTACGAGCACCATTAGCGAGAGTTACAACTCTGTTTTTTTGTCCGCATGTGCAGTGCCATCGTGCTGTCACTACTGTCGCCAGTACAAGGGATCCAAGAGCTGGCTGTCAGCCTGGCACAGGCGGCATTGAACTCGTCTCACAAGGGGTGCAGCAGGCCCCATCTTCTTTTCAAGGAGATCGACCAGCATGCTGCAGAAGTGGCCGCTGACACGGAGTACGTGCTTGCTAACCCGAATGCTGGTGTTTCAGGTTCAGTGATGACAACAAGGGGAGGTCAGGGGTGGTGCTCGCCACCCCAAACAAGTAATTGGTTGCTTGCTCCATTACCCGACAAGAATTTGGTAGAATTTTTTACATTAAATTGCAGCTAGTAAAGGGACATTGCCCTCACAACGTGTTCTTTTCATTTTATTGTTATGAGGAGCAATGCTACGTAAGCATCATGCCTACCCCAAGTTGAGTTAAATTGATGAAGTTGGGGAAATGTTCTTATTGGCAGGGACGGTTTAACCAGCACATTTTTGTGAAGTAGCATTTGTTGTTTTTTTTTTCCTAATTTGGCACTTGCCTTTGATGTGAATTTTTTTTCTGGTCTGTGGACGATTGTTCCTATGCAGAGTGACAAATTTCTTAGAATGATGATCCACAAATATATACCTTATAATCTCATGTAAGGGCTGCACCCATGTATGGACCACACCCTCGGTTTTGAGCTATATAATTGAGAAAAAAAATGTGGCTGTACTTTTTTTTTAATTCCTGTATGAGCCGCATCTACAAAATTCACTCCCAAATTTAAATAAAAAGTGCGGCCCTTACACAAGTTTCTTATACGGTAGCTTGTTACAATGCTTGTCTTTAGGGTCCCTGCAGGTGCATTGTGCTGAAGTATGATCAAACTGAAATTCAAAGAAGGTGCCAGAATGAAAAGAAACTGAAAAGGTAAAGAGTACCGTGGGCATTCGTGTAAGGACTGCTCTTTATCTTTGCGATTTTGACGGTGTGCAGCCATTACATGGAACCCGTGCCCTGTTTATGGGGTGGCACGTTTTTTTATGACGTATTAGCACTTCTGTGGTGAATCTTTTAAGTACATAATGCATTAATTAAAGGTATGGACGGTACAGTGCACAGTGACATGCTGTATTGCTTGATAGCCAGCACGAGCCACCTAAAATAAGAAGCTGGTAGGCCACTTTTTTGGCCAAAGTTCCCTTCCCTTCCTTGGCAGAGGTATGTGCATACAACTGTTGGGCCATAGTACCTTACTGAGAGTAATGATGGTTTGGCCAAAGGTTCGATACAATGCTTAGCTTGTGCGATCTGGAGCCATTGGTGCGAGCTGGCCTTACCTGGGTTGCTTTTCTGATCGCTTTACTGGCAAAGGCATGAAAAACGTCAGTGGTACCTTCATTTTAATGTCAGAGTATTGTGTTGTGCTTAACTGGTAGCATGGTTATGCCTTTTATGATAAACGGCGACTAGTTTCAAAGCATCTTTGCTGCGACTTCTATGCGAAGCATGCCCAACCGCCAGCGTCTGAGCCAGGCGGGCAGCATGTCATTGCAGGGAAGTACGGCACTAGCATGGGTGCACCCTGTTCCGACTTTTGTGCAGCTGGAGATAATACCAATAACGTTCTGCCTTTTTTGGTGTAACACCCTGCTCACAAGTAGAAAGTGACGCAGTCTGACGAAACAACACGTCATCAGCATGATCGCACTGGTTGTACAGAGTGTCGTAGGCAGGTTTCACCATCTGTTGGCTCCGGGTGGAATGCACCATGTGTTTAAACGACACATACGTGAAGTGGAATTCTTTTGGCTGACTTTATTTCTTTCTAAATTATTGGCTGCCAAGCCGTGGTTGCGGCCCTTGCACTAACACAGTCCTTACACAAGTATATATGTCAAATGAGCAAGGCATTGATTAGTGCCAGGACAGCACAGTGTTCCGCAGTCCCCGACTGGAGCTGCTTGAAAAATTGGTCATCATTTATGAACAGTAGTGGTTGATGAAGTGTCTGAAAAGCCTTGCTCTGTGTCGTGCCTGCATGCAGGGAGCTGCTGGAGCTGATAGTCACATGGAGTCATGGCCTGAAGAAGCAGAACACACTCCTGGTGCTTTTGAACCACCCTCAGGTTCCTGTGGCGATGCAGAATGGCATACTCCAACTGGTGACGCACGTTGACTCCAAGGTGTGTGGACTATTGATGATGACGACGGGGGGCTTTGATTTCGGTGGCAGAAAGCCACTGCGACAAAGATGCACAGTGGCTGTCATGTTTTTGGTCTGCACGATGTGGGAGTCAAAGACTAGGTTTTTTTTCCCTAAGATTTCACCCCAGAGAAAGCTGAGCACCAGGCCAAGGAGAAACTTGTATCTGCTAGAAAACTGATGGGTAGTGACACTGGGTATCGAACCCTGCACCTCCTCCGTACTAAGCAGATGGTCAAGGCCATCACTGCAGTGTTTTTTTTTTACCTATTTTGCTTCGAGGGCTTTTGGTTGTGCCACGTGTGTTAAGGCTGATGTAATGTCTTTTGTGTGGCAAAGTGTTTCAGAATGGAAAGTAAGAGAGCTTTGCTTTGACAGCTTTCTTTTGAGATTGGTTGAGTTGCTCATTGCGTTACTTCCTTGTCTCAAAAGTAGTTTTCATTGGTTGCGTTGAGATAAGGGTTCAGATAGTAGTTTACAAGACATAGGTGTGAGTTGCCTTCCATTCATATCGCCAGTAAAAGCAAATGGCATGCCTCCTTTTGCAGTTTAACTGTACAAATCAATTGTATGCAGCAAGGTGCAGTAAATGCCACTTGGAAGTGTCGCAGTGTTTGAACATTTAGAATGTGCAGGCAAAGTCATTTCGATATCAGATTTTTTTGTCAATTTTTATCTGTGTGCCTGAGCTGCCTGTTTTGCGTATTTCTGGCCTGGTGAGAGTAGGTAATGTCCTGAAGCTCCACCCGAGCACTGAGAAGCACTGCAGTGTAGAACTCCGGATAAATTTTGACTACCTGGAGATTCCTTAGCTGGTGCTGACATTACACAGTATACTTCAGCAGAAGTGAGGCACTCGGGTATCTGTGCTTGTGGTGAATAGATACCTTCACATTTAAGGGTATAATTTAGCATTTTTATTTTATTTCTCAGCTTTAGGTTGTTGCAAAACACTGGGAAGCTGCTTTGTATTGACATTTTTTCTGCTACAAAGCTCGCTGTAAAAGCTTTCGCCATTCTCACCACCACTGACAGTGGCATTGGTTGCAGCTTACAAGATGTGGGTGCAGGTTGCCTTTGGTTCATTTTGGTGGTCAGAACAAATGACTTGCCTCCTTGTGTTGGTTAATTTAGTGAATTAAAGCTGTATAGACAGCTAATTTTTGGATGTGTGTTTTCTTCTTTCTAATGATGCGCAAGGTATTGGTATACGTGGAGTACCACATGGCATTCACCTACAACTGCTGAATAATTTAAAGTCTCATTTCTCTCTCATGCTGTTTTAGTTTCACTTTCAGTGGCCAAACGCTGACAACTTGCAGTTTCAGTTCACACAAGGCATCACAAAAAATGCGATGTAATCACTGCTTCATCATTTTAATTCAATATGTTAAAGCCAGTCTACCTCAAGGGCTGGAATGACAACGCATGAAGCAGCAGCAGTTATCTTGCATTTTTTTTATGCCTTACGCATGCGAAACTGACATCACAGAGCGGCCGAAACTCAAACCAAAAGAGCATGGGAGGAAAATTATATTATAAATTATTTAGCTGTGGTAAGGAAATACCATGTGGTGATCCACCTATAGTAATGTCCTACACATCACTGCGAAGAAGACAACATGCCACCAAAATGCGTTGTCTATACTCTTTTAATGGACGTGACAGCTGCGAGATGCTTTAAATGCCGCAGCATTTGGCTACAAGGTGGGACGAACAGGGATATTTTTAATTTTGAAATGTATTGAAGCTTCGAATACTTAGAAATGTTGAAGGGCTGTGTGAATTGAGTTAAATGGCAAATGCAGTTCAGGAACTATTCAGAAAGCAGCATTGTCTACCTTTACTTGGCAGTTTATTAACCTAGTGGAAAAAGAGTTCATTGTTCTCTGTAAGAAAATCATTAGTGGATACTTTGGTCTGTTTTGAGCATGCTTGAAGTGGGTGTAGCATATGTATGGTACTGACACAGTGAGGTTGTCATTGAGCAACTCTGTGTGTTTGTGTACATCTGTATTGCTTGTTGTCAAGATGGCTACTAGTCTTCTTTTCCCGCTAAATGGACTTTTTTTGACGTGATGCAACTTCTGAAGAGGGGACTTATTGACGGGGGAGAATGGACTAGCGCACAAAGCAGTTAAGGCAGTGTAGGCAGGAACCACCGACGTATGCCAGCAGCCTAAGCTTGAGTCTCGTGCGGAGGCGACCAGCGATGGTGATGAAATGTGGCTTGGCTGCATGGTCTTCATCATCTTCCTTGCATTCCCATGACATTGGAGAGTAAACTTTCAACAAGCTATGCTTATGGAGCATATGAACAAACATTGTATTTTTTTCTTTATGAGTGCTTACTGCCTGAAGACACAAAAAGGAGAGTGATTATATAAATGGGAACAGGCTTGCTGATCTAACAAGTAAGTTTTACAATTATTTGTTATTGGTGCCCAGGTATGCTATTTTGTGGACTTATTGTGTGGGCCCAAACTAGCAACTGGCTAAGGGTCCAGATGCTTTTGTTGCCCACTTTTGTAAATGTGTATGTTTCAAGGTAAATAAAATTGAATTGAAGGTACTGATCACGGAGCCCCTGTGTTCAAGTAGAGTATGGCACTGCTACATCACAAGTGACAGTGACCCTGCTTTGGGGTAGGGTGCATCACATTCTTCTTGCCAGAAGCACCTGCCTCCTTTCACTGTTTGCTTCATAGGTGCATGACTGACTGCCACCTTGCCACCCTCAGTGGGCGTGGGAGCAGCTACGTGATGCGGCTCTTCAATTTCGTCCGTTTCTTTGCCCAGGTTACTTCATGTCTCCAGCTTGGCGCCTTGTATACTTCGGAAGCACGGGAATGCAACGACTCGCCAACAAGTTTCGTCAGCTTTCACGGTGAAGACTTTGACCACGACTGGCAACCCTGCTGGACCGCTTCCTCGTGGATCAAGGCATCCGGATCAACTATGTCATCAACACTCGTCGTCGATAAGAACTGCTGGCGTGTCCCGGAACTGTTCAGTGGTGCGGCTACGTGATGCGGCTCTTAAATTTCGTCTGTTTCTTTGCCCAGGTCAGTCATGGCTCTTGTCTTTACGCAAGTAA